>NC_141066.1:37988296-38505796 GCF_041138505.1 Cibotium barometz
AGATGTGATTAAGATCTTCGATGTTATATCAAGTATATGTAGAGAAAGAATGATTAGCCAAAGGAGAAACATCTTAGGAGAAACAGCATCAATCAAGCCCTTACAAGGATGTCCTAGGAGAAAAAGAACAAATCATCCTAAAAAATATGAATTTGATGGAATAAGAAATGAAAGGTACCTAAAGGAAAAATACCTAAAGATCTTTACACGTAAATTGCTTACTCTTAGAATCCATTAATGTCATGGGTGAGGAATGAATGGTTGTGGTCTTAAACATGACAACACACACTTTATTTATAAGTAGACAACACACACTTTATTATAAGTAGACATTCAAACAAACCTTATCTTAGGGAATGGATAACAGGACTTGTTCCTCTTTTCCCAGAGGACTTTGTTGGCATCCTCAACACTAGCTACCCACACACCATGTTTTTAAATGATATTTGATGTGAAAGATAAAGAGAATCACACTGGTACCTTTGAATAGTGCAACCAATGCCCAAAATGAAAAATTTCACATGAAATCTATGTTACATAGAAAGTTCTTTTATTAAGAGAGTCTTTTATTTTGTAAAAACCTCAAAGGGTTAAAGATTATCCCAAAATACCCCTAATGATCCACAAAAGAGTGGGAAGTTATAGTATGGGTTAGGGCTTTACTTTTGAATTATAATAATATTACCCTTGTGAAAGAATTTCCATTGACGTGGATTGATTCATGAGCCCTCATCGCTTATTTGACTCATTCATTCTTATTTGATTTCCATGGAGGTGGTTTGATTCATGAGCCCTCATTGCTTATTTTTCATTCACCCCTATGGAAAGAACTTATGGTTCATGGGTTAAGTCAAGTATCGTCTTTCAAATGTCTACAAGGAACACTCATATTACTCTCACGGATGATGGGTTGAAGGAGTGTATGAATTAGGTCATTTATGGGATGACGAAGCACATAAATGATGAAGTAATGGGACATATGAGTTATATGGTTCGTAGGATCCTTAGGGATAGGAGAGATGTGATCAAAGGTGGCAAAAGTATAGGGACCCACCCACATGGATTCCATCAAGGTAGTTGGTTATTATCAACATGATGCTACATGGTACAACGACCATTAAAGCACAACATCAAATGAGTAAATGTTTGCCCATAGAATCCCACAAAGTGTGATAGTATGATAGTGGCAAGTGTGATCCATTTCTGGCATTTGATACCAGTAGTATGTGCATTTAATGATACATGACATCTTGCATATTGCAAAAAATAAACCTTGCCTTTAGTGTCCGTGTGTCACTTCATTCATTATCGATATGTGTTTTGCCGCTCTTTGTTAATACATATGAACATTTGGGTCAATTTTGTACATGAAGTAATATTGAGATGGCGCTGGTGATAGTGGTGGTGGTTTGGAGGGGAATTCACTCTTAAAACCCATATAGCATGTGTGTGTACACAAGTATTAAAGAAAACTGTATAGCACACATGGAGAGGTCGGGCCGCGGGAGCAAATTACCTGCCTGAGAAGCGCAATGGGAGAAATTGTGTTCTCAGAGTTCCTTGTCATTTCACGTGGTAAAGATCTCAGGATAAGGTGCTTATCAGCATGAAATCGGCTTTTAGCCGAGTGAAGGTATGTACACAAGTATTAAAGAAACCCCTACTTTTAAAATTTTACATTTTTTAACACAATTGCTTACCTCCTTATGTAAGTATTGTTGGAAGGCCGTGGCCTAGCCGCCGTCTACAAACCACATGCATAGTGCCAGGGATAATGAGATCATACATAAATAATAGAAGACTAGGGCCATTATCATCCCTCCTCCACCAATTTTTGTGGCTTGGAAGGGATTAGAGTGATGGAGGTTAAGCGCGCAGTGGCGTGAACGCTGCTGGGATGGGTGACCTCCCGAGAAGTGCCCCCCAATTCCCAACATGGTATCAGAGCCAAGGAGGGCATGTTAAGATGTTGTTTTAGCAGGAGCTGGTCGACTTGTTACGACAGAGAAGGCTACGTTGTGCTGGTATGCCCAGAGCAATCACTAGCAGGCGGGCATATCCAAGTAATGCATTTTCTTTGCTTTTCTAGTCAAGAATTTAAGACCATTTGTTTGATCTCCTATTGCATGCATACGGCACCTCAATTAAAAAACCCCTCTCTGTGCACTAAGCTACTATATTGCATATGTATAACGACTCTCCTTATGATGAAGCACCCATAAAAAATAATTGATTTCAATTAAACATAATATTTTTCTCCACAAAATCAACATCCAAGTAATGCATTTTCTTTGCTTTTCTAGTCAAGAATTTGGGCTTGAATGCTCCCAATTATAAGAGTCAATACACGTGCAATAGAGGGGGCAAGAAGAAGGCCAACATCAGGCCATGGAAAAGGGAAAAATGGAGCTCTGAATTCGACACATTATTATTATTTCAAAAGAAGGTTCTTCTAGTTGAATATTTCTTGTTTTTGCATTCTTAGGTAGAGGGGCCCACTAAGCTTTTTGCCCTTGATGATAACTAAAACCTCCATATTTTTTCAGGTAGAATGCATCACAAGGTTCACATTAACTTGTCAAAGTTAATAGACAAGGCAAACTCTCTAGAAGAATTTTTAGCTACGCAAATGAGGAAAAATTGCCTTACAGTGACATGTGAAGGGGGAGAAGAAGTCCAAATGTGTGTCATGTTTTAGCAAATCTAAAATGGGCACATGTACAAAATTTGTAAACTACTCCTTTTTTAAAAACATTAATGGTGTGTGTTTTTTGGAGCTCTTTTTTTTGGGAGCTCCATATTTTATTGGCCCCTCTAACCTCGTGAGTGTGAGGTGGCCCCCCATTAACTTGCTCATGTGCAAGGAAGTTGTGGTTTATGGATGATGTATCAAAGTGATGCCACATGTGCAAGGAACTGGTGGGTCACATGCATGGGCGATGGGCATTGTCCCTTATGGTCGTTGTTCAGAGAAAACATTTTTCTCAACACATCCTGGAACTTGCATTTTCAAAAATTTGTGGGTATTTTTTTTGAGATAAATTATTAAAAGTACCTTGAATTTTGCAGAATTTTTTTTGGGAACAATAGTTATATATATTAAAAGTACCTTGAATTTTGGAGATCATTGAGAAGATAAAATGTATACGGTAAAATGCTTGGGACATATGATAAAGGTGATGGGCACTTGAACGGTTGTTAAAAAAAGGGCCTTATCGGTTCCTAATAATAAGCCGTCTTTTCAAGGCCCGCGGCTCATTTACTGTGTTTTTTTAAAGGTTAAAAATAGCCAGACTTTCAGTGTATATATAAAAAACATATATATTTTGCACGGCTCTAGGTTGCCTAGTTAAAAGGGCGTTCGTCTCTTGACGAGTGTTTACGGAGAAGTTTTTCTTCAACATTTACAAGTTCAAGTTTTTTCATCAAAATATAACTAAAATGTTTAAAATTTTATCGATTTTCAAAATTGCAAAATTATTTTTTACAAGTGAGATTGTGAATTTTGCATCTACAAGGTTAAAATTTTATCGATTTTTAAAATTATAAATTTATTTTTTACAAGTGAGATTGTGAATTTTGCAGGTGCAGTACCTTGTAAAGGTTTGGAGGTTCTGTGTGAACGGCTCAGGGCTGTAGAAAAAGTCAAATGTCCCAGCGGTACAATGACGTGATCAAGGTCAACCTTGATTATCAAAGAAAAAAACTGCTTGGTGAAAGGAAAGAGAAGGTTATTAAGCAGATTGATGTAGGTAGCGGGTTTTGCTCAGCTTTATATTCACGCCCAACCTAGCCGTGGTTACCCTAAACCTCGAAGCCCCTTTCGCTCCCTTTTGCTGCTCTGCAACTCGACATGGAGCTGAGCTCCTCTCTCTCGCCTGGCAGGATCGCTTACTCCCATGGCTTCTCCGCAGCCCAAATGCAGTGCCTTGAAGCCATCTTTGACACCTTCATTCCTTCCATCTCTTGTGTCGAAGCCTCTGATACTACCCCTCTGCGAGAGAATAGCGAGGCGTGCTGTAAGAGAAACCACGATGAACTGCGTGTCTTCTACGAGCTTTCAGCCTCTCAAGCGGGGGTTCCCTCCTATGTAAAATGCGTTTTATGTGCCTAACTAAGCGTTTTTTTTTTCTTTTCCTTTTGCGAAGTAATTAGTGTGACGGGACACATTTTTGTGGGTGGTTTTTTTCATGCCAGGGTGCTGGCCTCATGTACAGTAAATTGAAGCCTAATCTCCTCCGAGTAGCAAGCTGGGTCTTGTGGTTGCTGTCTTCTCGTGTTGGAACATATCTTCTGTGTGGTCGAGGCAGTCTCTACGGTAAGGCTCCTTTTCTGAGAAGCTTCACGGAGATCCCGTTACCAGAAAGGGAGAAGCTGCTGGTGACAGCCTGGTCGCATAGCCCTTACTCGTTTTTCCGGACGGTGTTCAATGCCTTTAAGACCTTCGCAGTTTACAGCTATTACACTAAGGTAAGACTGCAGCACAGTACCGTGCGTTTTTGCAGTTGTTGTTGGGTTATTCTTACTCAACAACTTACGTTGTTGGTGTCGTTCTTGTATATGGTTGTTTGCTATGTTTGGGAAAATAGGAGACTTTGTACATTAATTTTGTTACCGTAAGAATTGAGATCATTGCAGTATAATTATGAGACCTGAGAATTAAAGAAAGCACCACTTTGTAGAATATTTCTTTACCTTGAAAGCTGTCATATGTAGGTCCTCTTGTGCTTGCTTAATCTAGGTGCGATTCTACTAACTTTTTAGTGGACGGAGCAGGTGGACAAGCATGGCCTCAACTTGGCATGGAATGCGATTGGGTATTGCGGACCAGATCCAGCAGCACTTGAGCACAGGAGGAAGGGTGAGACAGCAGCAGCAAGAAGGCCATTGGAAGGAAGAGTGTTTGATGCGGAATTATTAAAGGCAGGCTTAGCTCTAAAGCTGGAAGAGGCAGGGTTTGAAGTGTTGGAAGATGTGACCCATTTGGCTTCGTTGTGGAATTGCAAGGATTTTGATAAAGCAGAGAAGGTGGGGGTAAAATGTGATGTGGTGGTGGTGGGCTCTGGATCTGGAGGGGGTGTAGCTGCAGGTGTCTTAGCAAAGGCTGGCTATAAGGTTCTGGTGGTAGAGAAGGGCAAATATTATGCTAGAGATGATCTGTCTCTGCTTGAAGGCCCTGCCTTGGATAACATGTATGAAGGTGGGGGCATTCTGGCCACAGATAACGCCAACGTGCTACTTTTGGCGGGGGCTACGGTTGGCGGCGGCTCTGCTGTCAATTGGAGCGCTTCTTTTAAAACGCCGGCTCATGTGCTGGAAGAGTGGGTGCAGGATCACGGGCTGACTATGTTTGCGGATGGCCAATACGAGGCTGCCATGCAGGCGGTTTTGGCCAGGCTGGCGGTACAGTCGGATGTTGGCGAGGAGAACTGGCAGAATAGGCTTCTTCGGAGGGGCTGCGAAATGCTTGGCTTCCACGTGGCGGATACTCCGCGCAATTGCGTGCCAGATCATTCGTGTGGGTGGTGCGGGTTCGGGTGCTGGAGTGGGAAGAAGCAGGCCACGTCGGAGACGTGGCTGGTTGACGCGGCGGCCAGCGGGGCGGCGATACTGACGGGCGTGGCGGCGCAAGGCGTGCTACAGTGCAACGCGACGAAGGGCAAGCAACAGCGGCAGGCGGTGGGGCTAGTGGCCAGCGTGGCGGGAGGGGCGCAGCTGGTCTTCATCGAATCGCGCATCACGGTCGTATCATGCGGCTCTTTAAACACCCCGGTGCTACTGCAGCAGAGCGGTCTACAAAACCCTCACATTGGGAGAAATCTCCACCTACATCCCGTACAGATGATGTGGGGATACTTCCCCCAAGAAGTGGGCCACACTCAAACCGCCTCTGCCTACGAGGGCGCCATCATCACCGCTGTTTCCACAGAAGTCGCCAACTGGCGCCCACGTGGCTACGGTTGCATTCTTCAATGCCCCTCCCTCCACCCGGGCGTCTTTGGGGTCCTCAACCCTTGGCTCTCCGCCAAAGATTTCAAAGACCGCATGCACCGCTTCTCCCGCACCGTTCACGTGTTCGCACTCGCTCGAGATCGCGGCTCGGGCACCGTCGGATACAGCCAGGCTGGCCGCACGCTCCACTACCCCCTCCATCCCCTCGACCATGAGAGTCTCCTAGATGGTGGCGAGGCTGCCCTACGTGTACTCATTGCCGCTGGCGCCTCCGAGATCGGCACTCACCACCGTTGCGGCGATCGCCTTGTCCTCACTCAAGACACCTCCCCTAACGATGTGGACGAGTTCCTTCGTCGTGTTCGCTCGCGTGGTATTGAGCAGTTAGGCACACCCCTTTGCTCTGCCCACCAAATGGGGTCGTGTCGCATGGGCATGGACCCCACGTCGTCCGTCGTGGGTCCCACTGGCGAGACGTGGGATGTCGCTGGCCTCTTTGTCGCAGATGCTAGTGTATTCCCAACTGCTGTGGGAATCAACCCGATGATCACTGTTCAATCTATTTCATATTGTGTTGCCAATGCAGCAATGCGAGCCCTTGAACAAAGCTTGTAATTGTTTCAATTCTAATTTCTAACTGCTTTACTACTTTACTTTTGCTTTATTTCTAATAAGCATATCTCCAACAACAACTTTTTTATTTGAACTTGAGGGGCACATAAACTTGGCCTCCAACCACTTTGATGTCACAATGAGTAAGTATGGGAATGAGAAACATATACATGTACTTAACACAACAAGTGAATATTTTATAGTTCCACTTGGCCCTGGGAAAATTTTGTTAATAGCTCATAGTGTACTACTTGACACTATGGGACCATAATAGAAGTTATCAAAGAGAACTATAATCCTTGGCATGTTAAAAAAAAATCTAGATTATCATTCGGCAGCATGAGTACATGTTGTAACTGGCTATGCGAGCCCTTGAGCTTTTAAAACTACTTGTAAATGTTGTAATATTCTAATTGCTTGGTTCTATATTGTGTGTGCTAAAGTTGCATTTTTTGAGAAGCACATTTCTAGCAACAGCAAATTTTTATTTGAACTTGAAAATCCCAAAACAGTCTTTTTCGATGGCCAAGTTAATAAATTGCACTCAAAAATTGGCATCCGCACACACACGTAATGTATAGAAGTCCTAAAAATTGATAATATTTATTGGCATGCAAACAAGAAAGACCTTATAGTTAAAGTGTAAATTGTTGATTGATGAAAATTGATGTTAAAAGATGCACAGTAAAGACATTGAATATGAAGAAAAAGAAAACCCTAGCTTCATTCAAAAGAAAAGCCATTATATGAAGAAAAAGAAAATGCTAGCTTCATTCAAAAGAAAAGCCGTTATATGAAGAAAAAGAGAAAGAAGAAGATCATGATGAAGCAAGTATTCTAAGTTCTACAATTCTAAATGGATTACATGGGGAGACCTCAATTCTTAGCGTAATGTAGTGATTTTAGGTGCACATGCACATGGGGAGATGGGCATAGCTTAGGGTCATTCATACATGGTGCACATGGGCCTTGGGGCTATAAAAGGCACATACCTTGTATTCCTTACCACTTCATTACCTTTTTGACAAATGATACATTGTTATCTTTCATGGCCCAAGCTTTTATGTGGCTGATTCATGGAAGACTTTCCATGTCTAGGTGATACTCCCTATGATGAGAGGGACACCTGTGTACTTCATGCTAATGAGTGTAAGTTCCTTATCCCTCACCAGTCCCTTTCTTGCATTGCTATCATCTTTTCTTCTCTAGATCGCTTTCTATGCGGTTGGGGGTTTCCATGTGTAACAAATATATTTCCCATGTGCGCTTCATGCTAATGAGTGCAATTTCCTCATCCCTCACTGGATCCCTTTCTTGCATTGGTATCAGCTTTGCTTCTCTAGATTCCTTCTCTATGTGGTGTGGGGTTTCTATGTGTAACAAATATATTTCCCATGTTTACTTTTGATATCAATGTTTATCAATATAATTCTATCTAATTGTGAGATCAAATAGTGAGCAATAAATCTAAGTGCAAGAAAAAGCAAAGATCCGATATTAATGGAAGAAAGGGATCCAGTAAGGGATGAGGAAATTGCAGTCATTAGCATGGAGTACACACGTCCCACTTATCATAGGGAGTAGCACCTAGACATGGAATGTCCACCATGAATCAGCCATGAAAGCTTGGGCCATAAGCTCTAAGAAAGGTAACAATGTATCATATGTCAAAAAGGTAATGAAGTGCTAAGGTACCAAATACACAAGACATGTGTCTTTTAGTCACAAGGTCCATGTGCTCCATGTATAAATGACCCTAAGATCCCATGTGCCTAGGCTCATCCCCCCATGCGCATGTGCATGTGCATCAAAAATCACTACATTACAAACAATCCCCTCTTACAATGATTTCGTCCACAAAATCGAAGAGTAGTAGTACACAAACAACATATACAAAAGGCTATGTACAAAAGCGAAAAATCGACCCACAACTAGGTATTAATGCCAAGTCCAATTAGATGAAGACAATGATGTCATTCGTGGAGAGGTCAGTCTATACAATCTTAATTACTTTAAAATTGTATCTTTTTTAAGAGAATATTATGAAGATGCCATGTTCGTACCTTTTTTCAAGGAATCTTATGAAGATGCCAAATGTTTACAGCTCTTTAGGGGAATCAAATGTTTCTCCTTAACATGTAATATTCGCATTCAATCTACAATAGTGTTTTAGGGGAAACAATGAATCTAATTAAGCCCTACAAGGGACAGTCCTATGCATGGGATAGTGCCACTAAACCTTAGGTAGTAGTGTTAGTCAAGAGAGGTCAACCTAAATTATATGCCCTAATAAGCATTAATAAAAAATAGATTAAAAGAAAAAGAAATATACCCCAATAAAGCTTGAAAAATTGTGTGTGTGTGTGTGTGTGTGGAGAGAGAGAGAGAGAGAGAGAGAGAGAGAGTTCATTGCATAAGAAAAGCTTACAAGAAGGAAAATGAAAAATAAAGTTATTATTTTCAACTTACATCATTCAATAACATTAGGGACGTAATGTTATTAAATGATGTAAGTTGAAAATAATAACTTTACTTTTTATTTTGCATCTCTAAAGATCTTGTAACTTACGCGTCTTTTTGGTTCTATTAGAAAATCAATTAGGCATTCCACTAATGTTATAGAATGATGTAAGTTGAAAATAATAATTTTTATTTTTATTTTGCATCTCTAAAGATCTTTCTAAAGAAATACATAGTAATTCAAACTACAAGCTCTCTAAAGCATACATAGGAACTAGATCACTAACAAAATCGATAGTCATTGTTTCGAAAAAGAATGGGAAGTTGAGGGCCTGTATTTATTTACTGCAAGCTGAATGCTTCCATTATATCAGATTCATTCTCATTGCCATTCATTGATTCCTTCCTGGATGTAGTAGGTTGGGCATGAAACATACTCTTTTCTAGATGGGTTTAGTAGGTACAACCAGGTGCAAATGGCACATGAGGATAAAGAAAAGACAGCTTTTGTGAGAGAACGGGGGGCATTCGCCTCCAATGTGATGATATTCGGGCTGAAAAATGCTTCTACTACATTCCAAAGGATGGTTCAGGAAATATTTTATGAATATCTTACGTGGATGACTTTAGTGTGTTCGAGAAGAAAGAATAACACACAATGGCTAGAGTGCAGGAAGGCCAGACTGAGCCTAAATTCAGTCAAGTGTGCCTTTGCTGTAATAACGAGTGGATCCCTCTTCAGGCATGTAGTGTTTGTAGAAGGGCTTGCTGTGGATCCAACCAAGGTTGCAGTCATTGTGAAGTTGCAACCGCCCAAGAATGCCAAAGAGCTTGTAAGATTCTTGGCGCTACTCAAGTGGCATAGTAGATTCATAAGGTTCCTGTGGCAAACGTAGCGGTGCCCTTGTATAGTTTGACGATGAAGGATGTAGAATAAATATGGTCTGGATCTTTTCAAGAGAGATTCCAGAATCTCAAGAAAATACTATCAGCAGCTCCCATTCTCCAGCAGCCTAACTATGACTTAGTGTTTCATGTATTCGTCAATGTCTCTAATGTTGCCATTGGCAGTGCTCTCATGTAGGAAGCACAAGAGGGATGGTACAGACCAGTTTACTATGCCAGTAGGTGGCTATCCAGACTGGAAAAGAACTACTCTACCATAGAGAAGGAATCAGTGGTGGGAATGATCTACTCTATTAAGAAGTTCAAACACTACTTTCTAGGTAAGATATTTGAATTTCATGTAAATGAGAAAGCTCTCCTGTACCTATAATAAACAAACCAGACCTGGCAGAAAAGTTGGCCAGATGGATGCTATGGTTACAAAGAATTTGAGTTCAACATAAGGCACACCCTCGGGAACAACAAGCATGTAGTGGTGGCAAACTTCTTGTCAACACTGGAAACAGAGGGGGTGGAAGAGGATTTCCCAGATGCGCAGTTTTTTCGCACAGAAGGAGAGAAACCTAGTTGGTATGACGAAATGTTGCAATTCTTGTCTGACTTTTTCTTTCCGGAGTACATGTCGAGAGATCAAAGAAAGAAGCAAACTCTCTGGAGCAAGTCATTATTGTGGTGGATGGATAGCTCTACAAGATGGGCATCCGACCAGATTCTGAGAAGATGTGTCATTGAGCAAGTCATTTATGGTGGTGTGGCTGGACAACTCTACAAGATGGGCATCGACCAGATTCTAAGGAGAAGCATCCCCAAGCACAAGCAACAGGATGTGCTCTCTGGAGCACATCATTTATGGTGGTGGTGGCTAGATAGCTCTGCAAGATGGGCATCAACCAGATTCTGAGGAGATGTGTCCCAAGCATGAGCAACAGGATGTGCTAGTAGAAGCTCACTAAGGTATTAGCGGTGGGTATTTTTCCAAAGAGGTGACAGGGTGGAAGGTGTTCCAAGTAGGTATGTGGTGGTCAACTGCATTAAAAGATGCACACAAGTTCGCAAAGGAGTGCGACATGTGCCAGAGGCTGGGGCAACCACGAGTGATACAGATAGAATGCCTCATAACCCAGTCCTAGGCCCATCCCCCCATGCGCATGTGCCAAAAAATTGACCCAAAACTAGGTATCAATGATAGGGCCAATTAGATGAAGACAATGATATCATTCGTGGAGAGGTCACTCTATACAATCTTAATTGCTTTGAGATTGTATCTTTTTTAAGAGAATATTATGAAGATTTCATGTTTGCACCTTTTTTCAAGGAATCTTATGAAGATGCCAAATGTTTATCCCTTTTTAAGGGAATCTTATGAAGATGTCAAATTTTTCTCCTTGACATGTAATAATTGCATTCAATATACAATAGTGTTTTAGGGGAAACAATGAAGTTAATTAAGCCCTAGAAGGGACAAACCTATGCACGAGATACTGCCACTAAGTAAACCTCAGGTAGTAGTGTTAGTCAAGAGAGGTCCAACCTAAATTATATACCCTCTTAAGCATTAATAAAAAATAGATCAAAAGAAATAGAAATATACCCCAATAAAGCTTGAAAAAAATTGTGTGTATGCATGTGTGGAGAGAGAGTTCATTGTATACGAAAAGCTTACAAGAAGAAAAATAAAAAATAAAGTTATTATTTTCAACTTACATCATTCAATAACATTAGGGGCGTAATGTTATTAAATGATGTAAGTTGAAAATAATAACTTTATTTTTTATTTTGCATCTCTAAAGATCTTGCAACTTACGTGTCTTTTTGGTTTTATTAGAAAATCAATTAAGCATTCCACTAATGTTATAGAATGATGTAAGTTGAAAATAATAATTTTTATTTTTATTTTGAATGTTTAAAGTGCTTTCTAAAGAAATACATAGTAATTCAAACTACAAGCTCTCTAAAGCACACATAGGAACTAGATCACTAACAAAACCAATTCATACATGCCAAAATTTGAAGAATTCAAAACAAGGGCATCCTTGCATTTTTATATTTTAATTTTGAGGGTGCCCAATAAAAGGTTTGATAAAGTTTCATACTAAGTTTTTATTTTTGAGAACTATGAAATTTGTTAGACTTAGTATGAAAAGAAAACCTTCAAAGAAATCAAACTTGTGCTTTTAATAATTTAAGTACTTTATCTTTCAAAGAGATCAAAACTTTTCTTTTAATAATTTAAGTACTTTATCTTTCAAATGATTATGAGTGAGTAGTAATGTCACACAAAATACCAAACTTACTTTATATAATTTTATGAGTGAGTAGTGATGTCGCACTATCAATAATGGTGTCATTGGATATATTGAAAGCATTATATCACTACATTGTAAGATATTGTATGACAAGATAAATAAGGTACCTTTGTCTCAATAATGGATAACAATCAACAATAGGT
Organism: Cibotium barometz; assembly: GCF_041138505.1. NCBI lineage: Eukaryota > Viridiplantae > Streptophyta > Polypodiopsida > Cyatheales > Cibotiaceae > Cibotium > Cibotium barometz. The sequence goes on from NC_141066.1 coordinate 38,000,676, forward strand.
TTAAGTTTTCAATGTTCAAATGTCATTTTGAAATGACATATACAAAATTTAGATAACCCATGTTTAAGTTTGATATATATTTCTCTATCATTGTTGAAATGTTTATCTCATGCTTAGTCTATACTTAGAATTTTATCCTTGTGAAAATAAAGACATATAATATTTTTAGAAATTGACAAGTTGTATGAACTAACTACATTAAGGTAGCTTTTGTCAACAATATAGTTCATGGTGGATATACCACAAGAGAAAAGTGCATAAGAGACAACCACCACCTTGAATCTAATGATGATACAAGAAAGATGAGAAAGAGTTAGTCAAAATTTAATACAGCCATGTGTTGGTGTGTAGCTTAATGCAAAAAAGTTGAGCTACTTAGTGCAATAAAGTAAATAATGACATTTTAGTTTTTCATTTTTTCTACATGTGTGCATAGAACCTACTATTAAGAACATGACTTAGCTTTAAAAGGTAGAATCAATGATGATATGTTATGATTGTATGTCATGAAAATGTTTATTTGACCACACATGGTGTTCTTTAGAGATTATCTTGAGCTACATTTTCTCTTTTAAAATAGTGAGCCATCTAAAACTACCACAAGCGAGAGGTGTAGTTTTGATAAATTCTTTTAAATTGCCAAAAATGCTAAAAATATGCCCATTTAACATATTTGTAGAATTTTAAAGACTAAATTTTCTCACGTGATCTCAAATATGGTAAATAATCACACCACCTTAAACATAATCATAGAGCATGACTTAATAATTGTTATTTCAACAAATGTTTAAATCACCAAAAAACTTATGTGAGTACAAAATTTAAAAACTCCTTAAATATCCACCTCATATTTATAAGAAATAGACGACTAACAATAAGAAGTTTTTTTAAAGAAAAATAATAGTCCATTTCATACAAAAAAGAGCATTTCAAGAGATGGTGAAAATTATCTACTTATATATTCACTTATTTTTTGTTTTAAAATCTTGCCTGCTCGACCTGACCACCTACCCCTTACCCCCCCACCCCCTGGGGGCAAACCCCAAACCCTCACCACCCCCTACAAGCTACAATATTTTGCAAAAATGAGGTGTTTTTTTTGCTCTTTCCTAAGAGGTAATTTTGGTGACTCATTTTTGGGTGGTAATACAATTAAAAAAGGAAACTTTTAAAGAGCCATATCTTCCAAACCGTTAAGAACTAAAGAAAATTTAGATAATGAAAGTCGAAGTCCTTTCTCAAAAATGTCTTTTAAAGCCTGTTTAGGAGCCTCCAAAATGGTTGAAGTCCTAGTTTGAGGTATTCAAAATAGCAAAGTACTCTATTTTGTCATCGTTTATCTCCAAAGTTATGATGAATTTGGCCAAAGTCATGCAGACATTTTCAAAGAACTTTTTGTGATCTAAAAGTTATGTTTTGATCAAAATCAACTTTTAAGTACATTAAGAGATAACTCCCTCATAAATCACCCTCTTACAAAAGTAATCTCCTTTGGGAGACAAACTAAGTAAATTTGTGTTCCAAAAGTGGATTCCAGAATACCAGAATCTGTATTCCAAAATACCAATTAAATTTAAGAGCACCAAAATCAATATTTCACTATACCAATTAGATTTGAGATCTTAAAGTTAGTATTCTGGAATCTAACTAGCCACCATGAGAGGGTGTTGGTAGCCATCTAGCCGTCGGTCGTCGCCACCCAGCCTCGACACCTAGTGTATCCGTTGGGCACAACAAAATCTTGGGCATGAATCTTCTTTTTTGTAACATCCTTGCAATTGATCTTGCCATCCGGTAGTACTCGGGAAAATGTAAAAGAGAAAAGGGGAACTATCCAAGAGGGAGATACGGGATAGACAAGAGAGTATCGAGTGACAAAACTGGGAGAGCTATGGAATTGAACTTTAGGCTAAGCCTTCACTCTAGTGATAGAGTGATTTGTCTGTGCAATTCACCATTTTATGTAATGTATAAGTCTATTTGATTCCTAGTCTGTGTTAAGTACTTTCCTGTCTGGATATGTCTTCTAACTGGGATCTAGATTTAGAGTCATTCCTATTTGGAGGACGTGAATTCTATCTAGAAAAAGGATCAGGAGCCATGTCAAGAATCCTGTTAGATGTAGGAAACTAACCTTTGTGCTAGCATGACTAACTTCCTTAGGCTAGGTAGATTGGCGGCACAACACATTAGCGTTAGCTTATCGCATTATTGGGCAAAGTTGTATTAGTCGTGTCTCCTTCGGAGCCGACTAGGTGGTCTAGAACCACGCAAGTGCTGGGTCTCAACTTGAAACAGACACTTTTGGTGATCCAATTGGGGAAATGGTACACGAGGTGGGAATAGAAAGATAGAGGCCAGTTCTAGAGTAAGTCCTGCACAAACAATAGAGTAAGCTAGTCAAAAGAAGTCCAAAAAGAAGCACACAGTAACTAGTGTCATGAATGCTAACTAGAGAGTCATAAGAGCACAATGGAGCATGCATGGAGAATGAAGCCATCTCAAAAAGGGAAATGCGGTACCACTGTAGACAGGCTAAAGCTGTAGAACAAAAAACACCACTATACCATCCAAGAAGACTAGCAGATAGGATTCCCCAACAGCTGGAAAGACAGATTTTGGAACCACTGACGAATCAGGAAGAAGATCACCAGGACCCACCAAATAGGATTAGGAAGGAGAAGAATTGGTTAGTTATGGGCAGGATGTCCCTCAAGTACCCTAAATTCAAGGGCAAGAGTGAGGAGGATCCATACCCCCACATCTTCTTCTTTGAAACCACATTCCTGACCACCAGATCTCTGTTGTTGTTGTTGTTGCAAAAGATAGAATACTCTATGACAACGTTGGGAGACAAAGCCACCAATTTGGTACGCCCAATATGGTCTAGAGCACTTCCACACATTTGAGGAACTAAAGAAGGATTTCCTAAAAAGATTCAAGAAAGACAAGACCATAACGGAGGTGCTAAAAAAGCTACAGAGGATGACGGTCAACAAAAGACCATGTAGCTGAATAGCTGAATTCTGAGCAATGTTGATACGCATGGACCAGCCCAACCATCTTGCTCGAGCCACGCTGAGCCAATGGTTCATGAGAGGATTGAGAGACAATCTTCAGACGGCAATGGCCTCATGTGACTTCGAAGCCCTTACATTTAAAAAAATTGTAGCAAGAGCTGCCAGAGCTAAAGGGGCTTGAAGAAAACAAACAAAGACTCCAAGAAGAAGAAGAAGGACAAGAGGAAGAAGAAACCTCATAATTGGATTCCCGCAAAAGATACCTGAGAGCTAGAATCCAGTCAGGAGTCGGATGATGCCGAAGAGTGGAAGCCTCGGAAAAAGAAAGGCATGAAGTAGGTAGAGAAGGTTGTGGAAGAACTAAGGGCCACCCTAACCAAGATTGCCAGAGGACATGCACGATCCAGACTTAGACCAAATGTCTAGTGCACAAGGTGCAATAATCAAGGACACATAAAAGAGGAGTGCCAGTTAAGAAACACACATCAAGTATTCACTATCTGTGGGAGGCACAGTCACTCTGCAGAGATGTGTTAGTATGATACATGGAATAGGTACCCAACGGTGGTGGAAAGATAGCAATTGTAAGCCCCAACTGTCAGCCAAGTTGCCATGACCTCAAATCAATAGACCTTATGGGAGAGGAGGTAAACATTGAGAATAGTAGAGAAAAACCATGAAATTACATCTTACCTCTTGATTTTACTTGCTTCTCTATCTTAGAAAAATGCATCTCCTTAGAATCTGGTCGATGCCCATCCTGTAGAGTTGTCCAACCACACCTTTATAAATGACTTGCTCGGGGACACATCTTCTTAAAATTTAGTGGGATGCCCATATTGTAGAGATTTTTATCTACCACAATAAATTATTTGCTCCGGAGAGTCGGCTTCTTTCTCTGATCTCTCAACATGTATTCCAGAAAGGAAAAGTCAAACAAGAATTGCAAAATTTCATCATACCAGCTAGGTTTCTCTCCTTTTGTGAGGAAAAGGTCTGCGCATCTGGGAAATCCTCTTCCACCCCCTCTAGCTCTTCTCCTGTTTCCAGTCTGGACAATAAGTATGCCAATGCATGCGTGTTCCCAGGGGTGTTCCTTATGTTGAACTCACATTCTTTTAACAAGAGCATCCATCTGGCCAACTTTTGTTCTAGGTCTAGTTTGTTTATTAGGTACAAGAAAGCTTTGTGATCTACATGAAATTCAAACGTCTTACCTAGAAAGTAGTGTCTGAACTTCTTAATGTAGTAGATCATTCCCAATGACTCCTTCTCTATGGTGGAGTAGTTCTTTTCCATCCTGGAGAGCCTCCTGTTTTGGCATAGTAAACGGGTCTGTACCATCCCTCTTGTGCTTCCTACATGAGATCACTACCAATGGAAACATCAGAGGCATCGACGAATACATGAAACACCAGGTCATAGTTGGCCTACTAGAGAATGGGAACTGCTAATAGTATTTTCTTGAGATTCTGGAATGCCTCTTCATCACAAGATCCGGACCAGATATATTTTGCATCCTTTATCGTGAGACTGTACACAAGGGCACCGCCACATTTGCCTAGGAACCCCAAGAATCTTACAAGATCTTTGTCATTCTGGGGCAGCTGCAGCTTCACAGTGACTACAACCTTGGCCGGCCAGCAAGCCCTTCTACAGACACTACATGCCCCAAGAGGGATCCACTAGTTATACAACAAAGGCACACTTGCCTAGATTTAGGCTCAGTCTGGCCTTCCCACACTCTAGCCATTATGTGTTCTTCTTTCTTCCCAAACACACTAAAGTCATCCACAAACACCCTCATGAAGGTGGTCAGATATTTATAGAATATTTCATGAACCATCCTTTGGAATGTAGTAGAGCATTTTTCAACCCGAATGTCATCACATTGGAGGCAAATGCCCCCCATTTTCTCACAAAAGCTGTCTTTTCTTTATCTTCTTGTGCCATTCACACCTAGTTGTACCCACTAAACCCATCTAGAAAAGAGTATGTTTCATGCCCAACTACTTCATCCAAGAAGGAGCCAATGAATGGGAATGGAAACAAATCTGATATAGTGGAAGCATTTAGCTTGCGGTAGTCAAAACAGACCCTCAACTTCCCATTCTTTTTTGGAACAATGACTATCGATGAGACAGCCATTCCGCCCTATTCAGAGGATAAAGAACCCAACCTGCAGGATAAATGTCAGCAGTTTTTCAATATCTTCCTTTATCTGCTTGGCATAATTTGGGTTCATTCTGTATCCATAGGATAAATGAACCCAAGCTTCAACATTTTTTCAATCTCTTCCTTCGCGTGTTTGGCATAATTTGGGTTTATTCTTTATCTTCTCTACCTGATTGGGATCGCATCCTCTTTCAGGTTAATCTTATGCCAGTAGAAACTTGGATCAATCCCCTTCATATCGGAGTAGTTCCAGGCAAATATATCTTTGTAGGAATTCAACAATTCCAAGAGCCTCCCCCTAAATTCCTAATTCAGCTTGGCACTAGACTGTTTTGGGTTGTTGATCGTCCTCGAGGTTCACCTCTTTAAACTCGTCTTGAACTCTAATGTTCCTTTTCCTCCTGAGCTCAACTTCCTCTTGCTTTAAAGCCACCATGGCTTTTTTCTGTTCAACTTGCAATTCTTCCACATTGTCATGAGTGTCATCTTCCTCTTTATAAGTGCTCTCTTCATTCAATATCACCCCCTCAAAATGGCCCACCAGAATCTCTAGGGCATACCTCTGCACATATCCTCTATACGTCCACTTCGAATAGGACAACAGATTTAGATTCTCCTTCAAGATCTACTCTTCTTTATCATCTTCTAGCCCTCAACCCCTCTCAAGCTTGAGAAGTTTCTAATTAAGTGTTTATAATGCAAATCAAGCTTTTCTTAAGAGTTGTAATGAATAATTAAGAAAAGTTTATCTTTATGCTTAATTTAGGATGTTTTTTTATGTATATCTCTCTCTCCCCAAAAGAATGGTCATTCCCATAACCAATTCTCTATTCAAATGATGCTTCTCATTGATAAATTCTCAATTCAAAAATCAAACTCTATGCTAGTTAAGCTAGAGGTTAAAGAAATGGCTTTTTAATGCTTATATGTTAATAAAATTATAGTAAACTTATGATTTAAATCCATAAATTAGATTTAAGTCTAATGATAGTTATTCTATCATAATGGTACCACAGAGTCTTATTCTTTTCAAAAATATTAAAAATTATCAGTAATAGCAGTGGAGTTATAGCAAAATTTTTAAGTAATAGCAGTGGAGTTATAGCAAAATTTTTAAGAAATTAATACATAACTTATTTTTATGCATAATATGAAAAGAGGACTTCCTACCATATTCTAGGATTAGTCATCCTATGATAAAAGAATAATTTTCATTACATTTATGAAAAACTAATTTTTAGTATTTATGCGTGAATAATTAATTAGAGAAATGAGAAATTTTTTGTATTTCTATTTTTATGCAAAAAGAGGAATTCCCATGATAATGGAGATCCATGTAATTAAATGGAAAAAGAGAAATTTTGGTATATTAAAATAATGAATATTTTATTTAAAGAGAAATTTTAGATAAATTTATTTTATGCATGAGAAAATTTAAATGATAAAAGAAGAATTCCCATGATATTTGGAATTCAATCATTTAAATAGAAAAAGTATAATTCTTGGCATATTTGAATTAATGGATATTTTTATTTAAATTTGATGAGAAATTTTAGATAAATTTAATTTATGCATGAGAAAATTTAAGTGATAAAAAAGGAATTCCCATGACATTTGGAATTCAATCATTTAAATGGCAAAAGTGGAATTCTTGGTAAAATTAAAATAACGGATATTTTATTAAAGAAAAGAGGAATTTTAGATAAATTTATTTTATGATGAAAGAGGAATTTCCATGACTTTTGGAATTTAATCATTTAAATGTAAGAAGAGGAATTCCCATGATATTTGAGATCCAAGAAATTAAATGGAAAAAAGAGGATTTTTTAGCACAATTCAAATTATGAGTATTTATCAAAAGTGGATTTTTGAGCATTATTGAGAAATATGGGTAGAATTGATTTTTGTAAATCCCATGAATCTTTTACTCAAAAAGAAGAATGTTGAATATATTTCACTTGAGAAAATTGAGAAAGAATATGAAAATATCCCTTGAGAAAAAGAACCTTTATCTAGGCCAAGCAATTGGCAGAAATTTAGAAAAGTCCCATCGGTATTAAAAATAGAAAATGTTACTAAATGTGAATAAGATGTGAGTGGATGTGATAACATGTGATGTAATGAAAATGGATGTGGATGAAATGTGATGTGATGTGATGTGAATATATGTGGATGTGATGTGAATATATGTGGATGTGAATGTATGTGGATGTGAATGTGATGAGATGTGGATAAAATGTGATGTGATGTGAATATATGTGGATGTGAATGTGAATGTATGGATGGATGTGGATAGACATGCATGTGAATGACTAGATGGATGTGGATGAATGAGATGGAATGTGTATGGATGTGATGAGATATGGATGGATATGGATGTGATATAATGTGGATAGAATGTATGTGATGGGATGGAAATGCAATGAATGTGATGGATGTGAATAGATGCGATGAGATGTGAATGGATGTAAATGTGATGACGTGATGTAAATAGATGTGAATGGATGTGATGTGATGTGAGTCAGGATAGATGTGAATGGATGAGATGTGATGTGAATGGATGTGATGTGAGTCAGGATAGATGTGAATGGATGTGATGTGATGTGAATTGAATCAAGGATAGATGTGAATGGATGAGATGTGATGTGAATGGATGTGATGTGAATCGGGATAGATGTGAATGAATGAGATATGATGTGATGTGAATCAGGGATAGATGTTAATGAATGAGATGTGACGTGATGTGAATCGGGATAGATGTGAATAGATGAGATATGATGTGAATGGATGTGATGTGAATTGGGATAGATGTGAATGAATGAGATGTGATGTGATGTGAATCGGGATAGATGTGAATGAATGAGATGTGATGTGATGTGAATCGGAATAGATCTGAATGGATGAGATGTGATGTGGATCAAGGTAGTTTTGAATGGATGAGATGTGATGTGAATGGATGGGATGTGATGTGATGTGGATATGGGTAGATGAGAATGGATGAGATGTGATGAGGATATATGTGATGGGATGTAATCTGATGTGATTGGATGAGAATGGATGAAGGATGATGAGAATACATATGATTGGATGTGGATTAAGCAAAGTGAATTGATTTAGAAGAATGGGGAATAACGGGAAATGATGTGGAACGATGTGAAAAGATGAGAGTTCGTTAGAAACTGTATTTATGACCTATTTTTAAATGACTGTTTTATGTCCAGAATGCTGGGCAAGCATTTTGACCATCTTGTGAATGAGATTGTGGAGACCTAAGTGATAAAGTTGCAACAGCTCTGACGGAGAGTCAATGGAGGACGTCTCGCGTAGCAAGGTCAGCTGAGGTCTTGACCAGTCTCGGTTCGATTTAAATGATGAGCTTCTGGTACGGTGGATGAGGGACCAAGGAAGAAGCGGCCTATGAGTGAAGCGCTAGGTGACCTGCGAAAGATCCTAGAGGGTGCTGACCATACGGTGCTCGGGCTGTGAGTCGCCTAAAGATACCCACACGTGCATCGAGGAAGAAAATGAAACAAGGTGTTAGAGTTGTTTTCTGAACTCGGACATGGATCTGGTTGATTGAACTTGATGGTCCTCAACGGATGAGTCCATGGCTCTTTTATATGGATCTGTTGGTTGATCTTGTTGATCTTCAATGGAGAGTCCATCTGGATTTTTATCAATGAATATATTTCCGGGTACTATGAGCTAAGAACTATTGAAAAGGCCCCTGAGTGGACAGGTGGTGAGCGTTCTGGTTGCCAATGATGCCATAGGTACACCGATGAAGGAATGATTGGAAATTAGAATTCAACCGGTTATTTTGGAGGCTTATGATCAGTGATACTATGGTTTCATTAAAAGATTGTTTTAAAGACAGCTCAATCTGTGAAACAGGCAATTTCATATTGGGTGTATAAGTAGTGTGACTATCTGGAAGTTTGCATGAAGCGCCGGCTAAGGGGCCTGGGAACTCTTTTCCCTGGTACCTGGGACAAAACATAACCAAATTCCTAAATGGATTCTATCTTTATAGTGGTTGGGCGTGGGACTGGGCGTGGGACTGGATGGGATAGGCTGGACTAATGGATCCCTAAAATGAGACTCAATTCTGTTATGGTACGATAGATGAAGTAAATCCCGGATAGTCTTGTTCTATGGAAAAGAATCAATGGCTGTGACTATCGATGAGGAAAAAAGCGTTGGTCTCTATGATCCAAGTGCAAGTTTCTTCCTTGATCTGACCATGTGACTTACAGGTTCGGTCAGATTAGTTTGGTTAGTCAAGGCTCTTGATTACGTTAGAATAAAAATATCATGGAGGAATCGCCCGTGCTTTCTGGGCGAGGGAAGTTTTTCCGGGTTCGGTTTTGGAACAAATCGAGGGATTAGTCTCTTGTCCGGATATCCGTGGGAGGCGAGGCCCCGAGTGAGAGGCTCTGCCCTGCGCAAGAAGTGCTACTTTTGCTAGCACCCCCGAATTCGTTGCGCGGAGGGGGCAGGGACCTTTCACAATGATTTTGTCCTCAAAATCAAAGAGTAGTCATACACAAACAACATATACAAAAGGCTATGTAGAAAAGCCAAAAATCAACCCACAACTAGGTATCAATGCCAAGTCAAATAATGATATCATTCATACACAAACAACATATACAAAAGGCTATGTAGAAAATCAACCCACAACTAGGTATCAATGCCAAGTCAAATAATGATATCATTCATGGAAAGGTCACTCTATACAATCTTAATTCCTTTAAAATTGTATCTTTTTTAAGAGAATATTATGAAGATGCCATGTTTGCACCTTTTTTCAAGGAATATTATGAAGATGCCAAATGTTTACACCTTTTTAAGGGAATCTTATATAAAGATGCCAAATATTTCTACTTAACATGTAATATTCGCATTCAATCTACAATAGTGTTTTAGGGGAAACAATGAAGTTAATGAAGCCCTACAAGGGACAACCCTATGCATGGGATAGTGCCACTAAGTAAACCATAGGTAGTAGTGTTAGTCTAGAGAGGTCACCTAGCTCCCATCCTAAATTATATGCCCTAATAAGCATTAATAAAAAATAGATTAAAAGAAAAAGAAATATACCCCAATAAAGCTTGAAAATTATGTGTGTGTGTGTGTGTGTGGAGAGAGATAGAGAGAGTGAGAGTTCATTGCATAAGAAAAGCTTACAAGAAGAAAAATAAAAAATAAAGTTATTATTTTCAACTTACATCATTCAATAACATTAGGGGCGTAATGTTATTAAATGTTGTAAGTTGAAAATAATAACTTTACTTTTAATTTTGAATATCTAAAGATATTGCAACTTACGTCTCTTTTTGGTTTTATTAGGAAATCAATTAGGCATTCCACTAATGTTATAGAACGATGTAAGTTGAAAATAATAATTCTTATTTTTATTTTGCATCTCTAAAGAGATTTCTAAAGAAATACATAGTAATTCAAACTACAAGGTCTCTAAAGCAGACATAGGAACTAGATCACTAACAAAACTAATTCATACATGTAAAAATTTAAAGAATTCAAAACAAGGATTTATATTTTATTTTTGAGGGTGCCCAATAAGAGGTTTGAAAAAGTTTCATACTAAGTTTTTATTTTTGAGAAATATGAAATTCATTAAACTTAGTATGAAAAGAAAACCTTCAAAGAAATCAAACTTGTGCTTTTAATAATTTAATTACTTTATCTTAGTATGAAAAGAAAACCTTCAAAGAAATCAAACCTTTGCTTTTAATAATTTTTGATTATGAGTGAGTAGTGATGTCACACAAAATACCAAACAAACTTTTAAATATAATTTTATGAGTGAGTAGTGATGTCGCACTATCAATGATGGTGGCATTGACTATATTGAAAGCATTATATCACTACGCTGTAAGATATTGTATGACAAGATAAATAAGGTACCTTTGTATCAATAATGGATAACAATCAACAATAGGTTTAAGTTTTCAATGTTCAAATGTCATTATGAAATGACATATACAAAATTGAGATAACCCATGTTTAAGCTTCATATATATTTCTCTATCATTGTGGAAATGTTTGTCCCATGCTTAGTCTATACTTAAACCTTTATCTTTATGAAAATAAAGACATATAATATTTTTAGAAATTAACATGCATGAATTAACTAACATTAAGGTAGCTTTTTTCAACAATATAGTTCATGGTGGAGATACCACAAGAGAAAAGAGCGTAAAAGACAACCACCACCTTGAATCTAATGATGTTAGTCAAAATTTAATCATGGCATGTGTTGGTGTGTAGCTTAATGTAAAAATGTTGAGCTATTTAGTGCAATAAAGTAAACAATGACATTTTATTTTTCATTTTTTCTACATGTGTGCATAGAACCTACTATTAAGAAAATGACTTAGCTAAAGGTGGAATAAATGATGATATGTTATGATTTTATGTCACGAAAATGTTTATTCTACCACACATGGTGTTCTTTAGAGATTCTCTTGAGCTACATTTTCTCTTTTAAAATAGTGAGCCATCTAAAACTACCACAAGGTGAGGTGTGTAGTTTTGATAAATTCTTTTAAATTGCCAAAAATGCTAAAATATGCCCATTTCAGATATTTTTAGAATTTTAAAGACTAAATTTCCTCAAGTGATCTTAAATATGTTAAATAATCACACCACCTTAAACATAATCATAGAGCATGACTTAATAATTATTATTTTAACAAATGTTTAAATTACCAAAAAACTTATTTAAGTAAAAAATTTTAAAACTCCTTAAATATTTACCTCATATTTCTAAAAAATAGACAACTAAAAATAAGAACTTGTTTTTTTAAAAGATAAATAATAGTCCATTTCATACAAAAAGAGCATTTCAAGAGATGGCGAAAATTATCTACTTATATATTCATCTATTTTTTGTTTTAAAATCTTGCCTGCTCGACCTGACCACCTACTTATTGCCCCCCCTCCCCCTCTGCGGAACCCCAAATCCTCACCACCCCCTACAAGTTATAATATTTTGTAAAAATGAGGTATTTTGTTTGCTCTTTCCTAAGAGGTGTAATTTTGGTGACTCATTTTTGGGTGGTAATACAATTAAAAAAGGGAACTTTTGAAGAGCCATATCTTCCAAATCGTTAAGAACTAGAAAAAAAGTAGATAATGAAAGTCAAAGTCCTTTCACAAAAATGTCTTTTAAAGCCTGTTTAGGAGCCTCAAAAATGGCTGAAGTCCTAGTTTGAACTATTCAAAATAGCAAAGTACTCTATTTTGTCATCCTTTTATCTCCAAAGTTATGAAGAATTTGGCCAAAGTCATGTAGACATTTTGAAAGAACTTTTTGTGATCTAAACATTATGTTTTGATCAAAATCAACATTTAAGTACATTAAAAGAGAACTCCGTTCATAAATCACCCTCTTACAAAGTTTTCTCCTCTGGGAGACAAACTAAGTAAATTTGTGTTCCAGAATATTCCAGAATACTAGAATTCTTATTCCAAAATACCAATTAAATTTAAGAGCACCAAAATTAATCTTTCACTATACTAATTAGATTTGAGAATATTAAAGTTAGTATTATGGAATCTAAGTAGCCACCATGAGAGGGTGTTGGTAGCCATCTAGCCATCGACTGCCGCCACCTTGCCGCGACGCCCTGTGTATCCATTGGGCACAACAAAATCTCGGGCATGAATCAGGAAGAAGATCACTAGGAACCACCAAATAGGAGGTAGGAAGCTCACGAAGGAGAAGAACTGGGCAGCTATTGGCAGGATATCCCTTAAGTACCCTAAATTCAAGGGTAAGAGTGAGGAGGATTCAGACGCCCACATCTTCTTCTTTGCAACCACACTCCTGGTGGCCACCAGATCTTTGTGCTGCAAAAGACAGAATACTTTGCGACAACATCGGGAGAGGCAAAGCCACCAAGTTGGTAAGCCCAATATGGTATGGGGTACTTCCAGACATTTGAGGAATTGAAGAAGGCTTTCTTGAAAAGATTCAGCAAAGAGAAGACCATAACGGAGGTGCTGAAAAAGCTACAGAGGATGACGGTCAACAAAAGACTATGTAACTTAATTTCGAGCAATGCTGATGCACCTAGACTAGGCCAAACATCCTGCTGGAGCCACGCTGAGCGAGTGGTTCACGAGAGGATTGAGGGAGAAGCTTTAGACGGTGGTGGCCCCATATGACCTGGAAGTCCTTACATCCAAACAAGTGGTGGCAGGAGCTGCCAGAGCTGAAGGGGCTTGAAGAAAACAAAGAAAGACTCTAAGAAGAAGAAGAAGGACAAGACGAAGAAGAAACCTCAGAATTGGATTCGAGAGAAGATACCTAAGAGCCAGAATCCAGTCAGGAGTTGGATGCTGAAGAGCGGAAGCCTCGGAAAAATAAAGGCAAGAAGCAGGCAGAGAAGGTTCAGGAAGAACTAAGGGCTATCCTACCCAAGATTGCTAGAGCACATGCACGATCCAAACTCAGACCAAATGTCCGGTGCACGAGGTGCAATAACCAAGGACACACAAAAGAGGAGTGCTAGTTAAGAAACACACATCAAGTTTTCACTATCTGTGGGAGGGACAGTCACTCTACAAAGATGTGTTACTACTATAATACTTCGGAACAGGAACCCAAGGGTGGTGGAAAGGTAGCAACTGCAAGCTCCAGCTGTCAACCAAGTCGCCATGACCTTAAATCAATAGACCTTATGGGAGAGGAGGTGGAAGATTTGGCCCAAGATCCGCTTGGGCCAAATAATCTCAGTAGCTGTTTTTATATCTCCTCCATCCTGCCTACATCTGTCTTCATTCTCCTTCTAGAGTCTCAACAGCTATTTTTGCATCTCCTCCATCCTCCCTGCATCTCTCGTTCTTATGTTCAATTCCTCTTGCAAGGGTTCCTAATGGCTTCTCATGATCTGGATGATGCCATCCTGCTCCTCCCCCTGACCCTGCCTATAGCTTGGTTATCTCCTTATGGACTCTCAGCTTGTTTTTGCATCTTTCTTCATTCTCCTTATGGACTCTCAGCCTGTTTTTGCATCTCCTCCATCCTCCCTGCATCTCTCGTTCTTATGTTCAATTCCTCTTGCAAGGGTTCCTAATGTCTTCTCATAATCTGAATGATGCCATCCTGTTACCTGACCACTACCTATAGCTTAGTTATCTCCTTCAGCTACACCTTTGAATAATTGAGGCAACCCTGCACCAATCCATTTCAAAGGACTCTAGAAAGTTTTTAGGGCGGGATGCAGGGGGTTTAGCTTGTGCTTGATCTAGGCGGAGGGGTTCATTGACCACGATTTCTTGTTGTGCCTGTCCCAGGTGTAGGCGTTTTGTGTCTGCAGCTCTTGTTGTGCCTATTTGTGGTGCGGGCATTCTGAGGCCGATGTCTCCTGCTATGCTGCTCTTCCAGCTTCTGTGTGAGAATGGACTTACCGATATCGACAAAGTTCTCCTTTAATTGTTTGCTGCTTTTTCCTTCTATTGTCTTTCCCTTCTTGCCCTTCTTCTTCTCTCCAAATTCAAAGGCCCTTTTTTTTCTGGACATTGTTTGCCCCGAAAGTCCCTTCTTGTTGGGGTCTTGCCTATGTCTCCTCCTTGTGCCCTATGTCTTCTTTGGTGCTTGCCTCCCCCTTTTGGTTGTCTTCTTCTAAAGTTCCTGGTTGTGCTTTAAAGAGTACTGTTAGGTAGGGGCTAATCTTTATTTTGAGGTCCCAACAACTTGGTTGACAAGTGGAGGCAGTTGAAGGAAGAGATAGAAAGGGCCAAGGAAAGCCAAGAAAGGGCTGAGGGCCTTTTAATTAGAGAAGAGCACATCAAGATTATAAGAGAAGTGTAGGCCAGAGTAGATAAAGACAAAGTGGAGCTAAATAAAGGCGTAAGCCAGATTGGCAGTTATAAATGCAAAAGAGTTTCCAAAAGTTTACAAATTGGAAGCGTAGAAGATGGAACAATGGGAAAGCCATGCAGTAGAAGACCTAAAGGAGCTATGGGGTGAATATATGAAGAAGTTGACAATGGCAATGCACCTACCTGTAGGTAGATGGTTCCCTTCTAGGATAGAGACAAGAATCCGGAAATCCGAACACAGGAAAACTGAGAGGATCATACCTTACAAGAGACCTGGAAACTACTACACACAGCCAAGGGGACAAGGAGGCACGTCATAACGAGGTAGACACCAACAAAGAAAAGGAGCTACAAGCTCAGAATGAGCAGCTGAAAATGGAACTAGAAACATGGAAGAAAAGATTTACTCTATTGAAAGGTGATGGGGAAGAGGATGCAGGAGCAGCCTGAGGGGAAGGGAAAGGATCATCAATGGATATAATCCCCAATGATGAGCTGTGAGAACATGCTTGGGCATCCACAAAGAAGTTGGAAGAAAGGGAAGGTGATCATGTGGCTCTTAGGGCTTAAATTGAAGAGCTATAAATAGCCTGGTGGAGGAATACAAGAGCAACAAAGGCAGGATGGGTTGACAATAAAAGCCCTAAAGAAGGAATTAAAATCCACTACCCCTACTAGGAACACAAGAGGAAAAGGTGGAAGAACAATAGTCAATGAGCTGAATATCGCTCTGATGATAGCTCATGCTGATCTAAAGAATAGACAATGAGCTGAATATCGCTCTGATGATAGCTCATGCTAATCTAAAGAATAGACATGATTAATTGGATGCCACAAGGAAAACACATGCAGAGAAACTGAGAGCATCCAGGGCCAAACTCTAGAAAAGGTAGGATCAGGTGGAGACCATGAGGAAATCTCATGCTGCCGAAATACAAAGTAAATAAGAGATGATTAAAGATTTCCAAGGGTGGGCTAAAAGAGAGAAAAGGAAAAAAGAAGCTTTACAGAAAAGACTGCAGGAAGAGAGGGCACAAAAGTGCACAACTGTCTGGAAAGAGACAGCCCTCAACCACATGCGAAGCCTAATTCATGTTTTGCTAATCAGGCAGGAGTTGTGAGAGCATCTAATTGGGAGGACATTGCAAAATTTATGAACCGGTTGAACGTGTCTCTCAGGTAAGAGAAACAAGGACAAAGCAGCTCCCAGGTAGAAGAATCACCACCAGGAAAGAGCACCTCATCCGGATCCCGAGTGTGGAGGAGGGAAGTGGTGAGATCTTATGATGGAAGGATCCGGGTGAGGAGGCAATAGCCCATACACAGGGAGGGACTGCCAGTGCGGGGAAGTGGCGAGATCTTATGATGGAAGGATCCGGGTGAGGAGGCAATAACCCATACACAGGGCGGGACTGCTAGCGCCCCTCACCCAACAAAATGGAGTTACCTGGTAGAAGAAGAGAGGGCACACCTCAGATCAAGAACCAATAGGAAGACCACCATACGGGTGGAAGTGAAGTCAAGGGAGAAGGAAAAGACCAAGAGATCCTGAGAGCAGACTGTGTTTGAGAATGATGCCATCATCCCAGAGCAAATAGAGCCACATGCTTTTGTAGCAGGGATGGCCATTGATACAACCGAAAGGGCTAACAAAAGTATACATGTGCCAAGCCCATTGATGTGCAGTTCTGGACGAACTGATGAGAGGACTTGAGTTGGGCATGCCTAGGTGAGTAGCAAGAAGAGGACTTATGAGCCAAGGTATGCCCAGGATAAGCCCATAAAGTTTGTTTCAAGAGGCCTTGCCCATGGAGGGAGAACTGGATGAAGGGGACTGGAATAGGCCTTAGAGTTCAGACCCAGATTTCGGATATAAAAATTTTGGTCTTTCAAGAATGAAGTGGTTTTGGATAGCAACAATAAGTCATTCTCGGCTTTGCTACTAGCGTAGCATTCTCGGCTTTGCTACTAGCATAGCATCCACCATGAGTGCTAGGTGTTGGTGGCCATCCGGCCATCACCACTAAAAACATGTAAGTATACCATGTGAATTCAAGTGAAGGGGTTTTTTAATTCAAAATTTTAAGGTACACTTACATAAATACATCTACAGAAGGATTTTTTTAAATTGATTTTGAAAAAAATCCGTAAGTCCATAAAGAAAAAGGGGTCATTTTATTCATGAAAAATTCACAGGTAAGAGGTTTTTTAATACCCCCCTTGAATGCACGTGATACATAGGGTTTCTTATTAGTGCACCCCCTGAGGGCATGAATCTTATTTCTTGTAACAACCTTGTAACTGATCTTGCCAACAATGGGTAGTACCCGGGTAGATGTAAAACAGAAAAGAGTAACTATCCAAGAGGGAGATATGGGATAGACAAGAGAGTAGTGAGTGACAATTGGGAGAGCTACAGCATTGTACTTTGGGCTAAGCCTTCACTCTAGTGATACAATGATTTGTATGTGCAATTCTCCATTTTATATACTGTATAAGTCTATTTGATTCCTAGTTTGTGTTAAGTACTTTCCTGTCTGGATATGTCTTCTAACTGGGATATGGATTTAGTCATTCCTATCTAGACATGACTCCTATTTGGAAACAAGATAAGGAACCATGTTAGGAATCCTGTCAAATGTAGGAACTAACCTCTGTGCTGGCATGACTGACTCGCTTAGCCTAAGCAGATCGGTGGTGCACAATGCATTAGCGTTAGCTTATGGCATTGGGCACAGTTGCATTAGTTGTGTCTCCTTCAGAGCCGACTAGGTGGTTAGGAACCACGCAAGTGTCAGGTGTCTCAACCATGGACACCAATAGAGGGGTGGTGGAACCATGTTTGGCACAAGTTTGTGGGCACAAGCATGCACGCTAGGTAGGAGGGCGAGCATTGGGGAGGAGGGGGGTTGCATTTGACATGTGGGTGTGTGGGCATAAACATGCACGTAGGCAGGAGGGCGGGCAGCATTAGGGAGGAGGAGGGAGGGGGCTGTGCCATGCTCAACAAGGAGGCGGGCGAGCATGAATGGGTAGGTGTGTTGGTGGGCACCAGGCGCAACGCCGGTAGTTATGCTGCCAAGGGGCGAGGGAAGGGGAGTGCAGGTCTACTAAGCGTAGGTCAAGGGTGGTCGTGGCCGCGGAGTGCACGAGTGGACATGCGAATAGGTGAGAGGCCACATTCGGGTGGTGCATGAGTGGGTAGGCGTGTCCACGATGAGCACACGCTTGCAAGAGGGTGGTGGCCCTAGCAAGGCGGGTGCTTAAGTGGATGGGCATGGAAGCAAGTCAACAGAGGCATGCAAGTGGACACACATTGATGGGTAGGGCAAGGTGTGCCCAAACAAATAAAGATGTCATGGATAATTGGAATTCTAGAATACAAAAGGAGAAATCATGTGAATCATGAGTGTATTCTAGAATACAAAGGAACCGAAAGGTTGATTCTAGAACACAACATAAAGTGAAGAAACATGACTAAATGGTATAAAATTTTAAAAATCTACAAAAACAAGGATATTATTCTACGAAAGCTTTCTGTTTTGAGCACAAAGGTGTATTATGGAATACAACGATGCTATTCAATATTCTACGAAGTCACTTTATTAGAATTTACAATACCAACAAATTGCCTAACCGGACTCCAAAATACTAACTAGTCTATTTTTTTTTCTTATTTTTTAAGGAATCATACTACAAATGATAAAGCCTTACTCAAAAACCTTTCAAATTTGATGCGTTGTTTGTATTCTATGGCGTGCTCTTAAGAAAAACAAATTATGCGTGGGTCTCAGAAATCAAACAACATTGTCCTAATATACATAAACATTTTTGTGTGACTTAAATCCTGAACTTTAATTTTGTAATTGAACAATGTTCACTCACAAGGTTAGATTCTAGAATCCACCTTAACATCTTACATTTATGTGTGTACGTGTAAAATTGAAAACGCTTAAGTATCAAAATTTCATATGCAAATTACTAAACAACCAACTACCTGAAGTTTTTTTTTGTTAAAACTCATAATTAAATTTAAAAAAGCTTGAAATAAAAGTTTGACTACAAAAAAGTCACAAAAATCAACTGACAATAGAATTACTTCTTTTCTTCTTTAGGTTGGTGTGGACTATAAAAGACTCTACTAAGATATTTATTATTTTTCAAAATGAAAGACATTTTTTTTTGGCAAACATTGAGAGAAAAAAAAGACAAATCTCTCTATATTTCTACAAAAAAAATGAAAAAGGTGTTTGTGGACCAGTAAATCTACTCCCAAATCTCTCTATATTTTAACACAAAACAAAAAAAGGTGCATGTGGGCCAGTAAAGCTACTCACATAAGCTAAAAATTGCAAAAAGGGATCATGAGTGCTCTTCTACTCTCTACTCCACTTAAGAGAGGAGAAATCAACCTTTCCTCACAAAAGATCAAAATTGCAAAAAAGGATCTTGAGTTCTCTTTTGCTCTCTGCTCCACTTAAGAGTGAGGATCTTTGTTATTTTCATTTCTGACCTTTGTTGTAAAGCTTTTGTAGAGAAATAAAGAGTTTAAACTTCTCTATTTCTAGCCCTTTCAACACATTTTAGCTTCCATCTTCTTTAATGTCTCTAACAAATGGTTCTCTCAAAGTGAAGACAACATGGCAATTTCTTTTGAAGAAAAAAGCTTGAAGTGTTCAAATGAACATGTTGCATATGTGTATTTTCTAGCAAGCTCATTGGAGTGATGGCAATGCTTTTTTATAAAACAAGAAAAACTCATTAAAGAGCCAAAAAATGATTTATTTCAAATGAAAAAAATCATAGGAGTGATGGCAAGGATTTTTTATAAAACAAAAAATACTCATTGAAGAGCAAAAATGAAATATTTTGGTAACAAAAATCACTATAGTGTGTATCAGTAGAATAGACATGTACATGCAATATAAATTCATTACTACATAAAGACAGGTTCTGATGGATTAATAAAAGATATTATTTGGATATGTTTAGAGGGAGAAAGGAGAAGAAATCATGTGGGAATCAACTTGCAAGATGGTGAAATCCTTGTTCACGGGTTCACTTTGAAAATGTATAGGAGTCTACATTAAGAAACTGAGAAAATCTCAATGGAAAAATTAAATGATTTATCTTAAGGGATATGAGGTGCCAAAATGTTCACTTTTGTCATTGTAGCACCTTTTCATAATTTTACGTAAGGTTTTTTGCCATTAAAAACATGCTACCTTTGACAAGGAGTGTACCTTATATGATGTGGATTGTTTTTAAAAAAAATATAAATTTTGATGCATTTTAAACCGATTTTGGCTGTTTTCATTAAAAAAATGCATGTTTTTTTGGATTTGTAAGGTAAAACTTGAGGTGGTGTCTGTAGTTTTGGTGATTTTGTTGTAGTTTGAAATGACTCATTGTTTTAAGCCCTTTGTAATAAATCTTTGCCCATCTAGCAATGAGAGATCTTGAACAATTCTAATTTCTAATTGCTTTACTTCTACCCCATTTCTAAGAAGAATATTTATAGCAACAAAATTTGATTTGAACTTGAGCGCACGTAAACTTGACCTCCAACCACTTTGATGTCAATGAATATGGGAATGAGAAACACAAACATGTACTTAACACAAAAAGTGAATATTTAATGTTTCCTCTTGGCCATGGGAAGATGCTCCATTTTGTTAATAGCTCATAGCATATTACTTGACACTACAGGACCATAATAGAAGTTCTCAAAGAGAACTATAAAATAGGAAGATCATTTTATTCTTGGCATGTTCAAAAAAACAATCTTGATTATCATTCGGCATGATACTTTCTGTAATTGGCTATGCAAGCCCTTGAACAAAACTAGTTGTAATTCTAATCGCTTGCTTCTATACTATGTGTGTTAAAGATGCATTTTCTGAAAAGCATTTTCTATCAACAAATTTTTATTTGAACTTGAGAGTCCTAAGATGGTCCTTTCTAAGAGTTAAGTTAATAAATTGCACTCAAAACTTGGCATCCATGTCATTATGATGTTAGCAAATGAGCACAACAATGAAAAAACATACAAGTGCATTTAATGAAAAAGTGAATCTTTAATTTCATGATCAAGTTTTCTTGGCCAAGGTGCTTTAAAAAAAGTGAATCTTTAATGCTTTCATTATTAAGTTCACTTGGCCATGGGAGGAATCTCTAATCTTTCAATAAATCATCGTGTATTACCTCAATGCATTATATGACCATAAGAAAAATGATCAAAGAGACTATAAAAAAGGAAACATATCTCATTCATGGTATGGAAAATAGAGAAACTTAATTATTGGTTATGCATGAGTACATGTGTTTTAGAACTATGCTCATTCGCTATGGCTAGAAAACATATGAAAAATCAGAATAGATGATAGAGCAAGCATCTTTGGAATAGCCCGTTCATTGATAGAGCAACCATCTTTGGAATAGCCCGTTCATTAATAGTATAAATTAGTGAAAATACTTACAAATTGCCTATAGTTTGTTTTTGTTTTTTAAGTGGCATTATACGAGCAAGAGCACGATTTGTTATAGTGTGTCCTTTGATGGAGGAACAAGAGGTCAAACATTTATAGTTCTTTGCTCACTTGAGATTAATCATTTCTTTATGCTAGGACTAAAGCATAAACTAGGGTGACTCTATATATGGATGGTTGCCATGCCTTACACTATTTGAAGACATATGCAGTTTACTTATCTTATTAAATAATATAAAATTATTGTGTTATTTTATTGTGGGCCTATTTCACTATGCACCATGCATGGTAATGTGTAAGGTAAGTGCATTTAGACTTGATGAATCTTGCCTCCATTACACAAAAACCAACTTTGACAATTTGGAAACTTTGAGATAGTTTATATTTGTTTGGATCATTTGTCTACATGATACCCGTCCATCCAAGTTAGCTTTGTGGTTATTTCCCTTTCTCTTTTTGCACCTTCACCCATATCTCCTTTCTCTGTTTCCCTTCTTTTACTTAGCAATGTTGCATGTTCTCAAATGTATCTTATTGAAGCAACTTCTTGCACCCCAAAAGTTTGGCCAAAACTATTAGGAGCACATACATAACGTATAAAAGTCCTAAATTAGGAGCACAAATTCTTGTACCCCACAAATTTGGCTAGAACTATTAGAAGCACACACATAATGTATAAAAGTCCTAAAATTGCTAATATTATTAGCATGCAAGAAAGACTTATAGTGAAAGTATAAATTATTGATGAAATTCAATGTTAAAATATGCATAGTAAAGACACTAAATATGAAGAAAAAGAAAACCCTATCTTCATTCAAAAAAAGAAAAGCTGTTATATGAAGAAAAAGAAGATCACGACGATGAAGCATGTATTTTAAGTTCTACAATTCTAAATCGATTATATGGGGAGACCTTAATTCTTAGTGTAATGTAGTGCTTTTAGGTGCACATGCACGTGGGGGGATGGGCCTAGGCACATGGGGGCTTAGGGTCATTCACATGGGGTACATGGGCCTTGGGACTATAAAAGGCACATGTCTTGTGTATTTGGTACCTTACCACTTCATTACCTTTTTGATATATGATACATTTTTACCTTTCTTGGAGATTATGGCCCAAGCTTTCATTGTTGATTCATGCCAGACTTTCCATGTATAGGTGCCACTCCCTATGATGAGTGGGACATGTGTGTACTCCATGCTAATGAGTGCAATTTTCCATCCCTCGCTCGCTAAATCCCTCTCTTGCATTGGTATCAGCTTTACTTCTTTAGATCCCTTTCTATGGTCGTGTGGGGTTTCCATGTGTAACAAATATATTTTCCACGTCTACTTGATATCAATATTTATCAATATAATTCTATCTAATTGTGAGATCAAATAGTGAATCAATAAATATAAGTGCAAGAAAGGGATCTAGAGAAGCAAAGATCTGATAACAATGCAAGAAAGGATGAGGAAATTGCACTCCTTATCATGAACACATGTCCCACTTATGATAGGGAGTAGCAGCTAGACATGGAAAGTCTACCATGAATCAGCTCATGAAATCTTGGGCCATAAGCTCCAAGAAAGGTAATAATGTATCATATGTCAAAAAAGTAATGAAGTGGTAAGGTACCAAATACACAAGACATGTGTCTTTTAGTCCCAAGGCCCATGTGCTCTATGTATGCATGACCCTAAGTCCCCATGTGTATGTGTTCCTAAAATCACTACATTACAAGCAATCCCCTCCTACAATGAGTTTATCCTTGAAATTGAAGGGTGGTCTTGCACAAACAATATATACAAAAGGCTATATACAAAAGCCAAAAATCTACCCACAACTAGGTATTGATGCCATATACCCTAATAAAGATTGACAAATTGTGTGTGTGTGTGTGTGTGTGTGTGTGTGTGTGGAGAGAGAGAGAGAGAGAGAGAGAGAGAGAGTTCATTTCATAAGAAAAGTTTATGAGAAGCACAAAAAAAAAGTTATTATTTTCAAGTTACATCATTCAATAAAATTAAGGGCCTAATGTTATTGAATTATGTAAGTTGAAAATAATAAATTTATTTTTTATTTTGCATCTCTAAAGAGCTTGTAATTTACGTCTCTTTTTTGTATTATTAGAAAATCAATTAGGCATTGAACCACTAATGTTATTGAATGATGTAAGTTGAAAATAATAACTTTAATTTTTATTTTGCATCTCTAAAGAACTCTCTAAAGAAATACATATTAATACAAACTACAAGCTCTCTAAAGCATACATGGAAACTATCACTAACAAAACTAATTCATACATGTCAACAGTTGAAGAATTTAAAACAAGGACATCCTTGCATTTTTATAGGATGTTTTGTTCTATGTTATGGTTTAGACATAGCTATGTATTGGTGTAGCATTATTTACAGTACATGCAATGTTTTACTCTATGTTTATGTCTTGGTGCAATGTTATTTACAGGACATACTACATTTGTGCTTTTGGGGTACTCTTCCAATGATTTATATGCTTTACATTAATGTTTTTGGGTGGTTAGTGAATGCTCAAATATCTATGGCCATGTGGAAGTGGCTTGTAAGTGAATGCTCAATTGTGGAAGTAAAATGTTTGTACTATAATTGTAAGTAAATGTCTAGATATGTATGCTTTACATTGTTTACTTACACTTTGTAAGTGCTTACAAGTGTACTATAATCGTGTGAGTAAAGACACACACTTTTTAGTCATTTGGATGCTTGTAAGCCTTTGTTTGGCAATTCAATGCTAGTTTGAAAACTTCATGAAACATAGTAAGAAAACATATGTTGTGCATAGTCAAGAGGAATATGTATACAATATGAAATAACGCACACTTCCATTAGGATGCCAGCACCAAGAAAGTGTTATTTATACATCTATACTCATCTTTTATAGTGATGAAGAAAAAAATTGCCACCCTTAAGTTAAAAAGCTCTAAAAACATGTCAAAAAACTATAAATGAAAAGCTCACAAAATTATTATCCCTAAGTAAATCAAGCTCCCGACTATCTTCTTGTACATAGTAACATCATCCAACTCATCACCACCAAGATCAGTCCTTAGCTTTATGTTATGCTTTAGTGGTGTTGTCATAGGCTTGCATCCAGTCATGCCATACTTTCCCAACATATCTAAGGCCTATTGCCTTTGTACAAACCAAATACCATGTGATGTCATGATAACCTCGATTCCAAGAAAGAATCTTAGCTCTCCCAAATCCTTCATCTCAAATTGGCTACTTAATGCTACCTTCACATTGGCAATGTCATTCCCTCACCTGTGACTACAAATCCTCCACATAAATAATAATCACCACCATACCTTCACATTGGCAATGTCATTCCCTCACCTGTGACTACAAATCCTCCACATAAATAATAATCACCACCATACCATGATTTGTCTTCTTCACATATAGCGAAGAGTCTGAATTTCCCATATGAAAGCCAATGCTCACAAGATACGTGCTAATCGTGTCACTCCATGCTCGTGGTGCTTGCTTCAGCACATATAATGCTTTCTTCAATCTGCATATATATGTCCAAAAGTTAGGGTGTACATAACAACCTTTAGATGTAGCCAAAGAAATCATAGACCTTACTTTAGCCATTTTAGCCACTAGGCTAAATGGCTCATCATAATCAAGGCTATGTGTCTGTGCATAACTTATACCTTTCCATGGATCCATTAAATTTGACTTTGTAAACCCATTTACATCCAATCACATTCATGCCTTTTTGTAACTCAACCAAATACCATGTGTCATTATGTGCCAAAGTATCCATCTCCTCATCCATAGCTTTGTCCCAGGCTTCTTTTCCACAATAGCCTCATCAAAACAAGAAGGATTCACATGCTTAACCATAGATGTCATATATGCATAATACATTGCATGACCACTGTATGTGAATATCTGTACTAGATATCATACCCTTTGTGACCTCCTCAATAGTTGGGGTTCACTACTACGAGCTACCTGAGCTTTAGCATGTGGTGGTACATACATGTCATTTCTTACACTTGGAGTTCTTACCATAGGATTCCTAACTCATCATCAAGACTCTAAACTTGATGAGTCATAACCTGAATTCCCAATATCGATGCCTTCAACTTTCTTTTTACCCATGTTAACCCTCATTGGGCACCTCTCTAGCGTTGACGCTATCCATTGGCAATCGTTAATTCATTTGGCCCCCGTTGATATTAAAAATGCTAATATTGTATATTTTACGTGTGCGATCACCACTTGTCTATGAAAGGTGTGCCATGGGATTAATTGTGAAGATTGCATGCTTAGATTAAATGTTTGCACAAGCCTAGGCGACCTTGGAAAGCCATGGACCTATATTTTTAAGTATGGCCGGCCAAGGTGTGAAGGTTGGGAGGCCAAGATAAGGGTCAATTTGTATTCTCACCGTTCATTCTCTTATTCAACTAATAGAGTGCTCTTCTTCTCTACTCTCCAATGCTCTCTTGTGTGTCTTGCTTGCCTAATCCAATTAGAGCTATTATATGCTCATTGTGTATGTGTGTGAGAGAGAGAGATTGAGTGTGAGGAGGGTTGAGCGTCCTTTGGAGTGTGAATGTGGCACTGTGGAGTGGAGATTTGGAGTGTGGCTATGCGGCAACATTGTCTCCTATAAGAATCCGAGCACAAGTATTCATGAGGTGAGTGACACACCTTGCCCATGCAATTGTGAGCTCGGTTATGGAAGATTAGCTTCTCGGTTGAGCTGTTTTATGATCCTGAGTGTGGTTTTTCTTGGTTTGTTCTTGCACTCTTTCTATGGTGCAAGGGCTTCCCATAATAAGTGGCACCACTACCAGAGAATAGCCCCACCACATAGCCATAATGCATTTTGAATGTGTGCATGTATGAATGATTTCTATTATATTTTTGTTTAATGGTTTTTTTTTCAAGAATGATATAAATGAAATGGTGAAATTGTTGTTACATTAGTATTGAAATTTGGCAAAATTTATATTCAATTTATGCAATTTTTGCATGTTTTGCAATGTTTGCATGTTTCTCAATTTTTGCATGTTTTTCAATTTCTGTATGTTTTGCATTTTCTATGAGTTCTACAATTTGTGCATTTAGGTTAACTCTTCTCCCAATTATCATTTACAAGATCAATTTTTTTTCCATATTTCCTTTTTTTGTTTTTTTAAATTTTGAATTAAAAAACATTTAATTGAACATGAAATTGAAAGAATTGGGTTAAATAGACTATAAAATTGGTTTTCTATCATAGTATTTATCCCAATTTCGACTGCTTACATAGAGAAATCGGAATAAAAACAGAGGATTTGCAACACACATAAATTTTATGTTTTTCGCACATTTTGCATTTTTGCATTAGTGTAACTAATGTGAGTTAATTATGCTCAATCCTCTCTCTAATTTGGGACATCTTGATTGGCTGGCCACATTTAATGCATGCAAGCTTTTAGGCCGGTAGCCAAAAAATTCCAAAAGCCTGTTTTGAGTGGCTGGACGCATTTTAATTGCACCAAACCCCCTTTTTTGGTAAAAGAAAAAAATTAAATCGTGAATAGTAAACCAAAAATGTAAAAAATTTTGAAATAAAAAAATAAAAAAAGGTAAAAGGAAAAAAGAGAAGGTAAGGCCCGGGGGCAAAAAATATATATAGAAAGTGCATGCACAAACTTGCCTTATATATGTTTTAGGAGATCGTATTGATGCAACTTGTGTGACACCCAAAAAATTATATTGTTGCATAGTTAAGGAGCTTAACTATGGAAGCCAGTGCCCGTAGTGCTTGGCTGACTGGGGAAAAATATAATATTTTTGGTGTCATACGGGTTAAGAAACATAAAAGATGTGTTTCAAAAAATTTTTGGACAATCCAAAATTTTTCAAAAAAATTCAAAAATTCTCAAACATGTCTGTGGCATCTGTAGGACCTTCCCACACCCCATATTCACATGCACCTATGATCTAGGAGTGTATTAGAGGTCGATATAGATGATAGTGAATCTATCGAGCTAGGTGTGTACTAGCCTACACTAGGCTCAGAACTTTCGATCGGAACCCAGTTTAGCATAGTACAAGGACCTACACTAGGGGCCAATGATACATTATTAGATTTCGAGTCAATGGAAGGATCCCTAGTCCCAAGAAATGAGACCCCTAACCAGGCCCCCTAACCAGGCCTCACCAATCAAGCCAGCTACCAGTCTTTTTGACCGTGTAGCTAGCTACCTCATAGGTTCGACCTCAACTGCTTCCTCTAAACCAAATCTTACTACATACAGACCATATGATGAAGGAGTTGAGGTAAACTCCATAGAGACACTTGGTGTACTCTCATCGTTGTAAGCAGGGAGCGTTCACGTTGATATCCATGCTCATACAAGTCATGTTGCACCTATTGCAACTGTGACCATCGAACCACTATTCTCGCTAATTTCCCTATTAGCGGAATGGCAAGACAGTAGTCTGGTGTGGCAGACTAGTCAGGCAATGCCATGGGAGACATGAAGACTCCCGCCAGAGGTTCAAGGTTTAAACACCAATTCTAAAGTGGTTGCAGGGGATGCTCCGAACTTCTCTCTCATAGGTAGCAGGCTTGAGTGTAGTGAATATGCATCACTCCCTTCCTCACTTAGCTCTCACTTAGCATGTACACATGAGCAAAACTACAACATAATCATTCACTATAGAGTAACAATTGACACGAAAAGGAAGAGTAATAACAAGTGTGCCTTTTGTTCCATTCTAGAAGTATTACAAAGTGAGACGGAAGACATTTGTAAGACTCAGACACATTACAAGCTCCATGACATGATAGTCAATTAACATTGCAAGCTTATAAGGCTACATTGTAGTACACAGACCCCATGAGTCTGCACACGCACATGCCAACACACTCTCCTCATCCATCTCCCTCTTTTCCTGCAGTAGTTGATCACTCTTTTAAGTTGTGCCTTCTTGATCTTGGCAAAGGCTCCAAGGTGGTTACCGTCCACTGCCTCTACATGTGTGACATCGAGGTGGTTCTCACATCGTGCGTTGTGGGTTGACTGCTCCGCCAACTTCCACTAACCCTTCCACTGCTATTGCACCGCCACGCGCAACACTTGGCATGCCCAGTGAGATAGAGCTTCTTCTTTCGGACTAGTTCCCTTGATAAAAATTTTCTTGAACTTGAAGAACATCTCTGGGGGAGTGTGATTTGGAATGTAAATTTCGTTAAAGTAGGTGGCACTTTTTTGAATCTTTTTCATCTTCTCTGCATGGTCTTCTGAACATCCTAGACCCTTGTTGGTTTTTTATGATGTCTTTTCATCAAAAAGTCTCACCACTGGTCTAAGTGGAGTTTTCCCCAGAATCTTCTTTTTTGCCATTGGTATTGGTCTCCACTCAACCTAGGTGGCCTCCTCATACTCTTCCGGATTATCTAAAGAAGGGATTTTACTCTTTCTGCTACCGCTTCTCATGTGCTCCATTCCCATGTGTTGATACTTGTGGGTGGTTGCATTCTGGGTGGAAGCATTCTCTTACCCTCAGGTGTTTGTGAGAATAAAAATTGGGTGCACGGGTGCTCCAGGGGAAGAGGTTTCCAGGTAAGTATAGACTTTATTCTTTCTACATTTTAAAGTACTGCGGCAACTCTATATCCACCTTCAGCAATTCAGAAAACATTACACCGGTGCTCCAGGGGAAGAGGTTTCCAGGTAAGTCTATATCATATGATAGAATAACCATTAATTGGATCAATATCCAATTATGGACTTGATTCCTAATTTTTCCATGAATTAAATAGCATAAAAGCATTAAAAAGCCACTTATTTGGCCTCAATTTGACAAGCATAGAAATTACTTTTAGATTAGAGAATTGCTTCATGAGAAGCTTCATTTGAATATAGAATAGCTCATAGGAATGACCATTCTTTGGGGGAGAGAGAGACATGCTTTTTAAAAAAAATTTAATTTAAGCATAAATGAAAATTTATGTGTTTTATCACTACAATTCATTAAAGAACTTCAATTGTATTAAAAAGCCATTCAATTGAATGCTTCTCAAGCTTGAGAGGGGTTGAGAAGAGAGAACATTTGGAGATTTAAAAAAAAAGACCATAAACCACACTTTACCTCCTAGATTGCTTGATTCTTTAATCAATGTAGAGGCCCCCAACCAATCAATTGGTTTGGTATGTTAATGAAGACTCCAAGGAAGATTGAAGAGAGAGAGAACTTCCAATCTCTCCAATTTGTAGAGGATTTTTCAGAGGATAATAGAAAATATCATTATTTCAGTATAATACTGGCATGGCATAGTTCTCATATTTTTTTACAAAGGACTAAGGATATATTTATAGGCAAGGGAAGCCTCTAACCAAGTCCAACTAGTTTCTAGAATTTTCCAGATTCAGTTTGGCTGAATTTGGACAAGATTTGGACCTAGTTTAGCTCCCTTTTAATTTGGTTTGATCCAGGAGAGAGGAAAATATCACAATATTTTTGAGTTTAAAACTCCACCACACATGTGAAATAGGTTCCTCCTTGAAGATCCCCCTTCTCCTTACCAAGGTGTCAAAATCGAATCATTATACCCAAAATATCTCATTTTTTTTGTAATATTCATAGTTTTTTACTAATAAACCTTGTACTCAGTCAACTCTTCATCTTAAGTGGGCATTTACTCATTTTTGGGTATTTTTCTTTTATAAATTAGATTTATCTCCTCCCCACACTTGGATTGATCCTATTGGCCCATAGGAACCTTAATTGGATCATAATCCAAGAATTTTTGAAAATCTAGACCCTTAGGCTAAGGTCCTTTATACTTATTTTCCATTAATTCCAAATGCACATTGGAAAGTTCTTTTTGAATTTTTGTTTTAGGGGAAACCATTTTAGACACTAGGAGGATTTTTATATCTAAAAATATCTTAATTTTGAATTACCTCCCTCTAGACATTTTCTCTCTCTAGGTCAAAACAGGGTAAAATAGGATCTTTCTTTTATTTCAGAGAGGGGAATAATTATAAGATCAAAAGTGGAGGTTCTTACACCTGCACACCTCAAAAGCTAGAGGGAGGAATCTTACATTAGCACTGCTGGCATGATCCGGAACGCATCTTTGAAGAATTTGATCTATGCTTATTTTGTAGAGTTGCCCGCATTATGAAATTTTTGCTTCTTATGGCGATTCTCTTCTTCCTGGTAGCAGTATATCCTTCATGAAAAAAGACCCATCTTCCAAAAATTGCATCATGTCATAATACCAGTCTTCCTCTACTCCAGATGATATAACTGTGAATAAATTGGCATCTAGAAGCTGATCCTCTACACCCTCCAAAGCAGGTTCTCTGGAATCTAGTCTGGATAGAAAGTCTACCACTGCATAAACTTTTCCAGGTGTGTGTTGAATGGTGAACTCGAATTCTTGAAGTAGGAGCATCCATCTTGTTATTTTTCCTACAAGGAAGGCTTTGTTCACTAGATAGATGAGAGCTTGATGATCCACATGGAGAACAAATTTGTTTCCCGGAAGGTAGTGCTGGAACTTATTCATAGGGAAGATCATGGAGAGGGCTTCTCACTCTATTGTTGTAATGTAGTTTCTTTCATGTGAAATCCCTGACCCCACTGCATAACGAATTCTGGGGTGCTAGTAGCGGAAGTAGCACTTCTTGGCGGGGTAGGGTCCCATACTTGGGGCCTCGCCCACGGATATCCAGACAAGAGACTAAACCATCGGTTCTTCCAAAACCGAACCCGGAAAAACTTCCCTTGCCGCTCGGAAACACGGGCGATTCCACCGGGATAACTTTTCTTTAACGTAGTCAAAAGCCTTAACTAACTGAACTGATCTGACCGAACTCGTAAGTTCCATAGTCAGATCAAGGGACAGATTGCACTTGGATCATAGAGACCAATGCTTTTTTTCTCATCGAGAGGCATAGCCATTGATTCTTTTCCATAGAACAATTTTTGTCCGATATTTACTTCATCTATCGTACTATACAGAAATTGAGTCTCAACTTAGGGATCCATCAGTCTAGCCTAAGTACCCCATCCGGTCCCATGGGTTAGCCAACTGCCCAACCACTGTAGTGATGGGATCCACTTAAGAGTTTGGTTAGGTTTTGTCCCAGGTACCAGGGAAAAGAGTTCCCAGGCCCCCTAGCTGGAATTTCAAGCAAATTTAACGCCAGTCACACCACTTACACACCCGATATGAAATTGCCTTTTTCCCTGATTCACCTATCTTTAAGCAATCATTAAATGAAACCATAGTGTCATCGATCATAATATTTTTAAGTATCCGGTTGAATCTTAATTTCCAATCATTCCTTCATCGAAGTATCTATGGCATTATTGGCAACCAGAACGCTCACCACCTGCTCACTCAGGGGCCTTTTCGATAGTCCCTAGCTCATAGTACCCGACAATATATTCACTTATAAAAATCAAGATGGAATCTCCGTTGAAGATCAGCAAGATCAACCAACAGATCCATATAAAAAAGCCATGGACTCATCCGTTGAGAACCAGCAAGGTCAATCAACCTGATCCATGCCCAATTTCAGAAAGTAACTCTTACTCCTTGTTCCAATATCTTCCACGACGCACGTGTGGGTATCTTCGGCAACCCAGAGCCCGAGCACCGTATGGTCAGCACCCTCTTAGGATCCTTCGCAGGTCACCTAGCGCTTCACTCATAGGCTGCTTCCTTGGTCCCTCATCCACCGTACCGGAAGCTCACCATTGGTCAAGACCTCGGCCGACCTTACTACGCGAGACGTCCTCTGTTGACTCTCCGTCAGCAGTTGCAACTTTATCGGATAGGTCTCCACGACCTCTTCATAAGACGGTCAAAATGCTTCCCCAGCATTCTTGACATAAAACAATCATTTAAAAACAGATTTCGCATACATATATAGTTCTAACAAAATTTCAATCTTTTCTCATCATTCCCCAATTTTTCTTCATCGATCCCTATCACATTACATCATTCCATCATCCACACATCAATCCACATTAACCATACATCCATCCACATCAATCCATATTACTTAACCCAATTCTAAATCATATGCGTATCCATTCTCAATTAGATACATCATTTTCCATCCTATCACATCAAATTCATTCACTTCACATAACATCCATTCCTATCTTTCTTAATTTACATTACATCTCATCATTCACATCTTATATCATTCATTCACATTCTGATTCACCTATCATCACATCTCACCCATTCACTCATATTGACATCATATTCATTCACATACATATTTGTTGAAAAACAGGTAGAGGGAGAGGAGACACACACACAGGAGCAAACCCTAATGTATATTACAAACCCTAACCATAGAGGGAAGCCATCACCCTTCTCACACAATACTGTTGCATGACGAATGAAGATCAATGCAAGGATGCAACAAAAAAGACACTTAGGGCTCTTGTAAAGAGTTCCAAGTTGTAGATGAATGTGGGAGTGGGCTTGACAATAATCCCACATGGGAACTTTTGGGAGTTCTAGAGTTTTTGTATAAAAAGTGGCCCATTTGAGAGCTAAGGGCACTCTTTGGTCATTTGGTTGAGAGGCTCATAGAGAGAGATTGCTCCATAGCTCCATCTCATGTGCTCTCCCAAGGCTCTCCATCTCCATTCTTGCTTCAATCTTGTACTCTCTATTCTCTACATTTTCAATGATATGAGGTTATGGTCTACACACTTGCTAATCTAGATTTCTTAATGATGTTTTGATGCTAAAATCTGATTTGTGAATTGTAGAGTGCATGTGATGAAGCTTGTGCATGAAATGATGTGTAGTTGAGGCTTGTGTGATAGCTCTTTGCATGTTAGATTCTTTGCATAAGTTGCATTTTTGTGCTTAAGTGTAGCCTAATCTTGATGCGTTGATTATGTTAGATTGATTGCTTGATTGTTGAAGAAGGATTGAGTACGACTAGAAGTCATTAGTGTGTGGTTAACTAATCTTCTCCCATTCGGGATAGCCTCTATGCGCTAACCGGGTTGCATTCATGGATTGACAAAGTGTGTGGGTTGGAGTGTAGCCTCCGCTATGCTATGATGTCCCGAACAATGGCGCCGCTGCCGGGGAACGCACACCTAAGTTAGTGAAGGGTGTTAACCATTACTTCTTACTAAGTGCTCCATTGATTGCAAAATCGTGGATTAGGGTAGATTAGAGTAGAGTTTGCAAGGGCATTGAGTGTGTGATCTCAAGGGCGCCTTGTGTGTTTTCTGTTTTTTGATTAGAAGCAAAAAAATTAAAACCCCATTGCGGTAGAGAAATCCCGCCATTAATCAGATTTAAGTACTTTCTGTTTTTGTATTTTTGACGGGGTTGGCGAGAGGAAAGGCTTGTGGGAAGCGTTGAAGCGCAGCAAGGAAATATATATATATATATATATTTATATTTATACGCTGAAGGCCAAGGCTGTGGAGGTGGAAGAGGCGGAAGGACCTGCGTGGAAGCTTTTATTTATTTTAAAAAAAAACACATAAAAAAATCGGCTGGCTGTAGGCATTGCAGAAGGCCGGCTGAAAGCGGAGTGGAGGGCGTCGTCTGCATCGAGCGCAGCAGCTAGAAGCGCTGCAGGGGCGTCTGTAAGCTGACGTGCCAACTGAAGGCGGGGAGCAGGCGTCGAAGCAAAAGACGTGGTGGCTGACAGAAGAAGGCTACTGGAACAGCAGCAAATAAATAAATAAATATATATATATATATATTTATTTCGTTGAAGCGTAGCTGTTAGGCACCGGCAGAAAGCGAAGTGGGAGTGGAAGGCGTCGGTGTCGGCAGTGCAGTGGAAGGAGTGAAGGCGTCGGTAGTGCAGTGGAAGGCGTCTGCAGCACTGAGTGGAAGGCGACGGAGTTGAAAGCAGCAGAGAAAGAGCTGCGAAGGAGGCGAAGGCTGCACAAAAGGCCCAGGCGACTAGCTGACTGCAGGTGCGAAGGCAGTGCTGGCCGAGCTTCAGCTTCAAATGAAGTGAAGGGCCAGGAAGCGAGGCAAACAGCAAGGAAAGGAGGCAAACAGCAAGGAAAGGCATGCATTGTGACGAAGGCTGGTAGCTACAGCGAAGGAGGCCGAGCCGGCGGGAGAAAGAGGAGGTGGTCGACCGCATCTGACGTGACCGACAGAGTTGAATGCAGCAGGTGGTCGAAGCATTGAAGAAGACGTTGGCTGTAAGCAGAACGGCGAGCGGTGAGGCGCACAGAACGGCGAGCGGTGAAGGATAAGGTTGGTGTATTTTTAATTTTTTTATTAATTTTTGATGCTTTTGTATTTTTTAAAATAAATAATAATAATAATAATAAAACAACAAAACAATAAAAATATATATATATATATATATATATATATATTTTTAAAAAAAAGAAAAAAAAGAGAGAAAAGCGAAAAAAAAGAGAGAATAGAAAGAAAGGAAAAAAAATTTAAAAAATTAAAAAAATTAAAAAAATATTTACAAAAACAATTTTTATTTTCGTATTTTGAGTCCAATTTTTCATTTCTTAATTTTTTGTAAATTTTGCATAATTAAAGTAGCTTGCATTTTTTTAGAATTTCTGTAATTGTGTGCATAATTAGTGTTTTGTTTAGCGTGATTCATATTTTTTTGTAATTAGGAAAAAAAATAAAATAAAATAATAAAAAAATATAAAATCAAAAAAATAAAAATAAAATAAAAAAATAAGATAGGTATACACATATTCATTTTAGTTGCATTTAGAGATCAGTAGGGTAATAAATATATATATATATATATACATATATATATATATATATTTATTTAAAAAAAACAAACAAAAACAAAGACAAAACAAACAAAACAAAAACACATAAAACACCAAAAAAAATTTGACCTTATGCACTTGCGGTCGGGACGTCTTATAGATTCTGCCATAGGGCCTAGGGCACCTTCTAGAGTACCTACGCAGGAAAGTGGGACCCAATCGGTAAGAAATTTGGCAGATATTGCTGAAACCCTTTCTGAATCCCAATCCGATACCCTTTCCTCCAGGACAACTAGTTCATTGTCCATGGACAATCTAGGGCCGTCAAATAGTCATCCCTTAGCCCCAAATAGAACACCCACAAGATCTTTTAATCCATTTGAAGTCGACACCATGGGGTTAACACTCAATGTGAGACTCCAATATGTCTACACGAATGCTCAAGGAGCTGAGATCTTTAGGGATCCAC
The DNA here is from genome assembly GCF_041138505.1 of Cibotium barometz. NCBI lineage: Eukaryota > Viridiplantae > Streptophyta > Polypodiopsida > Cyatheales > Cibotiaceae > Cibotium > Cibotium barometz. The sequence continues at coordinate 38,036,434 of NC_141066.1, forward strand.
AACAACGGTATCTTATTAAGATCGCAGACATTTTCTCAGAACTTGATAAAGCACCTCTAGTCCTCAATGACCAGGGTAACATGTACATGGGTGGAGATGGTGTTCGCTACGAAGTCACCTACCATCCAGAGAATGTAGACAAATTAGGGGAGCTCTCTAAAATCGAGTTCTTAGACTTATCAAAACTTTCCAGAGCAAGGGAGTCTAGAGATGATTGGCTCATTGAGCCGGACATGCCTGGACCCTCCAATGCCCAGTCCTCAAAGCCATCCATTGATGATTTACTTCTTGTAGATCTAAATTTGGAAAGGGATAGGAAAGGCAAGAGCAAAATGGATCAGGGGGCTGAGAACCAATGGGAGTTTGTGCGACAAATTCCAGTGATAAAGGTCTTACAGGATGACCCACTTCAAGAGGTCTATAAGGACTTTTTGGAGGGATATTATGCCACAACTAAATTGTCAGAGCTAGATCTTCCTCTAGCACTAGTGGTGGTAGTTGAGAAGCTTGCAGGACACATGAACCGAATAATTGATAAATGGGCCAATGAATACCGAACCTTAGATTGGAAAGAGATTCGGGAGCTCACGTGGAAAGGACAACCATTATTCATGGAAGTGTTCTCAACAAATACAGCTAAACCAGGAGAGACAGCCTTTCTTGGAGAAACTGTTGCCCCTCCCCTACGAGAGTTCACTAGAGAGGGACCTTCAACATCCAAGTGGACCACTGCTAGTAGCCCAACTTTAGTACCAAGACATTTTTCGACACCAAATGTGCGACCACCGGTCACACCACCACAACATCTTTCTCACTATAACAATCGGAGGAGAGGGGAGCCGACTCGGCCTCCCATAAATGCACCTCCTGAAATGCGGGTGACAAGATCTTTGGAAGGGTTTGGTGAGGTTGGTAATAGGGGACCCACACCAATTTTGGATGCATGTGGACCATCTTTCCAAAGAGAGGAACAATTCCCACTGAGAGTGAGAGGCCGTAGGCCCTATGATGAGTATTCAAGACAAGTAAGGCCATCAACTCTTCAGAAACTGGTAAAGAAGTATGAAGGGTCGGGAGATCCATATGACCATGTAGCAGCATTTAGGCAAGCAGTTCGAGCTGAGCAAGTGGCTGACAAGCATACTCAAATTGAAGGATTTGGACTCACTCTTGAGGGAAAGGCCCTTGCTTGGTTTCAGGCATTAGAGGCTTTAGACAAATCTTCTTTACGAGTTTTGGAAGAGAGATTCATTGCTGCTTTTTCCTTGATGGGAATTCAACATGACACGGTAGCACACATCTACTCTTTCAAGCAAGGCGAGAATGAGAGTGTTAGAGACTGTGTAAATAGAATGAAGCAGTACATTAATCGTTGCCCAAAAGATGAGAAGCCCGCCCAAAGTCGATTAATTTCTCTCTTCTTAAAAGGACTCAAAAATTCAACACTGCATACACATCTCTATGCGAAGAAGCATACAAATTTCAATGAGTGTTGCCCATGATGCTATGGATTTCATCGATAACTTCAAATTCCAAGATGGTTCTGGCCCTGAGGTGAAATCTAGAGATCAGTGGGGTGATGACCAAAGTTCAGGGTCTAGCGCGCTAGTAAATCCAGACCAGATAGCTAACCTAGTACTAAGGAGATTGGGACAGACCTATCGTCCACCCATGCAGCCACAACAACAGCAGCAGAGAATGAGGAGTGTAATACCTACAGGTCCTCATCTTTGTGGAGCATGTGGCGGTAACCATAAAACAGAGGAATGTAATACCTTTTCTCCTCTAGTCACAAACCAACCCACAAAGAAGTGGTGCCAGGCCTGTGCTTGGAACTTTACCCATACCACACAGGAATGTACTCGCATTGCAAGAATGAGACAGGAGCGTGAGCAGCCAAGGGGTGGAGTGGCTCCACAAATGTATCAACAGTATACTAATTTTGAACGTAAGCCACCGATGGCACAAGAGCAAGCACGACCTGTTCTTGGTGCTCAACCTCCTGTTCCTGGGACTGCTCCTGTAAGGGTTGTGGACTACGACAATTCAAATATGTGTAGAGACTTGGTAAACCCAGGCTATGTGGAGGAGGAATATGCATCATATTCATCCAAAGAAAATATCTTTGAAAGTCCCGCATACCCAAGCCCAGCACTGGCCAGGGGAACAAAACTCTTTAATGTTGCTAGGCGGCTACCAACCTAGGACTCCAGGCCCCTCAGGTCAATGGCAGCCAAGGAAAGTAGAGGCCAAACCAATGGGCCCCTGTTATGAGTGCGGAGAACCCATTGGGCTCGTGATTGTCCACATCGCTCAAGGCAAGCATCTCGATCCAATACAACAGTACAACAGTTTCCACCAATTGAAAGATATTGTCTAGGGTGTTGTGTAGAACACTTCCCAAAGGATTGTTTGTTGAAACCACATGAGGAAGGCACCTCTCAACCAAAGGTCTCACTCAACCTTGTAGGGGCAGTTCCATCACCACCTTCATCTGAGAATGAGGATGTCGTGCCACTTAGAGTCATGACTAGATCACAGACACGAAATGCCGAAATACAAACTGATGAGACACCTCGAACTAGGGATGCAAAGGCAAATCTAGTGGACAATAGAAAAAAGACCACTAGGAGGAAGAAGAACCGAAACAAGCGAACTAAAAGTGCATCCACTAGTTCTCAAGAAGCCTCTAAACAAAACACGAGGGATAAAACTTTTACATCCCAAGAAGTGCATGAGGAGCATCAACCTCAACCTGGGCTTAGTGCTAAACAAGATGAGACTAGTACGACCGAGGATAGTTCTGGGGGTTCTGTTTTTGTGGATAAGGTGAATGAGACTCTAGATGCCATCATTGATGCTCATAGAAGTCGCATTGCAGCTTTATCTGAGCTACCCAAGAAGCTTCAAGAATACCCAAACCCTCGTGAGGAGAAGATCAATCTAGCTGTACATCAGCAACTCATTAGGGAAGCTCAGTCAATACTTGAGGGACCACCACCACCTATTCCTCGGGGCCCAACCTCTCTTAAGCCAACATTAGAAACCATACCAAAAGTGTCATCAAGTCGGGAAATGAAAAGTGAGCTCATTTCACAAGCTCATAGCGAAAGGTCTGCACCAATTGACACCCAATTGAAAGGAGGTATTCTGCCACCACCTAGCCTTGTCTTCCCATGCAATGATGAAGTTATTGATGCTAATGAGGACATGGCAAATGAGATGTGGGCCGCAGTTCATGAGAAAGTTAATGAGAACATGTCTTCTATTAGTTCGCCTCCATTCTCTGAGGTGGATTTTACCAGGGGCACGGAAAACAACTTTGGACACCCAAGCATCCAGGAGGAAGTTCAAACAATTGTTTCTCCTAGAAGTAAGCATACAATGAAAACCTTACCATCATATCTGGGAGAATATGAGAACTATTCTCAAACCTTGAGGATACCCTCCATGCATAAAAGGTTGACCAAGGAGAAGGATATGAGTACCGTGCAAGCTATTTTGTCAGCACCAGTGGCTTGTACCTTACCTTTGCTTGATTTGATAAAAATTCGACCCGAGTTGTGGAATGATATTGCCACATGTTTGTCAGAGCAGGTATTGCTACAAAAGGGTCACCATGAGTGTACTATACACCCCGAGACAAAGCATGTTATGCCAGTTCCTATCAACAAAGTAGGAAAATTTTGTGAGGACGATCAGGGTAATGCTACCCTCCCATTAGAAGTGCGAAAAGTAGCTTCAACTGCAATACTTGATAGTGGTGCAGGAGTGGGCATTGTGACAAGGTCCATTTGGGAAAAGTGGGACAAACCAGCTATTAGGAGTACCAGGATGCGCTTGCAGCTAGCAGATGGAAGCTTAGAACATCCCCTTGGGCTGCTTGAGAACACATTGGTCACCACATGTGGTATTGAATATGAGCACACCTTTGCAGTAGTGGATTTTGGAAAACATCCAAACTATGAAGTGATATTGGGTAGACCATTCATGCGACAATTTCAAATGATTCAAGATTGGGGATACAATTATTTGTACCTCCGACATGATTCTGTCATCACAAGGGTCAACCTAAGGAATCACTCATATCGTGATGTAACAAGGTCTCCAATAGATGAGTTTGATTCTGCTTCATCTGAGGGCTCAAGAGTTACATTGTCAGACGGGCGAGAAGATATGTGGATGTGTGGAGCCTCATGTAGGGATTTCAACACTGAGAGACTTAAGGGTAATCGAAGTATATCAGACGAGGCATACATTCCCCAACCCTTCCCTGAGCATTTAATTGATCCATTAGAATGGAGTCATGTCCTTGCAACATTATCGACATGTGCTTTACCGAAGCCAATTCAATTTTGTGACTCAGATGGATATGATATTATTCCTATACGAATGGTACAACCACGTGCCCTTCTAGATGATTTGTACTATAGGGATACATCCACAACAGCTCTGCATGTCGAGGAAGTCTCAGTGGAGGATTTAACACTCGAATCTGCTAATGATGCTGATAAGGAAGACGGATGGGACTCTGATTTTGATAATAATGTGATAATCCCTGAGGATGAGTTAGGAAAGGCACGTTTACTCTTGAGAGGAAGGGAGGTTCAAGTAGAGATCCCTCGAAGCCGACCTAAACGTAAATGTTGTAAGAGCCATAAGAGAATCAGTAGACAAGATGAGCGGGAACAACGTGAGAGACTACAAAAAGAAAAGGAGGAGTCTAAGAGTGAACACTCTCGACCACCACCTCACTTCTCAGGAAAGAACGGATATCTATACTATGTCCAAGCACAAGATAGTATCAAAGACCAAGTAAAACGATCAGATGGATTCCAAGCAAGAAAAAAGCTAAAAAATGTTAGCAAAAATCATTAAAAAACGAAGAAACAAAAACGAAAACTCAAGTCTAAAACCGATTCAAAAGAGAGTGTCGGAAGTGCAAAGACAACGGTTGAACAAAAAAATCCGATGCAAGATGGCAAAGGAGAGCTCAAAACCGCATGGTCTTCAATGAGTGAAGACTCAAGTGGACAAGAACAAGGTCTCAATGTTCCTCCCAATTTCACACAGTACACTCTTCAAGATCGGAAGATTGTTCTTCAACAGCCCATGCGACAAAAACGAAGCATGCCAGGGGTTTCATATGATGGTCCAGAAGATGCAAAAAAGATTGATATTGCTAATCCAGGAGAAGAGCCTTGCTATGTGTGGATTGCCACAGACTTGTCCTTAGATGAGGAGAAGTTATTAATTCAAACAATAAAGGAGTATCGCGATGTTTTTGCTTGGAGTTATAAAGACCTCAAAGGAGTTGATCCAAGCATATGTCAGCATACAATTCCATTGCGAGAGGATGCAAAGCCCTCCAAGCAACGTCCTTATACTTACAATGAAAATTTTGCACGGAAGATAAAGGAAGAAATAGACAAGCTCTTAGAGGCAGAATTTATCTATGAGATTGAATACACTGAATGGGTCTCCCCTATTGTAGTGGTGCCCAAGAAAAATGGAAAACTTCGAGTATGTGTAAACCTCAAGAAGGTAAATGCAGCAACTGTACGTGATCATTACCCACTTCCAATCACGGATCATGTTCTGGAACGAGTTGCAGGGAAAAAAGCATATAGTTTCTTGGATGGATTCTCTGGTTACAATCAAGTGTCAATTGATCCAAAGGATCAACACAAGACAGCCTTTGCTACTGAAGATGGCATCTTTGCCTATCGTGTTATGCCATTTGGTCTAACAAATGCACCAGCAACCTTTCAGCAGTTAATGAGTCATGTATTCAAGGAGTACCTTAGGCAATTTCTTGAGATCTTCATGGATGATTTATGTGTTCACTCACAAGAGCGTGATGATCATATAGAACACCTCAGACTTGTGTTTCAAAAGTGTCAACTTTATCGTATATGCTTGAATCCTGACAAGTGCAAATTCATGGTAAGACAAGGGAAAATTTTGGGCCATATTGTTTCTCGCAATGGGATTTCAACAGATATGGATAAAATTGATGTCATTGTCTCATTACCTCGGCCTGTCAACCCTAAAGGGGTACAAACATTCATGGGACATTGTGGCTATTACCGTAGATTCATCTACATGCACGCTGTCCTAGCCAGACCATTATATGCTCTTCTTGTAAAGTTTAATTGGACTGATGAGTGTGAGGAATCCTTTGAAAAGTTGAAGCAAGCATTAGTGACTGCACCCATCTTATTACGGGCACCAGATTGGAACCGAATCTTTCATGTCCATATTGATGCTTCAAACTTTGCAATTGGATGTATTTTGGCTCAATCGGGAGAACATAATAAGGATTTCCCAATCTCATATGCTAGTCGACAATTGAACAATGCTGAGAAGAATTACACCACAACAGAAAGAGAAGGGTTGTCCATGATATATGCAGTGAAAAAGTTTCGCCATTATCTTTTGGCAAACAAATTCATATTTTTTGTGGACCATCAAGCGTTGCTATATTTGGTAAATAAGCCTTGTGCAACTGGAAGGATTGTGAGGTGGTTTATCATCCTTCTTGAGTTTGATTTTGAAGTGGCAATTCGAAAAGGAACAACTCATCTTAGGGCAGATCATTTGTCTCGAATCACCTCTGGCGAAGCTCCTGTGGGTGTGGATGATGATATGTTAGATTCAACACTTTTCCTTGTAGAGACAGCTCCTAGATGGTCTGAATCCATTTTAGAAATTTTGACAAGTAGGCAGATACAACTAGCGGGTTCTAATGTGGACCTATGGTAACCATTCAAGTTAATCTTAGGGAGATTATATCGTCAGGGTAATGATGGAGTGTTGCGGCTTATACCTAACCCGGACCAATATGAGGAAATCTTGGAATGGGCACATGCGGGTATCGGTGGAATCCATGCATCAGCTACTACTTGCGTGCGACGTATATCTCAGGATGGACAATGGTGGCCTACCATGCATGCAAATGCTGAAACATTTGTTCGTAACTGTGCTTCATGTCAAATTCAACAGCCAATTCATAATGTCACATTATTCCAAATTTCAACTACACCAAGTTGGAGTAAGTATATTGTGAACTATCTTCAGCATGGTCATACGGATCAAAAAATTCCTAAACATCGAAAGCATGCTATTAAAGTTGAAGCAGCAAACTATATGCTGATAGAGGGCCAACTCTACAAGAGGGGCAAGGATGGCAACTTACGCATGTGTGTATGTGAAGCTGACTATTTGAAAATCTTAACTCATGCACATGCAGGTGTTGGGGGTGGACACTTTTCTGGCAATACCACAGCTAAGTTGATTAGGTGGTCTGGGCTTTGGTGGCCAACCTTACAAATGGATGCCAAAGAATATGTGAAACGTTGTGATGATTGTTAAAGGACCAAACCTCCCATCACAAAGGACAATATGCCATTGCGACCTATGTTAAGCACACGTGCTTTTGCAAAATGGGGTATTGATTTTGTCGGTCCCATTAAACCTCCAGCTCGTCACACGCATGCAGAATATATTATAGTCGCAACCGACTATTTGACCAAATGGGTAGAGGCAAAGGCTACAGTCAAAAATGATGCCAGAACCACAGCCAAGTTCTTGTATGAGTACGTGTTTACACGCTATGGCTTACCTATTGAGATCGTTAGTGATCAAGGTGTGCACTTTGTAAATGAGGTCATAGAGTTTTTGCTTCAAGAATTTATGGTAATTCACAAGCGTTATGCACCCTATCATCCCCAGACCAATGGACAAGCTGAGAGTACTAACAAGATTCTCTGCACAGCACTCACAAAGATTGTTGAGGGACATAGGACTGATTGGGAGCAAAAGTTGCACTCAGTTCTTTGGGCATATAGGACAGCCTATAAAACATATGTGGGCACAACCCCATTTGAGCTTGCTTTTGGGCTAGATGCAATTCTTCCCATTGAATTTCTTGTACCTACTCTACGAGTAGCTAAACAATTGGATTGGACTAGTCATGAGCTTTCACAACGCGTTGACGAATTGGAAAAGCTTGATGAGACCCGCTTATTGGCGGTAATGGGGATGTATGCTGAGAAGAGGAGACAAAAGCAATGGTATGATAGAAATGTAACAACTGGCCGATTCAAAAAAGGAGACCTTGTGCTCTTGTACACACTTAAGAAGCATAAGAGAAAGCTCAAGAAACGTGGCCTAGGACCGTTTGTGATTAATGAGCTTACTCCAAGTGGTGCAGTGCGTTTAGAGACACTAGAAGGTGAGCAAATGCCTAACTTCATTAATGGAAGTCGTCTCAAAAAATACAATGAACCATTAACTGAAGCCATGCTTCAACAGATGCATGCTGCACAAACACGGAAAGAAGCACTTGACCTACTTAAACGTCAGGCTCAAGAGGAGGCTAAAGCTAGAGTTGCAAAAGCCAAGGAGCGTCGCAAAGCTTCTATGTTGGCCATACAGTTGGCTACTGATGAACCATATGTCGATCCATTCAATATTCAAGTGTGCCTCCATCTTCATGAGACTACCTACTTTGTCTCTGCCTTAATTGACTCTGGTGCAGATTATAATGTTCTCTCGTTTGACACATGGATAGCCTTGGGTCAACCAACACTTGTGCAAATTCCTATTGACTTACGAAGCTTCTCAGGTGAAGATAACCCTATAGAGGGAAAATGTGTCATTATGATGTCCATCCAGGATAACCAGATGTCAGTGCCCTTTTATGTGGCACGTAAGTCCAAGGCAGTAGTAGAGGCTGTTCTCGGTCGATCGTGGTTAAGTGCTACCAATTGCTCATTAGATTGGAAGAATAGACAATACAAGTTGCAAATTGATTCTGATTGCATCTTGGGATCTGCTACTCCACGAGCTGTATCGTGTCAAAAGGGTAATGTTTCTACCTTACACAACCCACTCTCAAAATTTACTCTTGAAGCTCCAAAACAAATGATGTGGATAATTGATGAGTACTCAAGTGAGGGCCATGGCTGGCATGTTCCAACTACTCTAGTTGCTGCTCAAAGAAGGCCAGGCAAGAAGGAATTATCAATTTGGCTACCCAAAGATGCGTACAAACTTGTACCATCTAGTCCAGTTGCTAAGCCTCCTAAAAAGCACATCATTTCCAAGCCTAAACCTCGGATTGTTACTCGTTGGGTCCCAAAACAGGTTCTTAAAGCACAAGGCTATTATGAGGGTGCAACAGCAATTTGGCTTCCAAAATGCCATGCTTTGCTAGGGGTAAAAGAGTGTTTCAGAAAGATTCCAAAAGCCACCCTTGATTTTCCATGTCAGTGGGTGCAAAAGAAATCAACACAAACTCTTCAAGATAGGATAGGTGGCTGTGATAGCACCTACAAATCTACTTGTGTTGATCTTCCTAAAACATGTATTGAAACACCGGTTGTCCCAATTTCTCCTTGTTACACAATTCAACCATCAACTTGTGTACCTAAGACAAGTCCAAATGAGTATCATTTGAGTATAGATTCTAGCATTTCAATGCCTAAACCCTCTTATCTTGCTCAAATTCCAAGACAATTGCTAAAATTCCCACCTCTTAAAAAGGATATACCTAAAACCAAAGATAAGGCATTAACACTACAATTGAAGCTCTTTGGTAGATCAATGTTTGAATAATGTAGTTCCTTATGCCTTTAGAAGATATGTTCTTTTTGAGATAATCTTGTTTTTGATTGGAATTGTAATGATGGATATGAGTGTTCTAAATTTCATTGTTCTACGTCCAGATAACTCCTAATGGATATTTGACGAGATACATGTCCACCATGCATTGACCCTGATAGTACTCAACCTGATCATCATGGGGGTTATAGTGCTCCTCCGTTTCAAACTCATTCTAGGTACTTCTATGCTCCCTTAGGTGAAAATTGATGTGGGCATCACTTTGTCACGTTATTCTATCAACAGCATCACCCATTTCCACATTGTCAAGAGTGTGCACGACTCGTATTAGGAGAAGCTTCACATATTTGTTGGATATGCCGCTCTTACTTTAGACGATATGGCACGGGCTTAATGAAGCAAATTGTGGGAATTACATCCCAATGCCATAATCTTCTTAATGTGAGAATACCAGAGAGAGGACCAAATCAACGTAGATTACCTGAGGAGGTTCAAGCACAACAATGGAGGGATACAAGCTTAAATGACTTGCAACCACCGATCTTGCAAGCCCTCCTTCCCCAAGCCTCAACATGTCAATATTGGATCAATATGAGTACCTATATTGCGCAGTTCCAAAATCGAAATTGTCTCCTTAACCTTCCCATAGAACCAATGCCATATTTTAGTGAGGAAGCACTCCTTCCTCTACCACCTTCTCCAGAGGCCGGTTTTTGTGAGGGGTTGTCCCTGCATCCTGAAGAAATCGATACCATCTTTCCAGCAGACGAGGACACGGATCCACCACCAGCGCAAGGGTAAGTTCAGTGACAGCCAGGGCACTTTTCTCCCATTGGGTTTTTCCCCTCAGCTATATTCGGTGATTGGCACCAATAGCAAATTTTATTCTTTTCTTTTCTTTTCTTGTTTGTTAATAACCATTTTGCAGAGATCTCAGCTTAACAAGAGCATCAAACACGCCCCAATAGTCCACCTATCGTGCACACAAATTAGGAACGGGGGAGACATGCTACGCCTACAAAGACCGAGGAGGAGCAATCTGCACAAAATCAGCAATGCATCAATGCAAACGAACAACATCAAGGGCACTACAACAGGTGTATTCAAATCTTAATCTTTTGTTCTTTATGTGCTTTTATCTTTTGGATATATGGTTTGCATGTTCACACAATGTTGGCTGGTTTAAGTTTTTGATTAGTTGTTAAAATATGGTGAGTGAATTCTAGATTCTTAGTGAACTTAGTAGAAGATATTTCTATTTAAAGACAGTGTAGGATATATATCAATGGAGTATGCCAAGTTCATATGCTTTCAAGGTATATTAGTTATCCCTAGTGGTAGCTACCTCTTAGATATGAGCTAGGTGCTAGTATTAATAAAAAATTTATGAAAATATACCCTAAAAAAATATATACAAAGTGAATTGAGACATGACGTGTCTACAGCCATGAGGAATGCTTGGTAGGACCTGGGGTTGTCTTAGCACCTTGGGGACGATGCCTTGGTTTCTATGGGGTAAACACTGACGTCTAAAAGCTTCAGAAAAAGACCTTCAAGGAATCTATCGCCTTGATAGATGTTGGTAGGACTCTGGGGTACATTATGGGCCCTCGAGACCGATGCCCTCATCTTCATGGGGTACTCCTTATGTCATAAAAGAAAGAAAAAGGGTCTGTCGCCCTTGAGATACTTAGCGGCTTTTAGATTCTCTTGGCGGAGGTCTATTGGCCATTGCTTGGGTCTCATTGGGATGGAACCTTAATCTTTATCACCTTCTACACACACATCCCAAAAAAAAAAGAAAAAAAAGAAAAAAAAAAGAGTTCCAATCACCTTTGCTCATATTTAGGAGTAGGTTTGCCACTTAGGAATAACTTAAATACTTGTAGGACATTGAGAATGCGGTCATAACCGGCGGTGTACAAGCACACTTGCCTTTGCATAGCACTATCTACCACTTAGTCTCAATTTGACTAGTCTTTACTCACCTATTTTAGTACTCATTAAAACTCTAATCAGCCTTTCACTTGTATGCTCACATGTGAAATTGTCATTGCTATTTTTTCTTTTCTTCTTTTCTTTTCTTTTTTTCAATAAAAGGCTTTACTTGTGTCCATTGTTTTTTGCAGTTCGTGCTCCTACCGCGCTCGAGGACGTGCGCAAAATAGGAAGGGGGGAGTGTTGCATGACGAATGAAGATCAATGCAAGGATGCAACAAAAAAGACACTTAGGGCTCTTGTAAAGAGTTCCAAGTTGTAGATGAATGTGGGAGTGGGCTTGACAATAATCCCACATGGGAACTTTTGGGAGTTCTAGAGTTTTTGTATAAAAAGTGGCCCATTTGAGAGCTAAGGGCACTCTTTGGTCATTTGGTTGAGAGGCTCATAGAGAGAGCTTGCTCCATAGCTCCATCTCATGTGCTCTCCCAAGGCTCTCCATCTCCATTCTTGCTTCAATCTTGTACTCTCTATTCTCTACATTTTCAATGATATGAGGTTATGGTCTACACACTTGCTAATCTAGATTTCTTAATGATGTTTTGATGCTAAAATCTGATTTTGTGAATTGTAGAGTGCATGTGATGAAGCTTGTGCATGAAATGATGTGTAGTTGAGGCTTGTGTGATAGCTCTTTGCATGTTAGATTCTTTGCATAAGTTGCATTTTTGTGCTTAAGTGTAGCCTAATCTTGATGCGTTGATTATGTTAGATTGATTGCTTGATTGTTGAAGAAGGATTCAGTAGGACTAGAAGTCATTAGTGTGTGGTTAACTAATCTTCTCCCATTCGGGATAGCCTCTATGCGCTAACCGGGTTGCATTCATGGATTGACAAAGTGTGTGGGTTGGAGTGTAGCCTCCGCTATGCTATGATGTCCCGAACAAATACATAAAGCCATGATCCATAATACACAAGACACACTATGAGTTGTGTCCACACACATCTAACCCTAGCTAATGTCCACACACTATGACTAGCTGGACGTGGTCATTTATGTCACACATGCTGCTACCTAACATGCCAGCACATAGCATAGCTGGCACACACTGACATCGAGCTTGAATCTCAACAGCCCCTCTCAAGCTCATGATGTACTGCGATAGATGAAGATGTAGATGAGCTTGGGCTATCAAAGCTCTCAACACTCCCCCTCAAGCTCATCCCACGTTCTCCCAACATAGTACAGAAGTACTCAAACTTCTCCCTGCTAAGTGGCTTTGTAAAGATGTCTGTCACCTGCTCTTTAGTCTTCATATACTATAGATCCACTGTACCATCCAACACTTTCTCTCTGACAAAGTGATAATGGACCTCTATGTGTTTGGTCCGCGCATGAAATACTGGATTCTTGGCCAACTGTATGCTGCTCATGTTGTCACAATGAATGACAACTTTGCCCCCATCAATAGGCTCACCCAAATTAGCCAAGAGATTCTTTAACCATACCAACTCACCACGGCACTTCCAAGTGTAAAGGCATAACCACTAGTAGACCTCCTGTCATATGAGCTGCCTGCCCAATCAGCATCTGTGTAGCCATGTATATCCAAGCCTTTACCGTGCTCATATAGAAGACCATAATGTGCAGTGGTCTTTACATATCGCATAATGCGTCTCACTGTATCCAAATGAGGTTTTCTGGGGCTTTGCATAAATTGGCTTATTAGCCCCACTGCATAACTCGAATCCGGGCGTGTGATAGATGAGACTACCAAAACCATCTTTCTGAACATAGATGGATCATCCAACTCCTCACCAAAATCAGCCCGCAACTTCACATTTTGCTCCAAAGGTGTACTCATTGGCTTACACCCTATCATGCCATATTTTGCCAACATATCCAATGCATATTGGCGTTTCACTAACCATGTACTTGCATGGTCTTTGATCACTTCAATTTCAAGAAAGTATCTCAGTTCACCCAAGTCTTTCATGTCAAATTGCCCACTCAATGCTTTCTTGACATGCATCACATCTGTACCATGATCTCCTGTGATAATCAAGTCATCCACATAGATGACAAGTAAAACAATCCCATGATCTGTTTTCTTCACATAGAGTGAAGAATCTGTTGTAAAAACCTGAAATCCAAGGGAGATTAGATATCTGCTCATCTTATCACTCCAAGCACAAGGTGCTTGCTTCAAACCATATAAAGCTTTCTTCAATCTGCATACATGAGTGGGATATTTTGGGTGTACATACACTTCTGGCTATGCCATATAGATCACCATTTAGAAATGCATTTTTCACATCCATTTGATGCATTTCCCAACCATTAGCTGCAGCCATAGCAATGACTGCTCTCACTGTTCCCATCTGGACTAAATGTTTCATCATAGTCCAAACCTTGGGTTTGTGCATAACCCTTAGCTAACAATCTTGCTCTATGTCGCTCAATGGAACCATCTGACTTGCACTTCACTTTGTAAACCCATTTACAACCAATGACATTTTTGTCCTGTGGTAGTGCAACCAAATCCCATGTGTCATTATGAACCAATGCGTCCATCTCAACATCCATTGCTTTCTCCCATACATGCTTTCCAATAGCTTCTATATAGCATGTAGGTTCCACATGCTTCACCAAAGACGTCATATATGCATAATGCATAGCAAAATCACAATATGTCAACTGGATATCTGACCCTTTGGGATCTCCGCAATGCATGCGAATCACTCTGAACATCTATCACTCTAGCATGTGGTGGCACATATCTATCCTGCCTTGCACCAGGTGTGCATAAAACAGGTATGCCAAGCTCCTCATCCAAACTCTCTGAACTTGATGACTCATAACCTGTAATTCCAATTCCTTCAACCTTCTTCTTTCCTTTATCCATAGCACTACTCCCAGTGCTCACACTCTCATGCCTTAAGCATTCTGACCATGGATGTACAGTACTACTCTCAGCCTCTGCTGGCCCAGACATAGTAGTAGAACTAGAACTTGCTTGTCGCAAGTTCACATACACATCAGCTTCAAGAGACTCAATGACACCCTCATCCTTTGCTTTGTACCAACTAGCAAGCTCATCAAACACCACATCTCGTGAGATAACCACTTGCCTAGTTTGTGGATTGTAACATTTGTATGCCTTGCGATCTTGTGCATATCCAACAAATACACACTTTTTTGCCTTAGGATCCAACTTCCTCCTTCTCTCATCAGGCACATGTACATAAGCTATGCATCCAAAAACTTTGAGGTGTCCAATGTTCGGCCGAAAACCTGTAAGCCGCATCTCTGGCATACTTCCATGTATGGCTGCTGTGGGTGTCTTATTCAGTATATACACTGCAGTAGCACAAGCTTATGTCCAATAATAATCTGGCATGCTCTTTTCATTGAGCATCGCCCTGGCCACTTCACAAATGACTCTATTCTTCCTCTCAGTAACACCATTTTGCTGAGGTGTATACCTGCAAGTTAACTGTCTTCTTATGCCATGCTTTCTCAAGAAATGCTCAAAAGCATTTGAGGTGTATTCATCACCTCCATCTGTCCTCAAACATTTAATCCAAGAATCATATTGCTTCTCTTGAAATCCATAAACTTTCCAAACTCTTCACTTTTCTCTCTGAGAAAGTATATCCATGCCATTCTGCTGAAATCATCAATGAATGTCACATAATATAAACTGCCTTTAATAGATGGGTTTTGTGCAGGACCCCATACATCGCTATGTACTATCTCAAGTGGGTGCCTGCTACTCATCTTGCCTTCTCTAGGAAACCGTAACCTCGCCTGCTTTCCAAACTGACAGGCTTCACAAACATGCATATTCCCATCATACTTGAATCTAGGCAACCCACTAACAATGCCGCTTGTCTGCATGTTCTTTAATCTTTGTATATTCGCATGTCCAATGAAGGCACGTACAATACATCTGACATAGATTTTGTTTGACCATTGTGCATAACCAATGGTACACTTCCAACATGTGTAATGGCATGATGAGTATCATCTCCTGTCTTCACATAGCCTTTCACATCCATAGGCTTCATATGCTCAAACCATTCACCATGACAAGTCATATGGTTTGATGCTCCAGAGTCCATATACCAAGTGTCATCATTTTCAACATTTGTCATCATAGATCCCACAACATGTTTCATGGCAAACAAGTGATTTGTGCTGCCATCATTACTACTTGATGCATAATTTCCACCACCATGTTGTGCATAATGTCCATGATGTTGTGCTTTACCCCCTCTCAAATCATTTTGTTTGCAGAAACAATCACGTGCCATATGACCAAATTTCCCAGAGTAATGGCATTCCACATCTTGCATAGATGTTTGTTGGCTTTGCCAACGTCCTCTAACACGAGGATTACCTCTGCCTCTCTGAGATGTATATCCACGACCACCTCTAGCACCATATGAAGGCTGAAAATTCTGTTGTGGTGACTTGTCCTGCCATCCACGACCATTACCACGGCGACGTGATGCGAATCTCCCCTTGCCTCTAAAGCCTCTTTGCGAATAGAAAGCCTGATTTCTGCCATTATCATCATGGCTAGTAGATGCATCTTGAAAAGAATCACTGAGTTTGATTTCCTCAACAAGCAAGAGTGAAACCAACTCATCAAAGTCTGGTAAACCTGTACTCCGAAACGAGATGGATGTATCAAAAGATTTATACTCCTTGCCAAGACCACGCAAGGTAATGTCTACCAAATCATCATCAGGCATGGGGGCATTTATTGTTGCCAATGCATCTGCATACTTCTTTATCTCTTGTACATAATCATGGATGCTCCTTCTATTCCGCTTCACATTATGTATCTGTTGTCGCAACTGAGACTTGCGAGCACTCGTGTCTGTATCAAACAGCTTTACCAATGTATCCCATGCATCCTTGGGATTCTCAGCATCATGAATGTGTATGAGTATGGCATCCGAGATACATATTGATAGATAATGCAACACTTTGTATGCTCTTTCTTACCATTGCTTATGAGCTATAACCTGTTGCTGTGTAGGTTGTCGGGGTAGTTCCGGCTCTGGCTCAGCACCTGTAATGAGATTACAAAAACCTTTTCCCTTCAAGAAACTTTTGATCCTGTACTTCCATGCCTGGAAGTTCTTCCTATCCAGCTTTTCACTACAATTTGTACTGGATTATCTGACATATTGCTCAATGCAAATATACCTTCCGCACATGTCCAAATCTATAAACGAGCGTTCCTCAGCTCAGATTTTGGTTTTCTTTAAATAGGTCGGCTCCTCACATAATCATGGGATAAAGATACTCATATAGAACGCATTATTAGACAACAATTCATTCAGAATATCTCATTCATATCTTTAACACAATAATGGTCCATCAGATTGAATTTTTCCATCTGAACAGTCCTCCATGGGAATTTTAATTTTTTAGATTTTTAATTTATCATCCCCTAACTTGATCCACTGATCAAAAGTTATCAGTAGTAATCTGCCAGCACAATCCACTAATCTCATAGTGATTTGCTGAAGTCATTAACGTCATTCCAGTTATGAACATTATTATAGGGACTCATCCCATTCATCCTCATTGTGGTTTTGCTCAGCTTATTACATTTCAACCAAATTTCAGGAATCATCATTTTTCAATCAGAATCCAAATCAACTCATCAGTTCTCAATCAGAATTTAAAATCATATCAACCACATTTGAATTCATCATCTAGATAGTATTAATACTTATAATTTCAAGTCTTAGATTTACTCGTATATACTGCCAGTAAAGAGCTGCAGTTATACCCTCAGTATATACGGGTAGTCACGGTCCTTGGAACTATAAGGTAAAGACCATCATGTCTAGGCCTCAAGCAAGTCAGGGATTCCATGCAATTGTGGTAATTCCATCCGAAGACCCAATTACTAATTTATGAACTTCAGTTTGAATACCAACTTGTATGAATTTCAACACACAATTCCAACCTTTTACTGTTACTTCATAAAATTTTGATATTTTTGGCTTCTCAGTTGATCCTCATTAGCAAATTCGCTCTGATACCAGCTGTGAAATCCCTGACCCCACTGCGCAACGAATTCTAGGGTGCTAGCAGTGGAAGAAGCACTTCTTGCACGGGGTAGGGTCCCACACTCGGGGCCTCGCCCACAGATATCCAAACAAGAGACTAAACCATCGGTTCTTCCGAAACCGAACCCGAAAAAACTTCCCTTGCCCGGAAAGCACGTGCGATTCCACCAGGATAACTTTTCTTTAACGTAGTCAAAAGCCTTAACTAACTGAACTGATTTGACCAAACTCGTAAGTTCCATAGTTAAATCAAGGGACAGATTGCACTTGGATCATAAAGGCCAACCATTTTTTCCTCATTGAGAGGCACATCTGTTGATTCTTTTCCATAGAATAATTTTTGTTCGGGATTTACTTCATCTATCGTACTATATAGATTTTGAGTCTTGATTTAGGGATCCATCAGTCGAGCCTACCCCATCCAGTCCCATGGGTTAGCCAACCGCCCAACCACTGTAGTGATGGGATCCAATTAAGAGTTTGGTTAGGTTTTGTCCCGAGTACCAGGGAAAAGAGTTCCCAAGCCCCCTAGCCGGAATTTCAAGCAAATTTAACAACAAATTTAATGCAAGTCACACCACTTACACACCCAATATGAAATTGCCTTTTTCCCTGATTCAACTATCTTTAAGCAATCATTTAATGAAACCATAGTGTCACCGATCATAATCTTTCAAAGTATCCGATTGAATCTTAATTCCAATCATTCCTTCATTGGAGTATCTATGGCATCATTGGCAACCAGAACGCTCACCACCTGCTCACTCAGGGGCCTTTTCGATAGTCCCTAGCTCATAGTACTCGACAATATATTCACTTATAAAAATCAAGATGGAATCTCCGTTGAAGATCAGCAAGATCAACCAACAGATCCATATAAAAAAGCCATGGACTCATCCGTTTGAGGACCAGCAAGGTCAATCAACCTGATCCATGCCCGGTTTCAGAAAACAACTCTTACTCCTTGTTCCAATATCTTCCACGATGCACTTCGGCGACCCAGAGCCCGAGCACTGTATGGTCAGCACCCTCTAGGATCCTTCACAAGTCACCTAGCACTTAACTCATAGGCCGCTTCCTTGGTCCCTCATCCACCGTACCGGAAGCTCACCATTTAAATCGAACCGAGGCTAGTCAAGACCTCGGCCAACCTTGCTATGCAAGACGTCCTCCGTTGACTCTCCGTCACACAGCAGTTGTAACTTTATCAGATAGGTCTCCATGACCTCTTCATAAGATGGTCAAAATGCTTCCCCATCATTCTTGACATAAAACAATCATTTAAAAACAGATTTCGCATACAGATATAGTTCTAACAAAATTTCAATCTTTTCTCATCATTCCCCAATTTTTCTTCATCGATCCCTATCACATTACATCATTCCATCATCCACACATCAATCCACATCAACCATACATCCATCCACATCAACCATACATCCATATACATCAATCCATATTACTTAACCCAATTCTAAATCATATGCGTATCCATTCTCAATTAGATACATCATTTTCCATCCTATCACATCAAATTCATTCACTTCACATAACATCCATTCCTATCTTTCTTAATTAACATTACATCTCATCATTCATATCTTATGTCATTCATTCACATTTTGATTCACCTATCATCACATCTCACCCATTCACTCATATCGACATCATATTCATTCACATACATATTTGCATTCATTATTCCAAAAACACATCCACATTCGTACATCCACATCCACATCTACATCCATACATCCATTTTCACATCCACATTCATACATCCACATCCACATCTACATCCATACATCCACATCCACATCCACATTCATACATCCACATTCACATCTACATCCATACATCCATACATCCACATCCACATCCACATTCATAGTACTTTGATGTCACCGACGAGTACAATGAGAAGAGCAAAATGGCTCTTGCAAGGTTGAAGATAGTAGAAATAGCCAAAGTGGCATGGAGAAACCACTGTGAGACAAACCATCTGGATCGCAATACCTAGACATGGAATGATCTCAAAATTTACCTAAGGACGAGGTTCTGTCCTCCTGGCTTTTTGGAAACAAAGATGAACGAATTCTTAGAGCTAACCCAGGGGAGCAGAACTATTGAAGTATATCACCAAGCGTTCGCTCTCCTCCTCAAATACTTGCCACCGCTGAATGAAGAACAGCCGATGGCCAGGTTCATTCGAGGACTGAATGAACCTTTGAATATTTTGGTGAAGAACGCCAAACCAGTTTCCATGGGCCAAAGCAGTGCGGATGGCGAAGGATTTCTCCAAGGCCTTTGATGTCAAGGTCCCACCAAAGCCAACACCATCACATACAATGTAGTGGATGTTGCCAGAGTTTTCCTTAAAGAGATCTTCAGATTGCATGGCTTACTTAAGAATATAGTAAGTGATAGAGATCCCAAATTCACATCAAAATTCTGGACTGCACTCTTCGAAGCAGTAAGAACTTTCTTGGATCTCAGCACAGCCTATCACCCCAAAACAGATGGCCAAACTGAAAGAGTGAACCAGGTAATAGAAGATATCCTTCGGTCATGCTATGGTAGGGAACCCAAGAAGTGGTAAAGCCATTTGCATCTGGTTGAATTTGCTTACAATGCTTCTTATCATCGAAGCATTGGGATGAGTCCTTTCAAAGCTTTGTATGGACAAGATTGCCTTACACCGTTGACTTGGTCCGACCCATTGATCAGAGTCAAGATGTCCAGACAAATGCTTGATGACATGGACCAGCAAATGCAATCAATCCGTAAAGATATAAAGGCAGCACAAGATAGGCAAATGCAGTATGCAGATAAAAAGAGATGAGAGAGAGAGTTTGAAGAATCAAATATGGTCTTCATTCGAGTACGACCAAAAAGAAGTTCCTTATCCTTAGGGAAGTACAAGAAGCTCTCTCCCAGATACTGTGGGCCATATGCTATTATAAAGAAAGTGGGCGATCTAGTCTATAAACTTCTTCTGCCTCCCCATCTCAAGGTACATAATGTATTCCATGTCAGTTTGCTTAAGAAATATGTACCCAGCCCGAGTCACGTGCTTGATGATGAACAATTGATATCTCCGACTCAAGGCCAGATGGTACTCCAACCTAAGGAAATCCTTGACGTTCGGGAGAAGATTCTCAGGAGCAGTCCTCAGAGAGTTTTTAGTCAAGTGGAATTTCTTCCCTCAAGAAGACACCACCTGGGAGAAAGAAGAAGAGTTGGCGAAAGATTACCCCCACTTTGCGAGATGAGGATATCTCATGTTTTTCAAGTGGGGAGGATGTAAGATTCCTCCTCAGCCTAAATAAACCAATGTAAGATTCCTCTTTAGCCTGAATAATGAATAAGGTTTACTTCAATCCCCTATAATCATTCCCTGTTTTTGAATAATACAAGAAAATATTATTTTTCCTTGTTTTTGTCTAGAGAGGAAAAATTCTAGAGAGAGGTAATTCAATATTGAGATATTTTTAGATATAAAAATTCTAAAAATATCAAAAATATATTTCCCTGAAACAGAAATTCAAAATAAATTCTCTAACGTGCATTAGGAATCAATTAAAATGATTTAAAAGACCTTAGCCTAAGGGTCAAGATTTTTTGAAATTTTTGGATTATGGTCCAATTAAGGTTCTTATGGGCCAATAAGATTAATCCAAGTGTTGGGATGAGGTAAATCCAATGAATAAAAGAAAGTACCCAAAAATGAGTAAATGCTCACATAAGATGAAGAGTTGACTGAGTACAAGGTTTATTAGTTAAAAATTATGAGATATTACTTAAAAAATGAGATATTTTGGAGGAATGATGAATTTTTGACAGCTTGGTAAGGAAGGGGAGACCTTTGAGGTAGGCGCCTCCTTCACATGTGTGGGGGGCTTTTTAATTCAAAAATATTAAGATATTTTTATCTCTCCTCTCTCCTGAATCAAACTAGATCAAAAATGGGAATCTTGTCCAAATTCAGCCAAACTGGAGCTGAAAAATTTTAGAACTTAGTTTGACTCAGTTAGTGGCCTCCCTCACCTATAAATAGACCCTCATTCTTTTGTATCCTCATCTGTGAACTAGACCATGCCAGTATTACATTAAAATAAGCATATTTTCTATTATCCCTTATTAAAAATCCTCTACTTTTGGAGAGATTGGAGCTTCTCTCTCTCTTTAACAATCCTTGGAGCTTTCCTCTCAACATACTAAACCAATTGATTGGTTAGGGGCTTCCTTCTAAGAGAAAGAAGCAAGCAAAATCAAGAGGTAAGATGTAATTTCATAATTTTCTTTAATATTCTCAATGATTTCACTTCTCAACCCCTCTGAAGCTTGAGAAGTTTCAAATGAATTGTTTTTCAATGCAAATTAAGCTCTCTATAAGAATTCTAATGATTAATCACAAAAATTTTATATTTATGCTTAATTAGGATGTTTTTTTATGTATATCTTTCTCCCCCCAAAAGAATGGTCATTCCTATGACTAATTCTAATTCAAATGGATGCTTCTCATTGATAAATTCTCAATTCAAAAATCAAACTCTAGACTAGTTAAGCTAGAGGTTAGAAAATGGATTTTTTATGCTTTTATGCTATTGTAAGATCCCTGTCCCCACCACGACGCAACGAATTCAGGGGTGCTAGCAGCAGCAGAAATAGCACTTCTTGCACGGGGCAGGGTCCCACACTCGGGGCACCCACGGATATCCGGAGAAGAGACTAATCCATCGGTTCTTCCAAAACCGAACCCGAAAAAACTTTTCTTGCCCAAAAAGCACGGGCAATTCCTCCAGGATAACTTTTCTCTAACGTAGTCAAAAGCCTTATCTAACAGAACTAATCTGACCAAACCCATAAGTCCCATAGTCAGATCAGGGAAAAGATTGCACTTGGATCATAGAGGCCAACGCTTTTTAATTTTTGTCCGGGATTTACTTCATCTATCATACCATAACAGAATTGAGTCTCAATTTAGGGATCCATCAGTCTAGCCTAACCCCATCCAGTCCCATGGGTTAGCCAATTGCCCAACCACTGTAGTGATGGGATCCAATTAAGAATTTGGTTAGGTTTTGTCCCGGGTACCAGGGAAAAGAGTTCCCAGGCCCCCTAGCCGGATATTCATGCAAACTTAAAACTAGTCACACCACTTACACACCTAATATGAAATTGCTTTTTTCTCAGCATCATCTATCTTTAAATACAATTATTTAATGAAAGCATTGTCTCACTGATCATAATCCTCAAAATCTCCGATTGAATCCTTATTTCCAATCATTCCTTCATCGGTGTATCTATGGCATCATTGGCAACCAAAACGCTCACCACCTGACCACTCAGGGGCCTTTTCGATAGTTTCTAGGTAATCGGTAATATATTCACATATCAAAAAGGAAAATCCACATATATTCTTTCACATGCACATCTATATCCATTCTTTCACATACATCCACATCCATTCTTTCACATACTCATTCACATCCATTCTTCACATACACATTCACATCCATTCTTCTCATACACATCCTTATCCATTCTTTCACATACTCATTTCACATCCATTCTTCTCATACACATTCACATCCATTATCATCACATACATTCACTCATATCCCATATCATTCATTTACATTATGATTCAAATGACATCACATCTCATCCATTCATTCACATTTATCAGATTCACATCGCATCTCATCACATCTATCCACCTCACATTCTCATCACCTCTATTCACATCACATACATCCATCCATTCATTCCCATCTATGTGATTCACATCACATCTATCCACATCACATTCTCATGACTTCTATTCATATCACATCCATCCATCCATTCATTCCCATCTATCTAATTTACATCACATCTACCCACATCACATTCTCATCACTTCTATTCATATCACATCCATCCACCATCCATCCATTCACATCTATCTGATTCTCATCACATCTCATCGCATCTATTCTCATCACATCTCACCGCATCTATTCTCATCACATTCCTTTATGCATCTTTATATGCATAAAATCAAAATTAATGAGAATAACTCTTTTGAAATAAAAATAAATTCCTTTATGCATCTTTCTATGCATAAAATCAAAATTAATGGGAATATCACTTTTGAAATAAAAATAATTCCTTTAGAATGTACAAATAGAAGGAATTACTCTTTTAGAATAACCTAATGGATAAACTTTAGTTCCACAAAATTTAAGAAAATTTTACCATAACCTCCTTTATATAGCTAACCATTTCTCAATTTTAACATTCAATTTATGACTTGAATTAATCCAGCTTGAATTCTAATATCTCTATTTGGTTTGAAACTGCGGGTTGGTTTTTTCACTAGAATCAGATGGGAAACTTTGGTTAGCTTGTCAACTACTACAAAAATGGAGTTGTAACCTAATTGCACTAAAGGTAATCCAGTGACAAAGTCCATACTGATACACTCCCACTTCATCTAAGGAATGTCTAGAGGCTGCAGTTTCCATGGCATCTTGACTCTCTCTGCCTTGACTCTCTGACACATTAAGCATTTATGCACAAGATCAAGTACATCCTTTTTGAGTCCTAGCTATAAGAAGCTTTTCTTCATAGACATATAGGTTTTTATAAACCCTAGATGTCCAGCTATTAGGCTATCATGGGCTTCTCTCAGAATCCTTCCCTTTATTCCCTCATCATTGGGAATACATAGTAGATTATTATAATACATGCATCCTTCATCCAATTTGTACCCATAAACTCGACTCATTTCCTAAGGAGTCTTGCTTTCCTGCATGACAAGGGTAGCAATAGGGGCAAAAAAATTATCCTGTATGATTTTCTCCTTTGCTTCACTGATCAATGGATTTGACACCACTGTAATTGCAAGCAAGGAGGCTTTTCTGCTGAGCGCATCTGCCACCACATTTTCTTTCCCCAACCGATACTTAATTTCAAAATCAAATTCCTGCAGGGTTTGCATCCATCTCCTTTGACGCATGTTGAGATCCCTTTGGGTGAAGATCCACTTCAGACTTTGATGATTTGTCCCATCAAGGTGAACCTCTGTCCCAAAAAATAATGTCTCCATAACTTCAGAGAGCATAAACTACTCCAAGTCATGGACGGCATAATTTCTCTCATGTGTTCTGAGTTTTCTTGATTCATAGGCCAATGCATGACCTTCCTACATAAGAGCACCGCCTAAGGCAAACCCACTGGCATCAGTAACTACCTCAAAGGGTTTGGTAAAATCTGGCAACTTAAGGACAGGGTTGGTAACTAAGGCTGTCTTCAGTTTATAAAAGGCACTTTGACACATTGCAGTCCACTAAAAAAGTGTACTCTTCTTGACAAGGTTAGTTAAAGGGGAGGCTATCTGAGCATACCTGGGTATAAAGATCCTATACCATCCTAGGAATCCTCTGACTTCTTTTACCATCTTGGTTTCTGGCCATTCTACGACTTCTTGGATCTTTGCGGGGTCAGGAGAAATCCCATCCTTTGATACTACTTCTTTTACCATCTTGGTTTCTGGCCATTCTACGACTGCTTGGATCTTTGCGGGGTCAGGAGAAATCCCATCCTTTGATACTATGAATCCCAAGTATTCCAGCTAGTCAACAGAGAAAGAACACTTGCTCTTTTTTGCAAAGAGTTGGTGTTTCCTTAGGATTTCCAGGACCTTGCATATATGATCTTCAAAATCTGCAACATTCTTTGAGTATACCAAGATATCATCAAAGAAGACAAGAACAAAATCATCCAAGTATTCTCTGAGAATATCCTGCATAAGACGATTAAATGTCGTCGGGACATTAGTCAATCCAAATGGCATGACTGTGAACTCATAATGCCCAAAGCGAGTATTGAATGTTGTCTTCTTCGGGATGTCCCTTGATTCTGATCTGGTAGTACCCGGATTTGAGATCTATGTTTGTGAACATTTGGGTCCCACTTAACTGATCCAGAAGTTCATCAATCCTAGGGATAGGATACTTATTTTTAATTGTTAATTCATTCAATCCTCTATAGTAAATACAGAATCTTAACGTTCCATCTTTCTTCTTTTGAAAGAGAACAGGCGCACCCCAAGGTGAGACACTGAGTCTGATGAATCCCTGCTCTAACAGTTGTCTTAACTGCTCCTTAAGTTCTATGGCTTTAGGGACTAGCATTTTGTTTGCACACTGGGCTACTCGCTGAGCTTCGGGGGTTAACTCGATCTCATGATCTACTTTGCGAGAGACGGAGGCATCTCAGTCAGCTCTTCAAGGAACACATCTACAGACTCACTTAACCACTATGGCTCTTTAGCCTTGCATTTTATGTCTATTGGATTCATCTTAGTGACATAAACAGCTTGCCTCTTTCTGAGCCCTTTTAACAATTTAAAGAAGCCTTGACTAATTGCAGCACTGGGGATCTGGAAATTCCAGTTCCTTGAACTTTATTCCCGTGAACGTCAAGGAAAGAGATGGTTCCTTTATGACAATGAATATCAGCTTGATTCTTATGGAGCCAATCCATTCCAAGGATTCCATCAAAGACTCCCAAGGGTAGGACTCTGAACTGGCACTCTGTTACATTCCCATCTAGACTAAACTGAATAAGGTCCTGTCTCAAGGTGTGCGAAAAGAATCTTTCCACTGGCCAATTCCACTTGCATAGGTTTCCCTGATTTTTGATTTAGGACTAACTTACGCAGACATCCTGGGGAAATAAAAGAATGAGTACTACCTGAATCAATCAAAATCTTGAATAGCTTACCCTGGTACTCTACTGGAGTCTGGAGGACTGAAAATTGATTGTTATTTCCCTAATGCTCTATTGCGGCATAGATTTGTCCTTTTTCTTCCTCCACTTCCTCAGCTATAGTGACGGCTCAATTTTCAGTCTGGAGGACTGAAAATTGATTGTTATTTTCCTAATGCTCTATTGCGGCATAGATTTGTCCTTTTTCTTCCTCCACTTCCTCAGCTATAGTGACGGCTCTAGCTGCTATAGTCTGAGGTGGAACTCTCTCTCTTTGGTTTCCCCAATTTTGGGAGGGAGTTCGGAGATTGCTTTGCATGGAGGCTACAGGCTGATCTAGCACTCTTCTAGGGTTGCCCTGATTGGACAGATACGAAGGAGTCTGTCTCTCAATTCTGGGACCTTGGCTTCCTTGGCCCATAGAAGGAGATGGGCAATCCTTGAGCTAGTGCCTCAACCTTGACATCTGAAGCACCTTTTCTCACTTCGAAGCTCTTCCCTTTGCATTCTTGAGAGAGCCGGAGTTCCTAAGAAAGTACTTCAAGGGAAAGGTCTTCCTTCATTCCTGATGCTTCACGTCTCCAGATTCTGGTTGGGACCTTGGTGTCTCTTTGGAGGTGGAAGGTTGGAAGAACTTCCCAGTGTCTGAAATCTCTTGAAGGATGAGGGTGGCTTTGGCGAGACTTTCACGAGATGAAGGCTTTGGCAAAGTCCTTCGCCATTCTGACAGCTTCTGCCATGGACACTGGCTTGGCATTCTTGATGAGTGTATCTAAGGGTTCGTTCATTCCTCGAATGAACCTAGCCCCATGAGTTGCTCTTCGTTCTCTAGAGGTGGTGAATACTTGAGGAGAACAGCAAATGCCTGGTGATATTCTTCAATGGTTTTGCTCCCCTGATTTAGCTCTAAGAATTCATTCATCTTGGTTTCTAAAAATCCAAGGGGACAAAATCTCTTCCTTAAATAGGCTTTAAGATCATTCCAGGACTGGGTATTCCTGTCCAGATGATTAGTGTCACAATGGTTTCTGCATGCCACCGTGGTTGTTTCCACAATTTTTAGCCTAGCGAGAGCCATTTTGCTCCTCTCGTTGTATCCGGTGACATCAAAATACTCCTCCATTGCCTCAACCCACTTCTCCACAGCCTCGCCCAAGTTCTCCCCTTCACCTTTGCCTTACGAACATTGGGGTCAAGCTCTTCTTCATCAGTGAGAGGATTTGGCTGACGGCCATGGTTCCCTTGCCTCATGATTCTGCCAAAAATGATACATTAATAAATTTTTATTTTGATTTCATCCACGAGATCCTAAGACTTAAGAGGTTTGGAAAATAATTTCTTAAACAAGATAAATGATCTTATTGGAGATCTATGACATGTCTGGTAACAGATTTTGCTTTATCAATTCGTCAATAAACAATCACTTATACAACAGGGAATTTTTCCACAAAACATTTCTTTATTTATATAGAGGTTGCAATATGTACATAGAGTAGCTCGACTCCAGAAGTCAAAATCTCCTCAGGAGATGCACAAGACGGCGGTATTGGGCTATAGACATGCCCTGATACAAATGTTCCCTTACTGCCAAGGGAGCTACTATCTTCTCCTTTAGGAATAAAGCGACTAAGGAGTCTGTAGATATGGCAAGAAAGTCTAAAATTTCAAGGCGTTGGGTGATATAAAATAACACCATGTATCACTTTCAGCCCCATCAGAATCATGGTTAATGAGAGATTCTGCCTCAGCATAGCACGCTGGTCGCAAGAGGTGTGGCTGCCCTGCAAACCACTTGTGCTGCCGTCTCTCCGTTGGGTCAAGGAAATATAGATCCTCGAAATGGCCTGCGAGTCTAGCTCGGCTCGTTCGAGTTGTAGCGGAAGAGATGAGATGCTCGAAGGCAAACTCGAAGGCAAACGCAGTCATGTCTTGTGACTGGGTGAGGTTGAGAACACGAGATAAGTGTGGAACTTCCATCTATAAAACCAAATTCTTTGATTAAAATTCTTCATTAATGAAGCTTAAGGAATGAAAATACAACACGTAAATTCTCTTTCTGAGTTCTTATTATAAATTTCTGATAGGAATTCATTTTTCCTTATTAGCTTTTAACAAAGCTCTGATACCAGATGTGAGACCCCCGCTCCCTCTGCGGTGCCCCCTCCGAGGGCACTGGCGGTGGAAGCAGCGTCAACCTCTCGCACGGGGCAAGGATCCACGCTTGAGGCCTCGCCCACCACCACGGATGTCCAGACAAGAGACTAGTTCGGCGGTTCCTCCGAAAAACAACTCGGAAAAACTTCCCTCGCCCGGAAGGCAACGGGCGATTCCTCCAAGGAAAATCTTCGAACGGGAGAATTAATTTGACGGGTCAAAGTCTTAACTATTCAAACTGATCCGACCGAACTTGAAGTCACATGGTCAAATCAAAGAAGAGACTTGCACTTGGTCCATAGAATCACCACTTTTTCCCTCCTTTAATGAGGCACAACTGCTGATTCTCTCCCACAAAAGAAGGGTCTTCTTAGGACTTAATCTAACTAACGCAACTAATCGTAACTTAATGGTATTGCAGGAATCCCCCCATCCAACCTAACCCCAACGGGCCCATGGGTTAGCTAACCATCTGACCGCTGTATTGGTGGGATTCCTTTATAAGGATTTGGTTATGTTTTGCCTGGGTATTGAGGAAAAGAGTTCCTAGGACCCCTAGCCAGCGTTTCATGCAAAAATTAAGGTAGGCATACCACGTAACACCCAATATGAAATTGCCATTTATAACAAATTCGATTGTCATTAAGACATCCTTCAATGAAAATCATAATATTACTGATCATCATCCTCCAAAATTATGAGTCCATTGTATTACAAAATATGTCATCTGGACTCTTCGTTGTTGAAGACCAGTTGGCCAACCAACGAGATCCAATATCAAAATTTGATTCACAAAAGTCATTCTTTTTAAGCCATCCGAATCTTCATCGACGCACGCATGGGTGTCCTAGAAACCATGAGCATGTGCATCACCTGGTCAGAACCCTCTAGGATCCTACTTAGGTGTCCTAGCACTTCACTCAGGGACCACTTCGTCGGTCCCCTCGCCCATCGTACCAGAAGCGTACCATTTTAACCGTACCGAGGCTAGTCACTCAAGACCTCGGCAGGCTTTGCCTACCGCCGGCCGCCGCGAGCAACGTCCCTTGATGACTCCCCGCCAACAACGAGCCTCTTGATGACTGATGACTCCCCGCCAACAACGAGCCTCTTCTTAGATTAAACACATACCAAATGCTTCCTCCAGGATTCTGGCGTAAAACAGTCCTTTAAAAGAAAACAGAGATTCTATGTAAGTAAAATTCCCAGTTTGAGATTGGTTCCACAAAAACCCTTTTTCCTTAATCCACAATTTCATAATGAGAATCCTTGATCTCTCATCAAGGGTAATCTACCCATCATTTGACTGATTGTCCAACTAGATTCTTGGTGATTTCGGTCAAGGAAAAACTAGTTAATTCAACGGTTGTCTATTCTTTGAATTAATAACTGGAATCGGCACGAGGTTTTTTGCTTGATTGAAATCGAGAGATGGACAAGTAGTTTGCTGACCGTCCCTCTCACAGTCGTGGTCTAACCAAAATCATTCGGTTTAGTTCTAGCTTTGATTCCAAGGATTTTCTTGAGATAAACATCTACTCAACTCCTAACCGTAAGGAAATTCCAACTTTGTGAATTTCTTCCTTCTTAACCAATAGATTAAGAATTGGTTTATATGAGAATATCAAATTTTAATGAAAATACTCTTCTTCTATTTAATCTAATTTTGGGTAAATACCAATTTAGTGACTTAACCACATAAAATATCTAAAGATATTCTTTCTACCACTTAATTTATCAACCCTAATTCTCTATAGGTGGAATTTTGGTGAAAATTCCTCT
This sequence comes from Cibotium barometz, assembly GCF_041138505.1. Taxonomy (NCBI): domain Eukaryota; kingdom Viridiplantae; phylum Streptophyta; class Polypodiopsida; order Cyatheales; family Cibotiaceae; genus Cibotium; species Cibotium barometz. Next base: position 38,066,791 of record NC_141066.1, read on the forward strand.
TTTGTCACCAAAAATTAATTCAATTATTTCTCCTTAAATAATATAAAAATTCTTCTTTTAACTAAATATCAATATCCATTTTTTTGAATAAGCTTAAAATTCTCTTTTTCTCATTTAATGATTGGATTTCAATTGTCGTGGAAATTTCTCTTTTATCATGAAATCAATTGATCTAAAATTTCTTTTTAAATTAATAAAAATATTCATTAATTCAAATAAACCAAGAATTTCACTTTTACCATTTAAATGATTGAATTCCAAATGTCGTGGAAATTCCTCTTTTATCATAAAATAATTTTTCTCATGCATAAATTTATCTAAAATTCTTCTTTAAATTTTAAATAAAAATATCCATTAATTCAATTATGCCAAGTATTCCACTTTTACCATTTAAATGATTGAATTTCAAATGTCATGGGAATTCCTCTTTTATCATTTAAATTTTCTCATGTATAAAAATAAATTTATCTAAAATTCTTCTAAAAGTATTCATTATCTTAATATATCTAATTTTCTCTTTTTCTGTTTAATTACATGGATCTCCATTATCATGAAAATTTCTCTTTTTGCATAAAAATAGAAATATCAAAAATTTCTCATTTCTTTAATTAATTATTTATGCATAAATACTAAAAATTAGTTTTCCATGAATGTAATGAAAATTATTCTTTTAGCATAGGATGACTAATCCTAGAATATGGTAGGAAGTCCTCTTTTAACATTATGCATAAAAATGAGTTATGTATCAATTTCTAAAAAATTTACCATAGCTCTGCTGCTGCTAATACTGATAATTTTTAATATTTTTAGAAAGAATAAGACCTTATAATATAATTATGATAGATTTACTATCATTGGACCTAAATCCAATTTATGGAATTAAATCATAAGTTTATTATAATTTTATTAGCATAAAAGCATAAAAAAACCATTTTCTAACCTCTAGCTTAACTAGTATAGAGTTTGATTTTTGAATTGAGAATTTATCAATGAGAAGCATCCATTTGAATAAGAATTAGTCATAGGAATGACCATTCTTTTGGGGAGAGAGAGATATACATAAAAAACATCCTAATTAAGCATAAATATAAACTTTTCATGATTAATCATTAGAATTCTTATAGAGAGCTTAATTTGCATTGAAAAACAATTCATTTAGAACTTCTCAAGCTTGAGAGGGGTTGAGAAGTGACATCATTGAGAATATTAAAGAAAACCATGAAATTACATCTTACCTCTTGATTTTGCTTGCTTCTTTCTCTTAGAAGGAAGTCCCCAACCAATCAATTGGTTTAGTGTGTTGAGAGAAAAGCTCCAAGGATTATTGAAGAGAGAGAGAAGCTCCAATCTCTTCAAAAGTAGAGGATTTTTAAGGGATAATAGAAAATATGCTTATTTTAATGTAATACTAGCATGGTCTAGTTCAGAGATGAGAATACAAAAGAATGAGGGTGGGTCTATTTATAGGTAAGGGAGGCCATTAACTAAGTTGAACTAAGTTCTAGAATTTTTCAGCTTTAGTTTGGCTGAATTTGGACAAGATTTGGACCAGTTTAGCTTCAATTTTGATCTAGTTTGATTCAAGAGAGAGGAGAGATAAAAATATCTTAATATTTTTGAATTAAAAATTCCCCCACACATGCAAAGGAGGTGCCTACCTCAAAGGTCTCCCCTTCCTAGGTGTCAAAAATTCATCATTTCTCCAAAATATCTCATAATTTTTAACTAATAAACCTTGTACTCAGTCAACTCTTCATCTTATGTGAGCATTTACTAATTTTTGGGTACTTTCTTTTATTCATTGGATTTATCTCATCCCAATACTTGGATTAATCTTATTGGCCCATAGGAACCTTAATTGGACCATAATCCAAAAATTTCAAAAAATCTTGACCCTTACGCTAAGGTCTTTTAATCATTTTAATTGATTCCTAAAGCACCTTAGAGAATTTATTTTGAATTTTTATTTCAAGAAAATATATTTTTGATATTTATAAAATTTTTATATCTAAAAATATCTCAATATTGAATTACCTCTCTCTAGAAATTTTTCTCTCTCTAGATAAAAACAAGAAAAAATAATATTTTCTTGTATTCAGAAACAGAGAATGATTACAAGGGATTGAAGTAAAGCTTATTCATTATTCAGGCTGAGGAGGAATCTTACAGTTGATCTACAACATCTTCATCTTATTCTATGGACTGCCCAAACAATGTAAGTAATTTTTTGCATTCTTTGTTGCGAACTAAAAAAAATCTTTCAAGTACTAAAACTTATCTCCTTTTGTTTGTCATGCAAGAAGGTGATAAGGTAAGTTTTGTGTTCAAAGTGGATGAGTGTCAGATTGTAAAAGGTAAGAGGTTAGAACGAGTGAGTATCACACTTATGAATGAGGCGATGGCATATGCAAAGAGTGAGATCAACATGACTGAGTTACCTTTGGAAGGTTCTAATGAAAACCTAGAGAATCAGATGAGCAATAGGGAGAGGGTTTGCAAGTTAAGTTTTCCCTCTTTTAGTGTCCAATCTGAGAGAGAGAGATATGGTGGCTTGGGGCATTTGAAGTACCGAAGGAGACGCATGAAGTGCTGGCTTGGATGTTTGATAGGATACCATGGATTACCAATGTCATTAAAGCAAAGATTCAAGGGGAAAAATTAGAAGTGGAGGGTAAGGGCACTTATACAATAGACTGGCATTTAGAAGGTGACTTGAAGACAATAAAGTGTCTTCTTGGGTGTCCACAAGGTGCTAACACCCCAAATCCTTGTCCATGGTGCATAAAAAAGAAACAGAAGGCAAGAAGGAAGAGGAAGCTAGAGAATCAAGATGATGAGAATGACACAATGGATGATAATGCTAGCAATTGGGTTGGTGGTGTCTTGTCTGCTAACATGCTAGCTGAGCCAAACAGGCATTTAAGAGACCCCGAATGGAATCTTGTAATTCCATTCGAACTCAAGAATGTCCACTTTTATACTTTGCATGCATTCATGCATGTGTTTGATCGTCTACTCAAGTGTCACATTGATTATGCATTTACTATGCAAGGCAAGGAAAGGAAAGACAACATGAAGCTCTTCAAAAAGTAGAGAAACTACTGAACTCAATTGGATGCCATGGCGGCAATGTGCAAATTATTGTTAACAAGAAGACCTCTGGCATTAATCATGAAGTGGCCCAACATGTGTCAATGAGTGGATATAAGGCAAGACATTTTCTAGAGAGGCCAAAAAAAGTAAAGAACTCAAAGTCTTAGAACTTGTGGAAGGATTTGTGTAAATGCACAACATTTGACTGCACCAATCCAATAAAGATTCCTGAATTTTGGTTTAAATGTAATAAACTAAGCAAAACCACAATGAGGATGAATGGGACGAGTCCCTGTGATGATGTTTGTAGCTGGAATGGCATTAATGACTTTAGCAAATCACTATGAGATTAGTGGATTGTACTGGTAGATTGCTGCTATTAACACTTGACCCAGTGGATCAAGTTAAGGGATGTCAAATTAAAAATCTGTATAATTAAAAATTTCCATAAAGGACTGTTGAGATAGAAAATTCGGTCTAATGGACCATTATTGTGATAAGGATTTGAATGATACGATCTGAGTGAATTATTATTTGATGATGAGTTTTATATAAGGGATCTTTATCCCAGGATTCTGTTGGGTTCACTGGACTATAAGAAACCCCAGAATGAGTTGGATCTTAAGGAAAAGAGTTCTCCTCTAATTTTGTGAGATGAGGACATCTCGCGTTTTTTAAGTGGGGTAGGATGTAAGATTCCTCTCTCCAGCTTTTGAGGTGTGCAGGTGTAGAAACCTCCCCTTCTGATGTTATAATTATTCTCTCTCTGAAATAAAAGAAAGATCCTGTTTTATCCTGTTTTGAGACTAGAGAGAGAAAATGTTTCCTTGGGAGGTAATTCAAAATTGAGATATTTTTTAATATAAAAATCCTCCTAGTGTCTAAAATGGTTTCTCTTGAAACAGATATTCAAAAAGAAATTTCCAATGTGCAATTGGAATAAATTAAAATCAGGTAAAAAGGACCTTAGCCTAAGGGTCTAAATTTTCTAAAATTTTTGAATTAAGGTCCCTATGGACCAATTAGATTAATCCAAATGTAGGGAGGAGATAAATTGAAGAATAAAAGGAAATCTCCCCAAAAATGAGTAAATACTCACGTAAGATGAAGAGTTGACTAAGGACAAGGTTATTAGTTAAAAAAGAAGAGATATTTAGAAGAAATGATACATTTTTGACACCTCAGTTTGTGGTGAAGAATAGAAAGATTCGAATGCGAATGGAGTCGAAGACCTTGGTAGATGCTGATTGGGAATATGATTGTATAAGAATGACTTAATAAGAAAGCTTTGGAGTTTTTTATGAAGCCTCTTTACTCTTTGGATTTTGTAAATTTATGTATGTAATTCATCAATGAAAAGTTTTATCTTGTAATTGCTGTGTCTTTGTAAATTTTTAGGTTGTTCTTTTAGAATTACAATATTCAGACCTCTTTTTATGAAGAGTTCTAATATTTTCCTTTTAGAGATATACTCGAGTCACGAGATGACAATTATGGCACAATATCTCAAAACCATTACAAACTCAAGTACAAATGTGTTTTGAGTAAAAAAACATCACAACATGAGAAGAGAATTTACATGCAAGATTAGAAAATTAGAAGAAAATTTATAACTATTTACAATGATAAATAGGGAGGAGAATGAAGCTTTCGATTTTGTCTCTATCTCCTTTGGTTTTGTCTCCACATGTCCCCCTTTGTCTTCTCTGGTTTTGTGGCCTTCTTTGTAAACTTGAACTTGAGTTCCTTCTCAGCTTTCTTGCCAACACCCTTCTTGGCACCTACTTGAGGACCACTTTTCTTTGAGGTATTTCCTGTTTTAGTACCTTTGGTTTCTTTATGTGTGCCTTGTTGAGGAGCACCCTTGGTTTCTTTTTGTACAGTTCCTTGCTTAAACATAAAATGCTTTAAAGGTGAATGTAAAGTCATTTTATTCTTCTTCTTAGATGGAGAGGCTTGCCTTGGGGTGGTGGAGAATCTAGTCGAGTAATTGAATTATTCAAAATTATATTGATAGCTCTTGCACGAACACTCCACATCCAAAACTCGTGAGATCCAAGAGTCTAACAAATTCAAAAAACTTCTCAGATTTAAGAACCAAGAACTATAGAAAATAAGTTCAAAAATTCAGTAAAAATTTACTGCAAATAGTGCCTACACTGCTATCAATCTCGGTATATTTAGATAAAAGACATTTCTACACATTGGCAATAACAAGCCATCCACATGAGGTAGAATCTTTTTGTGAAGCCACTGGCTGATTCAAAAACTTATACTTTGCCTCATTTTTATAATTTGGATATTTATCTTCAATAGGTGCAATAGCTCTCTTACATGCCCTATTAAAAAACAAATTTGAATATAAGGAAAAATAAAGAACAAAGCTCAATATTCAAGTTATTAAGGAGAACTACTTACAATTTGAATATAAGGAAAAATAGAGAATAAAGCTCAATATTCAAGTTATTAAGGAGAACTTACAATTTAATCTTCCCATGCATGCTTAGTTAGACTGTTCATGAAAATAACAGTCCTTCTCATGAGATTAATGACACAAGCACTCCAATGCCCACTAGAAAAAAGAAAAAGATATAAGAAAGCAAATATCATACATATGTCAAATATTTGGAAAACACAAAGGAATCATCATCAGTTAGAGATGAACCTCTCTACACATGGCAAAACACAAAGGAATCATCAATTTTAGAGATGAACCTCTCTACACATGGCAAAACAACAAAACAAATGTTCTTATTTCTCATTGGCTTGAAATAGGATGCCAACTTGGAAGTCTTCTTCTTCATATCAATCAATGCAAGCGACACTAAGGGATCACAAATAAATATTTTGTTGACTTGATTTGGAAGAAATTCCTTTATAAGTTCCCTAAAAGAGTTTATGAAGATTCAATGAACAAAAGATGAGAAAATATTAACATACGAGAAAATAAACATATAAGAAAATATACATATGTGAAATGTAATACCTTATACACATGAAAACAACACTGTCATTGATCTCCCTATCGTTCTCTCTACAAGCATGTAGAGGTCCCCAGTGCAATATAGAGATAGTCTTTCTCCACTATCTCAACATTGCAGATTAGCTGCAATATAGAGATAGTCTTTCTCCACTATCTCAACATTGCAGATTATCTCAATATTGCAGATTAGCTACCCTGGTACTTGGGCAAGACTCTGAGTATTGGCCTTCTCCAACTGCACAAGGGTCTCTAAGCTATCACACACATGTGAGACCTTTTCAATCACCTCCTCCTCCTTTTCCATCACCTCCTCTTCCTCCTCCTCCTCCTCCTCCTCAAAACTCTTATCATCTGGCTTAGACTTCTTAACCAACTTTCTTTTCTTTTTCTTCTTGGGAGGGGAAGTAACTTCTTCAACTTTAATATCATCTGCCTTTGATTTCCTTTTCAATGCTAGGGGAATTGCAAGGATCTCAAAGGCTCTCCTATCCCTCATTGATAAGGGATGAAGAAATTTATCAAACCTATACCTCACCCTGCTAACAAGTGTCATGTCTCTGTCCATCAAAGTGACTTTTCTTGCATAGGTAGCACATATATGAAGCTATCATTCATGAAGTCTATAACAAAGTCTTCACAAGCTTCTTGAAGACATGCCAGTGCACTACTCTGCCAATCTATAATGTCTTTTTCCTTTGTTACTATCACTAACTATTCTTACAATTCTATAGAATGGTGCCCTAGGGATGAGCAGATGTGCAGCATCCTGTGCTTGCCTAATCTCAACAAACAATTTCTTTTATCTCTCAAGGAAAGTTCTTGCCTTGGATAAATGGTTTTTCCCTTTCCTTATTTCTTCTCTAATGGTTGCTTTGAAGTGGTTGCCTCTGGCTCTAGTTATTTGTCATCACGTCATGGGGCCAGCAGAGCAGGTGGTTCAAGTGGTTCACTCCTATGATCCTTTGGAAGATATAGAGGCACTTGAAGAGGTAAAAGATGAGCCTAGTGCCAATGAGAACCTATTTGATTTACTAAGGAGAGTTGGGCACGATGAGCATCTTCCAGATGTTGAGCCTATATTTAATGTGCCCTTTAATTTAGAACAAATTGTTAAGGACATGGCAAGCTCCATGTTAGAGAAAGAGTGGGAGGCATATAGTAAATTTGTTAGTACAGAAATTATAAATGAGGGATCATCACAATATGTTCACATGTCTAGATTTGCACTATCCTCATCTGAAAAGAAGAGCATGTCAGGCAAGTGGAATGCCTATTCAGAAGATAAGAGGATAAAGATATGTCTTGAACACTGCCCTCTATGAGAAAAAGTGCAAAGTTCTTGAGTACTACTTTGGAATTGTGGCTTATCTTTTTCTTTATGCAAACAAAGAGGACTACACAAAGGATGAACTGGAAGTTCATAAGGGTCAAAAGGTTGCGAAAGCTTCATTTGTCACACAGAGATTGAATCTGATGATGAAGTTATGGACCTAGTTTCTGGTGATGAGGAGAAGCTTCTAAGAACAGGTTTTAATGTGGCAGATTTTAAGGCATCCACTGTTATTGATGTGAGGGATCATCTGTGCATGGAGAACACTTGAAATCAAACTTTATCCTCCCTGGGTTGTCCTCCTTTCTTATTAATGGCAAGAATTTTATTCTTCTCTCCCACATACAAAAGCTTTATAATTTAAGGGAGGATTATTACCTTGCAATTATAGCAGATGGTTGTGAAGCTGCCATGGGTTTACTGGATGTGAAAAATGAACATAAAGAGGAGTTTCTGAAATTTGACACTGAAGTGACAGAGAACTTCATTAAAGCCCCTAGAGCCATGTCATTGTGCTTTGAAAAATCCAAGGAAACTGAATCTTCTCTTCCCACAGAGCTAGAATTTCAAAATCTTCAAGAGTTAGGAATTACTGAAATAGGAAGAGAGCCCTTGCCCACCCTTGATCAAGGAAATGACGAAGGCTCCATCAACCTTTGGGATGCATCAAAGTTGGAAGAGGATGAGAAACAAAAGGCAATTTATCTATTTTTGAGTGAATTTATGTTTTGGTATTGAGACTGAATTTATGTGAAAGCTTATTCTTTGCAGATTGAGCTTGATGATGCCAATGGTTTCCTTGGACGTGGAGGTGTTGCCCATGCAAGAGTTAGCCAAGATGTTGCTCTTGCACACTACATCCCATCTATTGACAAAGAAATATTTATTGTCTACCACAACAAATATTCTAGTGATGCTGAAATTCCACTTCTCACACTCAAGGCACTATCTAGATATACGGGCTATTCCTTTATCCCTTACAATACACATAAGGTCATGCTGATAGAGAAGTGTGCTGCTATTTGTATCTTTGGATAAGGTATAAGATTTTGGCCTTCTAGAACCGGATACTTCCTCTGTTATGCTAGCTATGCTCTAGGTGCTAGACTAGAAGATGTAAATGCACTGAAGGGTTATAGTCGCAAGAAGTTTTTGCATTATAGAGGAAAAATGCCTAGTAAAGAGGAAAAGCAAGTATAGAAGAGGCTCAAGAGCAGTTAATTATCTTGTCATTGTAAATATTTTGTTAAATCTTTTATGTAATGAAATGATATGAATAAGTTTTAATTACAAGTCTGTATCAAGCAAAAATATTTACAACACTTCAAAATGTTATAAATTTTGCATACAAAATTTCGATACACTAAATCCAAATTCTTCCTTCTCGTCTTCTAATGATCTCCATGCCGCATGACGTGTTGGTCGTGTTCCAACTTTCCACTTCAGTGATCTCCTCATTTTGGCTTGATTTCGTGCTACCTTTGCTAAATCACTCGTACGAGCCTTTTCCATTGATAGTTTTCGCCCAAAAGTACATATGTAGAACCAATTGAACATTTCTTTGAGGTAATTTGTACGAGTCTTTCCTCCTCCATGTCGGATGTTGTTGAAATATACTCCTCTAGCTCGATAGTGATATTTTTCCATTCCTTGGGTGCTCCACATGTCAAGAGAACCACATTCATTCATGAAGTATGCACCATAGAAATGCGTAATGTTGGTATCACCCCATGTACCGACCATGGCTTTTGTAAAATTTTGAAGCTCTTCTTGAAATTTTTGGTGCTCCTCCTACAGTCGTCTTGCTTTTGCTCATTAATTTAATCATCTTATTGAAGTATGACCAGACTTTCTCACATAGAACTAATCAATCAAAATCCAAATCAGCTCATCAGTTCTCAACCAGAATTTAAAATCATATCAACCACATTTGAATTTATCATCTGGATAGTATTAATGCTTATAATTTCAAGTCTTAGATTTACTCGTATATATTGCCAGTAAAGAGCTGCAGTTATACCCTCGGTATATACGGGTAGTCACGGTCCTTGGAACTATAAGGTCAATACCATCATGTCTAGGCCTCAAGCAAGTCAAGGATTTCATACAATTGCGGTACTTCCATTTGAAGACCCAATTACCAATTTATGAATTTTAGTTTGAATACCAATTCGTATGAATTTTTTTCACAATTATTTTACTGCTTCTTCATAAATTTTTGACATTTTTGGTTTCTCCATCAGCCGTAAGATCCCTGTCCCCACCGCGCAACAAATTCAGGGGTGCTAGCAGCGGAAGTAGCACTTCTTGCGCAGGGTAGGGTCCCACACTCGGGGCCTCGCCCACACGGATATCCGGACAAGAGACTAATCCAAACCCGAAAAAACTTCCCTTGCCCAGAAAGCATGGGCGATTCCTCCAAGATAAATTTTTCTCTAACGTAGTCAAAAGCCTTAACTAACTGAACTGATCTGACCCAACCCGTAGTATCAAAGTCAGATCAAGGAAAAGATTGCACTTGGATCATAGAGACCAACGCTTTTTTCCTCATTGAGAGGCACAGCCGTTTCCATAGAACAATTTTTATCCGGGATTTACTTCATCTATCATACCGTCAGAATTGAGTCTCATTTTAGGGATCCATCAGTCCAGCCAGTCCTGTGGGTTAGTCAACCGCCCAACCACTGTAGTGATGGGATCCAATTAAGAATTTGGTTAGGTTTTGTCCTGGGTACCAGGGAAAAGAGTTCCCAGGTCCCCTAGTCGGATATTCATGCAAACTTAAAACTAGTCACACCACTTACACACCCAATATGAAATTGCCTTTTTCACAGAATTAGCATCTTCTAAAAATAATCTTTTAATGAAATAATCCTCAAAATCTCCGGTTGAATCCTTATTTCCAATCATTCCTTCATCGGTGTACCTATGGCATCATTGGCAACCAGAACGCTCACCACCTGTCCACTCAGGGGTCTTTTCGATAGTTCCTAGCTCATAGTAACCGGTAATATATTCACATATCAAAATGGAATCTCCGTTGAAGATCAGCAAGATCAACCAACGGATCTATATAAAAGAGCCATGGACTCATCCGTTGAGGACCAGCAAGGTCAACCAACTAGATTCATGCCCGAATTCAGAAAACAACTCTTACTCCTTGTTCCAATATCTTCCCCGACGTACGTGTGGATATCTTTGGCGACCCAGAGCCCGAGCACCGTATGGTCAGCACCCTCTAGGATCCTTCGCAGGTCACCAAGCGCTTCACTCATAGGTCGCTTCCTTGGTCCCTCATCAACTGTACCGGAAGCTCACCATTTAAATCAAACCGAGGCTGGTGCTAAGACCTCAGTCAAACCTTACTACGCAAGACGTCCTCCGTTGACTCTCTGTCACAGCAGTTGCAACTTTAACAGATAGGACTCCACGACCTCATTCACAAGACGGTCAAAATGCTTCCCCAACATTCTTGACATAAAACAGTCATTTAAAAACAAATTTCACATACAAATACAATTCCAATAATATTTCCATTTTTTCTCATCACTCCACATCCTTTCACATTAGTCTCTATCTTTTCTCATCTTCTCACAAATTTTTTTTCTTCATCGATCCCTATCACATCACATCAAATCACATCTAATCACATTATCCACACATCATCCATACATCCATCCACACCAATCCACGTCATCCATACATCCATCTCCACATCAATCCAAATTATCCACATTCATCCACATCCATCCACATCTTCCATACATCCATCCACATCAATCCACACGTCAATCCACATCATCCATACATCCATCCACATCAATCCACATTATCCACACATCAATCCACATCATCCATACATCCATTCACATCAATCCACATTACCCACACATCAATCCATATCATCCATACATCCATTCACGTCAATCCACATTACCCACACATCAATCCATATCATCCATACATCTATCCACATCATCCACATCAATCCACATTATCCACTCATCCATCCACATCAATCCACATTACCCACACATCAATCCACATTCATTTCATAAGTATTCCCATTCTCATCTAATCACATCTTTTTCTAACGCATCACTTATTTCCTCATTTATCCTTATCAGATCACATCTACTTGCATTTACCCATACATCTTATCACTTCACATACATTAATATCTATCCAGTTTATAGCGCATCTTATCACATCCATTTAACATCACATCTCATTCATTCACATCCCGATTCACATGCTAACACATTCATTCATGTCCCTTATCGTTCATTCACATCCCGATTCACATGTTATCACATTCATTCACATCTCATTCATTCACATCCCGATTCACATGCTAACACATTCATTCATGTCCCTTATCGTTCATTCACATCCCGATTCACATGTTATCACATTCATTCACATCCTATGTCATTCATTTACATCCTTATTCACATGACATCACATCTCATCTATTCATTCACATTTATCTGATTCGCATCACATATCCCCATCTATCTGATTCGCATTACATCTCATCACATCTATTCACCTCACATTCTCGTCACTCCTATTCTCATCGCATCCATCCATCCATTCATTCCCATCTATCTGATTCGCATCACATATCATCACATCTATTTACCTTTCATTCTCATCACTTCTATTCTCATCACATCCATCCATTCTTTCCCATCTATCTGATTCACATCACATATCATCACATCTATTTATCTCTCATTCTCATCACTTCTATTCTCATCACATCCATCCATCTATCTATTCTTTCCCATCTATCTAATTTGCATCACATATCATCACATCTATTTACCTCTCATTCTCATCACTTCTATTCTCATCACATCCATCCATCCATTCTTTCCCATCTATCTGATTCGCATCACATATCATCACATCTATTTACCTCTCATTCTCATTACTTCTATTCTCATCACATCCATCCATCCATTCTTTCCCATCTATCTGATTCGCATCCTATCTCATCACATCTATTTACCTCTCATTCTTATCACTTCTATTCTCATCACATCCATCCTCTATTCATTCTCATCTATCTCATTCATATCACATCTATTTATAGAATGTAAGGAAATTCTTATTTTTAATATAAAGATTCTTTACGCATCTATTTATGCATCAGAACAACTTCAATGGAAAATAACACTTTTATAAAAATCCGTTTATGCATCTATTTATGCATAAATTCAAATTTAAGGAGAATAACACTTTCGAAATAAAAATAAATCTTTTATGCATCTTTCTATGCATAAATTCAATTTTAAGGAGAATAACACTTTCGAAATAAAAATAAAAATAAATCTTTTATGCATCTTTCTATGCATAAATTCAATTTTAATGAGAATAACTCTTTTGAAATAAAAATAAATTTCTTTATGCATCTTCCTATGCATAAAATCAAAATTGATGAGAATAACTCTTTTGAAATAAAAATAAATTCTTTTATGCATCTTTCTATTCATAAAATCAGAGAATAACTCTTTTGAAATAAAAATAAATTTCTTTATGCATCTTTCTATACATAAAATCAAAATTTAATGAAAGTAACGCTTTTAAAATAAAAAAATTTCTTTTATGCATAAATTTAATTTTAAGGAGAATAACACTTTCGAAATAAAAATAAATCTTTTATGCATCTTTCTATGCATATATTCAATTTTAATGAAAGTAACACTTTTAAAATAAAAAATTCTTTTATGCATCTATTTATGCATAAGTTCAATTTTAAAGGAGAATAACACTTTCAAAATAAAAATAAATCTTTTATGCATCTTTCTATGCATAAATTTAATTTTAATGAAAGTAATACTTTTATAATAATAAAATTATTTTATGCATCTATTTATGCATAAAAATCAATTTTGATGAAAGTAACACTTTTATAATCAAAATATTTCCAATATGCATCCTTCTATACATAGATTAATTCTAATGAAAATAACACTTTTATTATAAAAATATTTCTAATATGTATTTTTCTATGCATAGAATAAAAATAACACTTTTAGAATACACAATCGGTGGAGATTACTCTTTTTGAATAATAAAAGATAAAACTTATTTTACAAAATTTAAGAAAATTTTGCCATAACCTCCTTTGTATGGCTCTCAAGTTACTTAGAAATTATCCCAAATGGTTTAAAGCATTCTAAACTAATAAAATTCCACAACAATATAAAAAGTTTAATTCTAACAATTTGATTACACATCTAGAATAAAGAAAGGATGAATTCAAGAATGAAGAGAGGGGGAAAGTCTTTCCAATAAGGCATAGCACCATTTTTCATTTTAAAGAAAACAAAAATTAGAAAACCATTAAATGGAATAAAGAAAAAGTAAGATTTCTAGCCTACATGAATTTTTGTGAGCTTTCCTTTGGCTTGATGGTTTGAGGGATCTACTCTTGTTTGCAACAAGAGTGGCCACACCAATTCTTTTGAAGAGGAAATGGTCAAAAACTAATGAATTATCAATAAATTCACTATTTTTGGCTCTCGAGGAGGAGTAGAGTAACAGTGCATAAAACACTATTAACCATTTACAAAGGGGGAGGCTTCATTTATAGGAAAAAGTGAGCCTCTAACCAAGCAAACTGATTCTAGAATTTTCCAGATCAGTTTGGTCAATTTTTCACCATTTTTAGGTCAGTTTAGCTTACTTTTTGGATCTAGTTGAAGTAGTAGAGAGGAGAGATGAAAATATCTCATTATTTGTGAGTTTAAAACTCAACCACACATGTGAAATAGGCGCCTCATTCATGAGGGGAATTCCCCCACACTGAGGTGTCAAAATGCATCATTTCTTCTAAATATCTCTTCTTTTTTAACTAATAACCTTGTCCTTAGAGTCAACTCTTCATCTTATGTGAGTATTTACTCATTTTTGGGAGATTTCCTTTTATTCTTCAATTTATCTCCTCCCTACATTTGGATTAATCTAATTGGTCCATAGGAACCTTAATTCAAAATTTTAGAAAACCTGGACCCTTAGGCTAAGGTCCTTTTTACCTGATTTCAATTTATTCCAATTGCACATTGGAAATTTCTTTTTCAATATCTGTTTCAGGGAAAACCATTTTAGACACTAGGAGGATTTTTATATCCAAAAATATCTCAATTTTGAATTACCTCCCTCTAGATATTTTCTCTCTCTAGGCCAAAACAGGGTAAAACAGGATCTTTCTTTTCAGAGAGGAAAATAATTATAAGATCAGAAGGAGAGGTTTCTACACCTGCACACCTCAAAAGCTGGAGAGAGGAATCTTACATCCTACCCCACTTAAAAAACGTGAGATGTCCTCATCTCGCAAAATTAGAGAACTCTTTTCCTTAAGATCCAACTGATTCTGGGGTTCCTTATAGTCTGGTGAACCCAACAGAATCCTAGGATAAAGATCCCTTATATAAAACTCATCATCAGTAGATAATAATTCACTCAGATCGTATCATTCAAATCCTTATCACAATAATGGTCTATTAAATCGAATTTTCTATCTCCTTCATGAAAATTTTCAATTATATAGATTTTTAATTTGACATCCCTTAACTTGATCCACTGGGTCAAGTGTTAATAGCAGCAACCCGCCAACACAATCCACTAATCTCATAGTGATTTGCTAAAGTCATTAATGCCATTCCAGCTACGAATATCATCACAAGGACTCGTCCCATTCATCCTCATTGTGGTTTTGCTTAGTTTATTACATTTCAACCAAAATTCAAGAATCTTCATTTTTCAATCAGAATCCAAATCAACTCATCAGTTCTCAACTAGAATTTAAAATCATATCAACCATATTTGAATTCATCATCTGGATAATATTAATGCTTATAATTTCAAGTCTTAGATTTACTCGTATATACTGCCAGTAAAGAGCTGCGATTATTCACTAGGTATATACGAGTAGTCACGGTCCTTTGGAACTATAAGGTCAATACCATCATGTCTAGGCCTCAAGCAAGTCAGGAATTTCATACAATTGCGGTACTTCCATCTAAAGACCCAATTACCAATTTACGAATTTCAGTTTGAATATCAATTCGTATGAATTTTTTTCATACAAATATAACCTTTTACTGCTTCTTACTACTTCTTCATAAATTTTTGACATTTTTGGTTTCTTGGTTGATCCTCATTAGCCAATTCACTCTGATACCAGCTATAAGATCCCTATCCCCACCGCGCAACAAATTCAGGGGTGCTAGCAGTGGAAGTAGCACTTCTTGCGTGGGGTAGGGTCCCACACTCGGGGCCTCGCCCACACGGATATCCGGACAAGAGACTAATCCATCGGTTCTTCCAAAACCGAGCCCGGAAAAACTTCCCTTGCCCAGAAAGTATGGACGATTCCTCTAGGATAAATTTTTCTCTAATGTAGTCAAAAGCCTTAACTAACTGAACTGATCTGACCGAACCCGTAGTATCAAAGTCATATCAGGGAAAAGATTGCACTTGGATCATAGAGACCTATGCTTTTTTCCTCATTGAGAGACACACCCATTGATTCTTTTCCATCGAACAATTTTTATCTGGGATTTACTTCATCTATTGTACCATAACAGAATTGAGTCTCATTTTAGGGATCCATCAATCCAACAGCCCGTGGGTTAGCCAACTGCCCAACCACTGTAGTGATGGGATCCAATTAAGAATTTGGTTAGGTTTTATCCCGGGTACCAGGGAAAAGAGTTCCCAGGTCCCCTAGCCGAATATTCATGCAAACTTAAAACTAGTCACACCACTTACACACCCAATATGAAATTGCCTTTTTCACAGAATCAGCATCTTCTAAAAACAATCTTTTAATGAAACCATTGTGTCACTGATCATAATCCTCAAAATCTCCAGTTGAATACTTATTTCTAATCATTCCTTCTCATCGATGTACCTATGGCATCATTGGTAACCAGAACGCTCACCACCTGTCCACTCAGGGACCTTTTCGATAGTTCCTAGCTTATAGTAACCGACAATTACACATATCAAAATGGAATCTCCGTTGAAGATCAGCAAGATCAACCAACGGATCCATATAAAAGAGCCATGGACTCATCCGTTGAGGACCAACAAGGTCAACCAACCAGATCCATGCCCGAATTCAGAAAACAACTCTTACTCCTTGTTCCAATATCTTCCCCGACGTACGTGTGGGTATCTTTGGCGACCCAGAGCCCGAGCACTGTATGGTCAGCACTCTCTAGGATTCTTCACTGGTTACCTAGTGCTTCACTCATAGACCGCTTCCTTAGTCCCTCATCCACTGTATCAAAAGCTCACCATTTAAATCAAACCGAGGCTCGACCGACCTTGCTACGCGAGACGTCCTCCGTTGATAGGTCTCCACCACCGACCTTGACAGTAGTTGCAACTTTAAGAGATAGGTCTCCACGACCGACCTTGCTACGTGAGACATGTTCAGTAGTTGCAACTTTAAGAGATAGGTCTCCACGACCTCATTCACAAGACGGTCAAAATGCTTCCCCAGTATTCTTGAAATAAAACAGTCATCATTTAAAAACAGATTTCACATACAAATACAGTTCCAATAATATTTCTATTTTTTCTCATTACTCCACATCCTATCACATTAGTCCCCATCTTTTCTCATCTTCTTATATATTTTTTTTCTTCATCGATCCCTATCACATCACATCATTCCCACATCAAATCACATTCTTATTATTTGTGAGTTGAAAACTCAACCACACATGTGAAATAGGCGCCTCCTTCATGAGGAAAATTTTCCCACACTGAGGTGTCAAAAATGCATCATTTCTTCTAAATATCTCTTCTTTTTTAACTAATAACCTTGTCCTTAGTCAACTCTTCATCTTATGTGAGTATTTACTCATTTTTGGGGGGATTTCCTTTTATTCTTCAATTTATCTCCTCCCTACATTTGGATTAATCTAATTGGTCCATAGGAACCTTAATTCAAAAATTTCAAAAAATCTAGACCCTTAGGGTAAGGTCCTTTTTACCTGATTTTAATTTATTCCAATTGCACATTGAAAAATTATTTTTGAATATCTGTTTCAAGAAAAACTATTTTAGACACTAGGAAGATTTTTATATCCAAAAATATCTCAATTTTGAATTACCTCCCTCTAGACATTTTCTCTCTCTAGATCAAAACAGGGTAAAAGAGGGTCTTTCTTTTATTTCAGGTACAATACTAACAATATTTTCATTTTTTCTCATCACTCCACATCCTTTCACATTAGTCCCCATCTTTTCTCATCTTCTCACAATTTTTTTTTCTTCATCGATCCCTATCACATCACATCATTCCCACATCAAATCACATCCAATCACATCATCCACACATCAATCCACATCATCCATACATCCATCCACATCAATGAATATCATCCATACATCCATCCACATCAATCCACATTATCCACACATCCACATCTTTCATACATCCATCCACATCCATCCACATCAATCCACATCATCCATACATCCATCCACATCAATCCACATTATCCACACATCAATCCACATCATCCATACATCCATTCACGTCAATCCACTTACCCACACATCAATCTATATCATCTATACATCCATTCACATCAATCCACATTACCCACACATCAATCCATATCATCCATACATCCATTCACATCAATCCACATTATCCACTCATCCATCCACATCAATCCACATTATGCACACATCAATCCACATTCATTTCATAAGCATTTTCATTCTCATCTAATCACATCTTTTTCTAACTCATCACTTATTTTCTCATTTATCCTCATCAGATCACATCTACTTACATCTACCCATACATCTTATCACTTCACATACATTAACATCTATCCAGTTTACATTACATCTTATCACATCCATTTCACATCACATCTCATTCATTCACATCCCGATTCACATGTTAACACATTCATTCATGTCCCTTATCGTTCATTCACATGTTATCACATTCATTCACATCCTATATCATTCATTTACATCCTGATTCATATGACATCACATCTCATCTATTCATTCACATTTATATGATTCACATCACATATCATCATATCTATTTATCTTTCATTCTCATCACTTCTATTCTCATCACATCCATCCATCCATTCTTTCCCATCTATCTGATTCGCATTACATCTCATCACATCTATTCACCTCACATTCTCGTCACTCCTATTCTCATCGCATCCATCCATCTATTCATTCCCAACTATCTGATTCGCATCACATATAATCACATCTATTTACCTTTCATTCTCATCACATCCATCCATCCATTCTTTCCCATCTATCTGATTCGCATCACATATCATCACATCTATTTACCTCTCATTCTCATCACTTCTATTCTCATCACATCCATCCATCCATTCTTTCCCATCTATCTGATTCGCATCACATATCATCACATCTATTTACCTCTCATTCTCATCACTTCTATTCTCATCACATCCATCCATCCATTCTTTCCCATCTATCTGATTCGCTTTCCATCTCATCACATCTATTTACCTCTCATTCTCATCACATCTATTTACCTCTCATTCTTATCACTTCTATTCTCATCACATCCATCCTCTATTCATTCTCATCTATCCGATTCATATCACATCTTATCACATCTATTTATAGAATGTAAGAGAATTTTTATTTTTGATGTAAAGATTCTTTACGCATCTATTTATGCATAAGAATATTTTCAGTGGAAAATAACACTTTTATAAAAATCCGTTTATGCATCTATTTATGCATAAATTAAATTTTAAGAAGAATAACACTTTCAAAATAAAAATAAATCTTTTATGCATCTTTCTATGCATAAATTTAATTTTAATAAGAATAACTCTTTTGAAATAAAAATAAATTTCTTTATGCATCTTTCTATGCATAAAATCAAAATTGATGAGAATAACTCTTTTGAAATAAAAATAAATTTCTTTATGCATCTTTCTATGCATAAAATCAAAATTTGATGAAAGTAACGCTTTTATAATTAAAAAAATTCTTTTATGCATCTATTTATGCATACATTTAATTTTAAGGAGAATAACACTTTCGAAATAAAAATAAATCTTTTATGCATCTTTCTATGCATAAATTCAATTTTAATGAAAGTAACACTTTTATAATAAAAAATTTCTTTTATGCATAAATTCAATTTTAAGGAGAATAACACTTTCGAAATAAAAATAAATCTTTTATGCATCTCTCTATGCATAAATTCAATTTTAATGAAAGTAACACTTTCATAATTAAAAAATTATTTTATGCATCTATTTATGCATAAAAATCAATTTTGATGAAAGTAACACTTTTATAATCAAAATATTTTCAATATGCATCCTTCTATGCATAGAAATTAATTCTATTGAAAATAACACTTTTATAATCAAAATATTTTCAATATGCATCTTTCTATGCATAGAAATTAATTCTAATGAAAATAACACTTATTATAAAAATATTTCTAATATGCATTTTTCTATGCATAGAATAAAAATAACACTTTTAGAATACACAAGCGTCGGGGATTACTCTTTTTGAATAATAAAAGAAAACTTATTTCACAAAATTTAAGAAAATTTTGCCATAACCTCCTTTGTATGGCTGATCATTTTTTAATTTTTCATTCTCAAGTTACTTAGAAATTATCCCAAATGGTTTAAAGCATTCTAAACTAATCAAATTCTACTTTTTAAAGAGAAACAATATGAAAAGTTTAATTCTAACAATTTGATTACACATCTAGGAAAAAGAAAGGCTGAATTCAAGAATGAAGAGAGGGGGAAAGCCTTTCCAACAGGCATAGCACCATTTTTCATTTTAAAGAAAACAAAAATTAGAAAACCATTAAATGGAATAAAGAAAAAGTAGCATTTCTAGCTTACATGAATTTTTGTGAGCTTTCCTTTGGCTTGATGGTTTGAGGGATCTACTCTTCTTTGCAACAAGAGTGGCCACCAATTCTTTTGAAGAGGAAATGGTCAAAAACTAATGAATTATCAATAAATTCACTATTTTTGGCTCTCGGGGAGGAGTAGAGTAACAGTGCATAAAACACTATTAACCATTTACAAAGGGGGAGGCTTCATTTATAGGAAAAAGTGAGCCTCTAACCAAGCAAACTGATTCTAGAATTTTCCAGATCAGTTTGGTCAATTTTTCACCATTTTTAGGTCAGTTTAGCTTACTTTTTGGATCTAGTTGAAGCAGTAGAGGAGAGGAGAGATGAAAATATCTCATTATTTGTGAGTTTAAAACTCAACCACACATGTGAAATAGGCGCCTCATTCATGAGGGGAATTCCCGCACACTGAGGTGTCAAAAATGCATCATTTCTTCTAAATATCTCTTCTTTTTTAACTAATAACCTTGTCCTTAGAGTCAACTCTTATTTTTTAACTAATAACCTTGTCCTTAGAGTCAACTCTTCATCTTATGTGAGTATTTACTCATTTTTGGGAGGATTTCCTTTTATTCTTCAATTTATCTCCTCCCTACATTTAGATTAATCTAATTGGTCCATAGGAACCTTAATTCAAAAATTTCAAAAAATCTAGACCCTTAGGCTAAGGTCCTTTTTACCTAATTTCAATTTATTCCAATTGCACATTGAAAATTTCTTTTTGATTATCTGTTTCAAGGGAAACCATTTTACGCACTAGGAGGATTTTTATATCCTAAAATATCTCAATTTTGAATTATCTCCCTCTAGACATTTTCTCTCTCTAGGCCAAAACAGGGTAAAATAAGATCTTCCTTTTATTTCAGAGAGGGGAATAATTATAAGATCAGAAGGGGAGGTTTTTACACCTGCACACCTCAAAAGCCGGAGAGAGGAATCTTACGCTGGTGATCATTATGTAGATCAAGCTTCCTACTATGCACCTATATATAGTAGGATCCTCCAAAATCTCTCCTAAATCTGCACTCAACTTGCCTCTTTGATCCAATGACACTGAGATAGGCTTACAACCTGTCATACCATACTTGGACAACATGTCCAAGCCATACTGTCTCTGCAGTAATCCAATACCATGTGGTGACCTAATCACCTCAATATCCAAGAAATATCTGAGCTCCCCTAAATCCTTCATCTCAAACTTCTGTCTAAGCAAGATCTTTACATCAAAGATCTCTGCATCATGGTCCCCCATAATGATCCGGTCATCTACATAGATGACAACAAGCACAACCCCTCTATCATTGTGTCTCACATAAAGCGAGAAATCTGCATTGGCTACATGAAAGCCAATAGTAGTGACAAGATATTCAGAAATCTTGTCAAACCATGCTCTTGGTGCTTGTTTTAAGCTAGACAAGGCTTTCTTCAACCTTCAAACATGCTCGGGGTGACTCACATCCTCATAACCAGGTGGTTGCAACATAATTGCTTTGACGCAACCATTGGTATCACAACTCTCATTGTTGCCATCTTGGCAACTGGGCTGAAAGTTTCCTCATAATCAATGCCATATGTCTGTGCATATTCTTTGGCTACCAATCTAGCCTTCTACCTACTTATGCTTCCATCACTGTTATGTTTTACTTTGTACACCCACTTGCATGCAATGGCTTTCTTGCCTTCAGGCAATTGCACTAAATCCCAAGTCTCATTTTCATACAGTGCATCCATCTCCTCATCCATAGCTTTCTCCCAATACACATTTCCAACAGCCTCATTAATGCATGTGGGCTCTACAACCTGTTATTAAATAAAAATTCTAAATTATTTTACACTCAATTAACTTTATTTGATAACAATGTACTGATATAATGCTTTCACTTTATTGAATAACACCATCATTTGATAGTGCATATAAAATAACGTTATTAAATTTTATAAAGTAAGTTTGATATTTTGTGTGACATCACTACTCACTCATAATCATCTGAAAGATAAAGTACTTAAATTATTAAGAGTAAAGGTTTTATTTCTTTTGAAGTTTTTCTTTTCATACTAAGATAAAGTAATTAAATTATTAAAAGCACAGGTTTGATTTCCTTCATACTAAGTTTAATGAATTTCATAATTCTCATTGAGATTGTGATTAAGGTAAAAACTTTGTCAAACCTTTCATTGGGCACCCTCAAAAATAAAATGTAAAAAATGCAAGGATGTCCTTGTTTTGAATTCTTCAAATGTCGACATGTATGAATTAGTCTTGTTAGTGACCTAGTTCCCATGTGTGCTTTAGAGAGCTTGCATTACTATGTTAGAAAGCTCTTTAGAGATGCAAAATAAAAATTAGAGTTATTATTTTCAACTTACATCATTCAATAACATTAGTTGAATGCCTAATTGATTTTTTAATCACAAAAAAGAGACATAAATTGCAAGCTCTTTGGAGATGCAAAATAAAAAACAAAGTTAATATTTTCAGCTTACATCATTCAATAAAATTAAACCCCTAATGTTATTAAATGATTTAAGTTGAAACAAATATATTTTTTTAACTTCTCGTAATCTTTTCTTATGCAATGAACTCTCTCTCTCTCTCTCTACACACATATGCACATTATGTGTGCATATACTAGGAGCAGCATGGGAGCATGGGAACAAGCTCTAGTGGAGCATGGGTTAGGAGGACTAACCTTAAGGGTTGACGTTAGGATCAAGCATCCAAGGTTCACACATGGAAAATGGAGAGTCAAGAGTCACTTGAGGACCCTCCTATATAATAGGGGCATGGGGCACACTCAAGGGAGGCTTGGAGGCTTGGAGGCTTAGGCTATGGTCTCTTTTGAAGTAAATTTTAATATTTACTAAATAAAAATATTATTTTATTAATTTGTGTTGATGATTTGCGCGTGGATTATTGATATGGAGATTGGAACGCATATTACTACTATTCAATGGATGAATCGACGTTGCGAGGGAATTCTGTGAGTTTAATGCTATTTTAATGCGAGAAAATTCTGTGAGTTTAATGCTATTTTTTTCTATTTTTTATGGTTTAAAATAAGCATTAATGAAAATTTTTACAAAATACCACATGTTTTATTATGGATATTTTTAGTAGAATGGATTCCCTGAATTCCTAGAATTTTAAGAAATTTTTTCCTATTTTTTCTTTGAGCATTTTTATGGCTAAAAATGTATTTTTTATACATTGCGGGTTTTTTCGTGTGTATACTATCAAATTTCTACCAATTTTCTGTTGAAATGCAGATAGGGGGCAGCATGTTGATGCATTGATTGCTCTCCCATGTGCGTGAGACCCTCTGCGCCTCTTAATTCTAATTTTTCCTTCTATTTTCCTCCTACCCGTGTGAACTTCTCTTAATAGGGAACTATTTAATTATGATTAAGCTTGGTTTAATTAAAATAGTTAATCAAAAGTTAACCTCTCTGTTATTAATAGAGAGAGAAGGAGAAGGCGAGAAGAAAATTCAATGGAGAAGAAGGAGAGGAGAGAGGGAGTCCTCTCTCCCTCTTTTTTTGGTGCACGCGGGTAGGGGGAGGGGGGCGGCTTTCGCTGCATGCAAGCGAAAAAAATCGCCACCCCCCCCCCCATTAAAATTTTTCCATAGCTTTAAAACTAAAGCTTAATCAAAGTTTTATTCAAAAATTTTAGATTTTTTTTAAAAGGGTTTTTTTAATTCAAAGCTTTTGAAATCTATTGAAAAAAGCTTGGAAAAAAGCCTGAAAAAGATGAGAAAATATGAGAATTGAGAGAAAAAAACTCTAGAATTTTTTGAAATTTTTTTCTTGGAATCTCTTGGCTTTCCGCATTCTTGGGAAACCTTTTGGCTTTCCGAATCCCGGAAAAATTTGACCTTTCGGATTCCGGAAACTTTTGACCTTTCACATTCCGATTTTTTTGGTCTTTTCATTTTCCCGAAACTGTTGGCTTTCCGTATTCCGAGAAAACCGTTGGGATTCCAAAATTTTTTGACCGTTCGTATTATTCTAAATGCGTTCGGGGTAAATTAAAAATTTTAAAAAATTCTTGAAAATTAGTAAAAAAATTAGACAAAGGTTATTTTAAATTTTGAAAAAATGTGGGGTTGGTGTTTGGCATGTGGTGTGTCTATTCGGATCCCCGTGATCATTCAAATTTCTTTAAAATATATTTTTGATCCAAAAATTTTAAAAATCCATTTAAATTATAAATTTTCATAGGATTTGAGAGGCGGAATTGAAAATTTTGTGAACAATGGGATTCTCAAGAAACATTAGGAATATTCTAGAAATTATTTTTAAAAATCTTAAAAAATTAGTATTTATAAAATATCAATGGTATTTTGGTAAAATTTTTTGCTAAATTTTTTTTAAAAAAATATAGGTTTGGAATGCCATAAGATAGGTTTGGTGGAATTTAAAATTATCATATTTTGAGGCCCTATAAAATTAGGAAAAAACATAATTTTTTTTCTTGAGAATTTAATATTTTTAAGGATTATTTAATTTTGAAGTACGTTTTCACGTGCTGACATTAGATAGATGTAGGTTATTCGCACATTATTAATACGATTATACCTCGTATTAGTAGATATTTCTGTTTGGATCTATTCTAAACGATGTTTTCATGATTTTTTACCATTGTTTAGCCATTCTTTTTGGACATGTTTCTTAATTTCTTTTGATGGCTATAATTTGCGTTCAAAATGTGTTTCACCTTTGACACTTTTCCATGATAATTTAGTTTGCACTTGTTTAAGTGTGGTTTGTGCTTAATTTCTTAAGCCTAAGATAAATTCTATCATGGATTAGTTGATCGGTTTGTTTTGGTGGATTTTATTGGATGTTTTTCAAGTTTTATATGGACTCATCAAGTTCTGTCTAGATCACTTGTATCTAGGGTTTTTTTAAATGAGTGTTACACAAATGTGTTTCACTTGCTTACTTTGGAGTTTTGCTTGAACGACACCATGTTCATATACTCCGGATTGATGAGTTGTCCACCAATTTTAATTCTTCTTTTGGCATATGATTAATGTCCATTAGATGGTATCCATTGATTTTTATGATCAACTATGGTTTTCATAGATTTGAGAAGCTTCTATGCTTTTATCCATGGTTTTATAAGGATCTTTTGAACCTTTGGATAATATCATGTACTTTGAAGATAGCATTTACCTTCGTTGTTTGCACGTAATTTTGGAGTATATTTCTTGTACTCTTGTACATGTTCCAACTCGGATACCTAATTGTTTATGTATCTAGATGAGTTATTTTTCTACCCCAGCTTTATTGTGGTTATTGGGTAGTTATCATTAGAAAGGTGCCAATAATTCAATTTCTTTTCTAATGATATACTCGGAAAGAGTTATTCCTTGATGTAGTCTCAGGTATATAGAGACAGGTTTTAGTATGTGAAATTCCAGGATAAGGCCATCTTATTCCTTTTATACATGATTTTATTTATATTTTCTAGACGGCATACTAGGGAGTTTCAAATTGTTAAGGTATGTAGGGGTGGTATCATGGTAGTATGGGATAATAGCGATCCCTCACATATATTATCTTATGGGATAATTTGGGCTCAAGATTGTTGCTTTGCTTACATCATGTTGACCTCAACATTCAAAGACAATCTCATTTTAAGAATTCATTTAAAGTTGTGTAGACATTCTCTAGATAAACTTCTTTTATCTATAGCCTATATTTTTGATGAGTGTAATCTCCTTGGTATTTTCACTTGTTGAAATCTCTTTCTTTAGAGTTCAATCAGTTTATCTTGTTGTGTTCGGTTAAGGAAATTTGGATTTGTAAGATTCCTCCCCAACCCCTCAAGATGTCTAGTTTCTTCCCCTCTTCTCAGAATAATAAAAGATCTTGTTTCTATCTGTTTTGGTCTAGAGAGAGAAAATATTCTAGAGAGATATAATTCAATTTTTAGATATTTTTGGATGAAAAAATATCCCTTCTTATTAAAATAAATCTCCCCGAAACAGAAGATCAAAAAGAAATTCCTATAGAAATAAATTATAATGTGCACAAAAGACCTTAGCCTAAGGGTCCAGATTTTTTAAAAATTTTAGATTAAGGTTCCAATGGACCAATAAGATTAATCCAACTGTAGGGAGAAGATAAATTGAAGAATAAAAGAAAATTTTAGATTAAGGTTCCAATGGACCAATAAGATTAATCCAAATGTAGGGAGGAGATAAATTAAAGAATAAAAGAAAACCTCCCCAAAAATGAGTAAATGTTCACATAAGATGAAGAGTGGACTAAGGACCAAAGAAAATAGTTAAAAAACTGAGTTTTGACACCTCAGAGTGAGGATCTCCCCTCATGAAGGAGACACCTTTTTTCTTCATCATTATCCCTAATTTTAAATCAATAAAATGAGATATTTCATCTCTCCTCTCTCCTATTTCAAAACTGGATCCAAAAAGTAAGCTGAATTGACCAAAAAATGGTCGAAATTTGACCAAACTGATTTGAAAAGTTCTAGAACCAGTTTGCTTGGTTAGAAGCTCGCTTTTTCTTATAAATAGAAGCCTCCTCCCTTTGTATAAGCTTAATGGTGTTTATGTACTATTAGTCTACTCCTGTCCTGAGCCATATACATTTAATTTCTTAATAATTCAATTGTTTTTTACCTAATCCTCTCCAAAGTGATTTGGTGGCCACTCTTGCTCCAAACAAGAGTAGAACCCTCAATCCCTCAAGCCAAAGGAAAGCTTACAAGCTTCATGTAAGCTAATTTCTTACTTAATTCTAATTTTTAAATCTATGATTTTCTTAATTTTTATGCTTTGTAAATGTTTAAATTAAATTCAAATGCTATGCCTTTGATGAAAAGCCCACCCCCTTCTCTTCTTTATATTTCAGCCTTTCTTAATCCTAGAAAGATTAATTAAACTCTTCTTTTTGTTTACTCTCTTGAATTAAGAAAATTGTGTAGATTAGAGTCATATGAATCTAATTTGGGTTAAATTAAGTTAAGTTAGAATGATAAAAATAAAAAATGATCAGCCATACAAAGGAGGTTATGGCAAAATTTTCTAAAATTTTGTGAAAATAAAAGTTTATTTTTAAGTTATTCCAAAAGAGTAATTCCCACCATTTTTGCATCTAAAAGAAATATTCTAATTACTACATGTACATATTCACCTACGAATATACATGGATATCATTGATATTAATTATTAAATTGATTTTTATGCATAAAAAGATGTATAAATAAATTTTTTTATTATAAAAATATTATTCTTATAAAATTTAATTTTTATGCATAAAAAAGATGTATAAAAGAATTTTTTTATTATAAAGTGTTATTCTTATTAAATTTAATTTTTATGCATAAAAAGATGCATAAAGAAATTTCTTTAATTATAAAAGTGTTATTCTCATTAAATTTATTTTTTTATGCATAGAAAGATGCATAAAGAAATTTTTTTATTATAAAAGTGTTATTCTCATTAAATTTGATTTTTATGCATAGAAAGATGCATAAATAAATTTTTTTAATTATAAAAGTGTTATTCTCATTAAATTTGATTTTTATGCATAGAAAAATATATAAAGAAAATTTTTTATTATAAAAATATTATTCTCATTAAATTTAATTTTTATGCATACAAAGATGCATAAATGAATTTTTTTATTATTAAAGTGTTATTCTCATTAAATTTAATTTTTATGCATAGAAAGATACATAAAAGAATTTTTTTATTATAAAAGTGTTATTCTCATTAAATTTGATTTTTATGCCTAGAAAGATGCATAAAGGAATTTTTTTATTATAAAAGTGTTATTCTCATTAAATTTAAATTTATGCATAAATAGATGCATAAAAGGATTTTCTTTTTTATAAAAGTGTTATTCCCATTGAAGTTGATTTTTATGCATAAATAGATGTATAAAGAATTTTTTCTATCAAAATTAAAATTCTCTTAAATTCTATGTTTAAATTTTATGAGTATTTGATAAATGAATAATTAAATACTCTAAGAGAGAAATTTTTATCATTTTATATTCACACGGATTGTAAAAAGAAAATTCAAGAAATCTATCGAGACTGAAATATTCAGATAAATGTTAATTTATTCCTCATTGGAATTCATAACTAATTTAGAAATCAGTTAAGTGTATATTCAAAGAAAGAAATTTGGTAAATTAGTAACTGAATTATCAAACCTTTTCGAGAAAGATAGTTCAAGAAAAAAATCTTATCAGTCTTGAACCGTGAATCAGACTATGACCAAGACCAAAACCTTTTGTCAGTTTTCGAGGAAAGAAGGTTGGCCAGTTTAGAAAAATACACTCAAAACTCCAACCAAATCTGAAACTAAGTTTGAGACCCTTCAAAATGATCTGTGGATCAAGGTTATAGAATTCGAGGAATTCTGGTATGAAATTCAAAATTCCGTTCTAGAAGTTTTAGGGATACTGATTCAAGAAATACTCCTTGTATTCAAAAGAAAATCAAACTGAAAACTTGCATAGAAAACCATGTTTTCTTAAAGAACTGTCTTACACCAGAATGCTGGAGGGAGCATTTGGCATATGTTTTTCTAAGGGAAGTTTGGTTGTTGCAACAGCTGGTGGGGAGTGTTCAAAGGGGGACGGCTCACGCGGCAAAGCCTGACCAACCTCGGTATGGTTGAAAAATGGTGTGCCTCCGGTACGATGGGCGAGAGCTGACGAAGCGGTCCCTGAGTGAAGTGCTAGGACATCTAAGGAGGATCCTGGAGGGTTCTGACTAGGCGATGCACGGGCTCGCGGTGCCTAGGACACCCATGCGTATGTCGTGGAAGATATGTATGTTGGACGAAATGATTATTGTAATCTGTTACTGGACCTCGTTGTTGACCAGTGGGTCTCAACGGAGAGTCCAAAGTGATACTATTTTTTGAGAAACAAGGGACTGGATGGAAATTTTGAGTCATGATATCTGTAACCAATAACTATTTGTCAATGGATTATTTTATATGTTAAAGTTTTAAAGAGGAGTGTGTGCATATCTGTATTCGAAAGCAAAAGTTAAGAAAGGCATTCAATTATAGGTGGGTGAGTAATTGTCTAGTTCTACCGATTCTCCAGTGGTAGGGTGGTGGCTAACCCATGGGCCGATGAAATCAGTGGAGTTTTCATAATTAAATTGAAATAATAGGAATACGCTTAGGTTGGAATCAGTGGAGTTTTCATAATTAAATTGAAATAATAGGAATACGCTCAGAATTCGAGTAGTTAAATAAAACCCTGAAGAATTTCTCAAATGAGTAGATCAACGGTCGTGCTTGATTTTGGTTAGGAAAAAAGCGTTGATTTTCTCATATGATTAGATCAATGGCTGTGCCTGATTTCAGTTAGGAAAAAGCGAAAATTCAAAAGGTGAAATCGTCCCCGTTTTTTGGGCAAGGAAAATTTTCCCGGTTTCGGTTTCAGAATGACCACCAGATTAGTCTCGTGTCTGGACATTTGAGGGCGAGGCTCCGAGTGGGAAACCCTGCCCCGTGCAAGAGGAAGCTACTTCCACTGCTAGCAACCGGGAATCCGGTGCGCGGAGGGGACAGAGGGGTCTCACAGCTGGTATCAGAGCGCTGTTGTTGTAAACTTACGAAACAGCAGAGAAATTGCCTAAAATTTTAAAGTAAATCTGAGAAATAATGTTTTCACTTGTTAAGATTATGTTGAAATGAACTTCATAAATTGAACTGGATTTTTAGATGGATACCCCAAATCTATCTAGCATTGCTGGACTCTCTCAGAGTTAGGATATAATTGCCTTTGCCTTTGAAAATCTCATCAACTCCGCTACAACCCGAGAAAGTAGAGTGAGACTCGCTCGTCACTTTGAGAATCTATACTTTCCTGATCCAGTAGAGCAACGTCAGTATATGTGGTTCTCTGGAGGGCGAAGTATTAACATCAATACCAATCAACATCAGAGACTCAGACATAATATCTTGCTAGCCATGATCTTGATAAGGCTAGGAGTTATTCATTATGTACAACTCTATAATCATTCACCTCGAAATTTTAGAATTTCTTGCCGTATTTTTAGACTTCTTAGCTGCTTTATTCCTAGGAGGAGAATTACAGCACCATTATCAATGATGAATCGTGTATATCATAGCATGTCTCCATCATAGTATTGCCTTTTTATGCGTATGCGATTGAGGAGGTGACTTTTAGAGCCGAGACGCTCTATGTATATATCAAAAACTTTTGATAATAAATGATGTTTTGCAAAAGATTTATCAGAGTGAATCTTGTTTTTAAGAATTATGATGGAATATTTATTTGTTTAAGAAATAAATCTCAAAAATTAAACAATCATAAATCTGTTAACAAAGTTAAGTTGATAAAAATATTACATTTTGTCAGAATCATAAGGCGTGCGGCCCATGCTAGGCAGTCGAATCCTCTTACTGATGATGAAGAGTTAGATCCGGACGTTCGTAAAGCCCTGCATCGATCCCAACCTGGTCCCTTCAAGGGTGAAGGGGAACATTTAGGAGAAGTAGTGAAAAAATGGATTGAGGCAACGGAAGAGTATTTTGATGTAACCCGCTATAACGAGAGGAGCAAGATGACTCTCACCAGATTGAAATTGTGGAAACGGCTAGGGTCGCTTGGAGGAACCATTGCGAGACAAACCGTCTCGACCGAAATACCCAGACGACCTGGTTAGATCTTAAAGCTTACCTCGGGAAGAGGTTCTGTCCTTCGGGCTTCCTGGAAACCAAAATGAATGAGTTCTTGGAATTGAAGCAAGATAGCCAGACAATTGAAGAATACCATCAGGCATTTGCCCTTCTCCTCAAATATTCTCCACTTTTGGATGAAAAGCAGTTGACGACCAGATTCATTCGAGGGATGAATGAGCCATTGGACACATTAGTGAAAAATGCCAAACCAATCTCAATGGCCGAAGCTGTCAAAATGGCAAAGGACTTTGCCAAAGCATTTGTTGTTAAGGTCCCACTGAAGCCTGCACCCTCAAACTTTCAAACCCCAGGAAGTGCTTCAAACTTTCCACCCCCAAAGAGGCAGCAAGGCCCTAATCAAAACCAAGATGCTGGTAGATTCTGAAGTGAAGGAAGACCCTTCCCTCAAAACACTTTCTAGGAGCCCCACCTCTTTCAAGGATTCAAAGGGATGAGCTTAGAAGTGAGAACAGGTGTTTTGGGTGTCAGGGTTTTGGTCACCAGCTTAAAGACTTCCCGACTCCTGTCATGCCAAGAGAGGATAGGGAAGTCAAGGACCCAGAGTGCAGAGACCAGCCCCTTCGTATCAATCAAATCAGGATCTGTCTTGCCAAAATTAGGGCAATCCCAGGAGGACTCCAGCTCAACCATCTACCTCTGTTCAGAGTAGTCTCAGAACTCCCTCCTAGAACTGGGGTAACTAAAGAGAAAGAGTTCTGCCCCAATCTACAGCAGCAGCCAGAGCAGTTACGATAGCAGAAGTAGTGGAAGAGGAAAGAGGTCAGATTTATGCCGCAATTGAAAACCAAGGGCCAAATCGTCAATTCTCTATCATCCATACTCTAGCTGAGTATAAGGGTAAGCCATTTAAGCTTTTGATTGATTCAGGTAGTACTCATTCGTTTTTTTCCCCAGGATGCTTGCGTAAGCTAGTCTTAGAACAGAAATCAGGGAAACCTATGCAAGTTGAATTGGCCAATCGGAAGATTCTTTTCACTCACCATGAGACGGATCATATTCAGTTCAATCTATATGGAAATGTAACTGACTGTCAGTTCAGAGTCTTACGTTTGGGAGTTTTCGACGGAATCCTTGAAATGGATTGGCTCCACAAAAATCAAGCTGACATTCACTGTCACAATGGAACCATTTCCTTCCATGACCTTCACGGGAACAAAGTTCAAGGAACTGGAATTTTCGGATCCCCAGATCTGCAATTCGTAAAAGCTTCTAGGTTACTAAAAGGACTTAGAAAGAAGCTCATTTATGTTGTCAAAATGAATCTAGTAGACACAAAGTTAAAGGCTAAAGAACTAGAATAGTTAAGTATGATGATTTATTCCCAGCAGAGCTAACTGAGATGCCTCCGATTTGGGAAGTAGATCATGAGATAGAATTGAACCCCAGATCAGCCAGTAGCCCAGCGCACATACAAAATGCCAGTCCCTGAAGCCATTGAACTCAAGGAACAGCCTAGGCAGCTGCTGTTAGAACAAGGGTTTGTAAGACCCAGTGTTTCACCTTGGGGAGCACCAGTTCTCTTTCAAAAAAAGAAGGATGGAACGTTAAGACTCTGTGTGGATTACAGAGGTCTCAATCACACACTCACAGCAGCTGACAGTTAAGAATAAGTATCCTATCCCCAGAATTGATGAGCTTCTGGACAGACTAAATGGAGCCCAGATCTTCACAAAGATAGATCTCAAATCAGGGTATTACCAAATCAAGATTAATGTACCAGATCAAGATTAATGAGCAAGATATCCCGAAGACAGCCAGCCATCAATACTCACTATGGGTACTATGAATTTACTGTCATACCATTTGGATTGACAAATGCCCCAGCTACATTCAATCGCCTAATGCAGGACATTCTCAGAGAATACTTGGATGATTTTTTTCTTGTTTTCTTTGTTGATGATATTCTGATTTACTCAGAGAATACAGCTGACCATGAAGCTCACGTCTGTAATAAAGTTCTTGAGATTCTAAGGAAGCACCAACTCTTTGCAAAAAAGAGCAAATGCACTTTCTCTGTCGACCATGTTGAATACTTGGGCTTTCTGGTATCCAAAGACAGAATTTCTCCAGATTCCGCAAAAGTCCAAGTAGTCATAGATTGGCCTGAACCTAAGACAATGAAAAAAGTCAGAGGATTCTTGGGATTATGTAGGAGAAATGGGGTAGAGACAAAGCTGAAACTGAAACTGAAATGAGAGCAAGACTAGAAGGAGACACAAAGCATAGAGATACCTTGAGAGATGAGTGTAGACAAGACACAAGCTAGATACTTCTTATGATGTGACACCCACAGTATATAGGTGTGTAGTACAAGAGATAGTAGCCATGCTGATATGTGGGACAAATAAGATGCCACATGGCAGACACACAGGACTTAAGACAAAAGTTTATACTAGACTAGGAAAAGAGTACACCTAGTGTGCACTTATTTCCAACACCCTTCTTAAGTGGACACTAGGAGGAAGACAAAAGACAAGACTGAAAGACAGACAAGACAAGACCAAGACTAAAAGACAAGATAGAAGACAAGATAGAAAAGATCCACCCCTCCTCAAGTGATATCCTCATATGGGTCCACAAGGGTAGGGACAAGATGGATCTAAAACAAGACATAGTCAGATTGATAGACAAATAGACAGACAGAGAGAGAGGCAATCAGCCAGTAGAGTGGTCCCACAGAGAGAGAGACTGTCAGATAGACATGAGAGAGTCTGACAGATAGAAGATAAATGGGGACATAGACAGAAAATGCCAAGAGAATGTGGGTAGCTAATCCACAAAAAAAGAGAGGCATATAGACTGATAGACAGAGTGTCAGAGACATCTGACTGTAAGATCACACAAGATAGACACATAGACAGAGAGACTGACTGATTGTAGATAGACAGAGAGATGGACCTTGACAGATAATCCCTCCTCAAGGGCAATCCTCCTGCTAGAGTGGGTAATGCAGGGGTGCCTCTTGGATAGGGACAAAGATAAGTCCATGTAGACAAATAGACATGACATTACCCCATGATCTACATCATTGGTGATCAATGGTGGTAGATAGCATGAAAGCATAGACAAATATGAGAGAGATGGGAAGGTCTTACCATGTTTGGCAGTGTCTAATCCTGTACATGAGAGACAGATAGATGAAGGGAAGGTCTTACCACTTGCTGAAATGCAAGGGCAGTGTCTAATCCCATGAAAACTGAAAATTAAATTTTTATATTTTGAGTTTTTTTTGAAAGTAGAAGACTGAAAATTACATCTAGATATCCTGATTTGATTACTCCAGCTTGAGCAGGTCTTCCCTGCAACCGGACCTTTAATTTTCTTGAAGGAAATAATCAAAAGACTCATAAAAATTAAATCAAATATCAAAACAATTACTTGAATTAAATTGAAAAATTAAAGCATATAACAAAACATAAGATAAGAGAAAGAAATACATCACCATCAACACAAGGCAACACAAGACTGGGTGCAATCTTCCCCCCCCAACGTGAGTGGCTTCTTCTCGCGTGGGTATTTTTATATATTCCAAAAAGCAGGCTTTAAGCCAAAAATAAAGTATACATCCATATTTGGACTTTGCCATTTAATTAGCCTTTGTCCTCAATTTACCTTTGTCCTCAATTAACCTTTGTCCTCAATTTTAGCCTTGGTCCTCAATTAACCTTTGTCCTCAAACCTTCTAAGGTTTGCACTATTTTTTCTAATATAATAATCTAACTTGTGCACATATGCACATTACAAAATAAATCAACAAATGCTCGTATGCACACTGTACAATAAATTGACGCGTGCACACACACACATCACACTGATGCCAAAATAATATCAAATGCCATAATACAGCCATAAAATATTGTGAGATCTGTCCACACGCCATGACTCAATCCACCATCCGTGCGACACCTAAATCGGTACCCTCGCACTGTGCAACACCTAAATCGGTACCCTTGCACACCTCATCACCTAAACTCATAAACATAAACCACGTCAGTAGTAACAATCAATTGACATCACATCAATCAATCCTAACGTGTTCATGATGAGAAATAGGCATCATAAAAAATATATAAATTGAAATGACCATGATTATTATTCAAATAACATGGGTCATAACAGTCCTCCCTGTTGGGAATCAATTGTCCTCAGTTGTACAATCAATGAGTGGATGGCTTTATGGTATAAGTGGAGGACAAGATCATCACATCAAACAATTTCTGAAAATAAAACCAAACAAATGAACGCATGTAAAAGGGATCTAAGTGTCCCATACCACATAGGTACCTTTCACATACAAACACTCGCTGGTGAAAGATAGAAGACATAGATACGTCTGGGGTAGATATGTAAAACCAATCTAATGTCCCATACCATAGATTAATTCCATACGACACTACCTTAAGAATAGAAGTTTGAGACGGAGTAGCTAATTCCCTCTGAAACTTTCATTCCGACATAACTTTTCTCTATCCTCAAAATTAGACTACAAGTCTTATTCCAAAAATAAATTAGGTCGAAATGAAAATTCTTATCAACTTAAGATTGAAAAATAATCACTTACATTACTGTCAACTTGATGAATTCTGAGGATTTGTTCTTAATCTTAATCTTGTAATTGTCTAACTAAATTCTCAGGATTTGTTTTTGATCTTAATCTTGATGAATTCTCGAGATTTGTTTTTGATGTTATTCTTAATCTTGTAATTGTCTAACTAAATTCAAAAATTATAATCTTGTACTTGTCTTTGATCTTAATCTTGTACTTGATCTTAATCTTGTACTTGTCTAACTAAATTCAAAAATTATAATCTTTGAATAGGTATATAATTCTTGAATTTGTAAATCTTACTTGTGAAATCTAAAGGGGATCTTGATCTTAAGCTTAATCTTAAACTTGAAATCAGAACTTGAATAAAGATGGACATCTTGTGCCTTAGTTGATAGCAAGAACTTGATATACTAGTAATTAATCTTGGCTTAGATTAAAAATACTTGAATTGACAAAAATTGAGAGATTAGTCTTTAATTAATCATAATTGTAATTCTTGAATAAATC
The DNA here is from genome assembly GCF_041138505.1 of Cibotium barometz. Lineage (NCBI taxonomy): Eukaryota > Viridiplantae > Streptophyta > Polypodiopsida > Cyatheales > Cibotiaceae > Cibotium > Cibotium barometz. The sequence goes on from NC_141066.1 coordinate 38,102,923, forward strand.
TTATTCTTAAGGGGTGTAAATCTTGTGGTTGAATATATCTTTGACTTAGAGCAATTCTTGGTCTAGAAAGAATCTTGTACTTGGATAGATCTTAAACTAGAACACTTGAAAATTTAGACAAATCTTTACTTGAAAGAATCTTGTACTCGGATAGATCTTAAACTAGAACACTTGAAAATTTAAATAAAACTTTACTTGAATTGGTATAAACTTCGTAATTGTGATTGGTATACAACTTTAACTTGGTTTCTAGTCACTTGAGAGCTATTTCTTTACTTTCTCATCATCACTAAATTCGATGGGTGAAGCAATTGATAACTTGAATCAAAGACTAGAGAAACTTGGTTCTTGAATCTTCAAATTGGTCTTAATCTTGTATGAGATGTCTAGCAATCACTTTTACTTGAATTTGGGCAACTAGATCTTGAAGATAACTTTTGCTAATCTTGTCTTGATCTTTCTAATTAGGTCACTGTATCTAAATTTCTTTTTAGGAGCTAAAGTTTTCTAACTAGGTCTAGAAGAAAAGAATATTCAGAAAACAGATACAAAAGCAAACAAGAAATTGTATACAATAAATAATTTTTAACACATATCTCCACCTTTGGTTAATGTGTCGAGCCCGTTAACCTCTTCGGTGTCAAGCTGTTCCTGAATAGTACGATGGTGCAGGTATTCACCCTTTTATTGACAATTAAAAGGAATTGAAAAAAAAATTAAAAACAAGGAAAAAGATAGGATTTCTTATCTCATATGGAATGTCGAACTAGATGAGAATCCTGCCAAGTTAGCTCAATACACAATATGCATAAAAAAAAAATTCAAGAATTAATCCATGTACTCTTTAAAATTAGAAAACTACCCATAAGTTAAAGCAACATTTGAATGATATCTTCACTAACAAGCTGTTTATATTATTCGTACTTCATGAGAATTTAGAAAACAACATTACTCACAAGAATTCGACAACTCTCAAAATTTCTCTTGAGGTAAATTCTAAAAATCTGTAAAAGAAATCCCAACTAACTATATGCACATGAGATTCTTTTCCGTAAAATATGATGAAAATAGTCAAAAAATATTTTCTTTTGTAAAATATTTTACTAATCTCATTTGTTAAGCTTTAAGCTATTTTGAAAGCTTATTTGAAAAACTTAACAAAGCTTTATAATAAAAGCTTTTTCAAGCATTTCTCAGCTCGAAACTTCAACTCAACTAACCTAAATTTAGAGAAGAGCTCAGCTAACCCAAATTTAGAGAAGAGTAATTTATAGATATGGTCTCCTTTAAAAAAAAATCAAAACTTTATACTAAGCTTTATCTCATAAAGCTTTTAATATTAAACTTATTAAATTTATTTAAAAAAATTATGAAAGCTTTACTATTAAAGCTTGCCAATGCCCAACGCCAATCGTTAGAAAGCAGCCCACTAAAGAAAATTCAGCATCTAATAAAAATAAAAAATAAACATTGTAACTTATAAAGTTTTTAGATAAAATAAGCTTTGTAATAACAAAGCTTTTAAGCATTAATTATCTGAAAATTCCTAAATTCGCAGCTGTGGGCGCCGCCGGCCGGATGAAGAGAAGGAGAAAAATAAAAATAAAAGAAAAACTTCTATGCCTCCTGGGTTTCGCACAGCCGGATGAAGATAGAAGCGCGAAGCGCGCTGCCGCTACCGCTGCCGGATACGAAGGAGGGAGAGAGAGATTGAAAATTATATATATATATATATATATATATATATATATATATATCTTTAAGCTTGCGCCCAGCGCAGCACAGAGGAGAAGGAAAAAGAAAATAAAACAAAACAAAGTAATTTTTTTGAAAGACTCTTGAATATTTCTCAACCGTCTATTATAGATTGCTTCCTCCCTTAATGATTTAGCAATTGGAAAGCTAAGCTGGATTGGCTATCAATTTTGAAACCCATCCATACAGACAGATCACAAAGAGGTCAAGAATTTAGCAAAACCGCTTTTCAATTTTGAGAGAGGTTTCATGGTTTCTGAGAATGGTTTACCACCTTTATTTTATCCTTTGGGCAATAGCTTGATGGAGATTTATTAGCCAATGGTTAAAAACAACCTTTATTTCATCCATAAAGAAAAATCCCTAAACGTATTCTTCTTCAATTAAAATTCAAGAAAATTTACCAAAATCTACCAAAATTCACCTCTGTTTTTGTCTCTTTCACCTCTTTTGACCGCCTCCAAGAAAATTAAATTACACCAAAGCTCTGATACCACTGCAACCGGACCTTTAATTTTCTCGAAGGAAATAATCAAAAGACTCATAAAAATTAAATCAAATATCAAAACAATTACTTGAATTAAATTGAAAAATTAAAGCATATAACAAAACATAAGATAAGAGAAAGAAATACATCACCATCAACACAAGGCAACACAAGACTGGGTGCAATCTTCCCCCCCCAACGTGAGTGGCTTCTTCTCGCGTGGGTATTTTTATATATTCCAAAAAGCAGGCTTTAAGCCAAAAATAAAGTATACATCCATATTTAGACTTTGCCATTTAATTAGCCTTTGTCCTCAATTTACCTTTGTCCTCAATTAACCTTTGTCCTCAATTTTAGCCTTGGTCCTCAATTAACCTTTGTCCTCAAACCTTCTAAGGTTTGCACTATTTTTTCTAATACAATAATCTAACTTGTGCACATATGCACATTACAAAATAAATCAACAAATGCTCGTACGCACACTGTACAATAAATTGACGCGTGCACACACACATCACACTAATGTCAAAATAATATCAAATGCCATAATACAGCCACAAAATATTGTGAGATCTGTCCACACGCCATGACTCAATCCACCATCCGTGCGACACCTAAATCGGTACCCTTGCACACCTCATCACCTAAACTCATAAACATAAACCACGTCAGTAGTAACAATCAATTGACATCACATCAATCAATCCTAACGTATTCATGATGAGAAATAGGCATCATAAAAAATATATAAATTTAAATGACCATGATTATTATTCAAATAACATGGGTCATATTCTTTCAAAACCATATCTTTGACAGTCTATCCTCCAGAGGGGTAAACCATGAATGCTGAAAGTAATCCATGAAGCATGAAGAACTTGCTAGTCGTGAAAGTAAGTGGGCATTAGGGCTAGGCTAAGGATTGTTAAACGAAGAGCATCCATACCTTGAAATTTGCAGAACCAGAAGCAGCCTGATAAAAAGATGAAGGGGCTGTCCCATGTGAGAAAACAGCAGCATAACATGATCCAATGAGGATTCAGAACTGTAGCAAAGTGTCGAGCTGATTCTGACCATAGGTGAGGTATATCCATGGAGTTGTGCAGCCATGAAATGAGTGGACAAGTTGCTGGAATTGAGGCAACAAAAATCTGAATGTATGCGGGCTGCTTCATGAAGAAAGGGAGCAGCAAATGAAGGCGATGACAAGCTGACTGAAATCGCCCTAAGGATGCCATGAGATGAGGCCCAAAACTGACGGGGCAAGCTGATGTAGAATGACGCGGAGCTGAAGCTTGAAAGCCACAAGCTAAAGATGAGCTGTCATGAGGAATTGCACCACACTTTGAAGCTGAATATGAGCTGCCATGAACTGAAGATAGTTGTCGGGGTGAAGTAGAGTCACCACGAGCTAAGAAACGTTGAGGATGAGGTGAAGAGAGCTGAAGTAGAAGCAAAGAGCTGAGGCGAGTTGAAGCAGGTTGAAGTGAACTGAAGCTTGAGGCAAGGATGAGGGGAGCCAGGATAAACCTGCTCTGATACCATGTAGGAGAAATGGGGTAGAGACAAAGCTGAAACTGAAACTGAAATGAGAGCAAGACTAGAAGGAGACACAAAGCATAGAGATACCTTGAGATGAGTGTAGACAAGACACAAGCTAGATACTTCTTATGATGTGACACCCACAATATATAGGTGTGTAGTATAAGAGATAGTAGCCACGCTGATATGTGGGACAAATAAGATGCCACATGGCAGACACACGACTCAAGACAAAAGTTTATACTAGACTAGGAAAAGAGTACACCTAGTGTGCACTTATTTCCAACAGATTAACTAGAATTTTTATACCTAAGTATGCTCTCATAGCTTCCCCCCTGACTAATCTTCTCAAGAAGAATACCGTTTCAATGGTGTGCCACGTGTCAGAGCGCTTTGATAAACTGAAGACCGCCTTGGTAACCAATCCCATTCTGAAGTTGCCAAATTTCTCTCTACCCTTTGAGGTAGTAACTGATGCCAGTGGTTTTGCCCTGGGAGGTGCGCTCATGCAAGAAGGTCATGCAGTGGCCTATGAATCCCGAAAACTCAAAACGCATGAGAGAAATTATGCTGTCCAACGATCTAGAGCTACTTTCAGTAGTCTATGCCCTGAAGTTGTGGAGACATTACCTATTGGGTCAAAGATTCACTTTGATGACAGATCATCAGAGCTTAAAGTGGATCTTCACTCAGAAGGATCTCAACATGCGCCAAAGAAGGTGGATGCAGACCTTGCAGGAATTTGATTTTGAAATCAAGTACCGCCCAGGCAAAGAAAATGTGGTAGCAGATGCCCTCAGCAGAAAAGTCTCCTTGCTTGCAATCACAGTGGTGTCAAATCCATTGATTATTGAAGCAAGAGAGAAGATCATGCAGGATAGATTCTTGGCCCTATTGCTACCCTACTTATGCAGGAAAGCAAAACTCCTCAGGAGTTGAACCACCGAGTTCAAGGGTACAACTTGGATGAAGGAATTATATATTATAATAGCAGGCTATGCATTCCCAATGATGAGAGAACTAAGAGTCAAATTCTGAATGAAGCACATGATTGCCTCATAGCAGGCCATCCAGGTTTCATCAAGACCTACATGTCTGTAAAGAAAAGCTTCTTTTGGCCTGGACTAAAAAAGGATATACTTAATCATGTACGTCAATGCCTGATATGTCAGAAAGTCAAAGCCGAGAGAGTAAAAATGCCTGGAAAGTTACATCCATTAGACATCCCCTAGATGAAGTGGGAATGTATCAGTATGGATTTTATTACTGGACTACCTTCAGTGCAATCAGGTTACAAGTCCATCTTCGTGGTAGTTGACAGACTAATCAAAGTTGCCCATCTGATTCCAGTAAAAGAAACCTACACTGCAGTGGATGTGGCCAGAGTGTTCCTCAAGGAAATCTTCAGATTGCATGGCCTACCTAGGAAAATAATAAGTGATCGAGATCCCAAGTTCACGTCAAGATTTTGGACTGCATTCTTCGAAGCAGTAGGAACTTTCTTGGATCTCAGCACAACTTACCACCCCGAGACCGATGGTCAACAAACAAAAGGTGAACCAAGTAATCGAAGATATACTTTGGTCATGCTGTGGCAGGAAATCCAAGAAGTGTCTAAGCTATCTGCACAAAGCATATGGACAAGACTGCTTAACACCATTAACTTGCTCCGACCCATTGATTAGGGTTGAGATGTCTAGACAGATGCTTGACGACATGGAGCAGCAGATGCAGTCAATCCACAAGGATATAAAAGCTGCCCAAGATAGACAGAAGCAGTATGCAGATAAGAAGAGGTCAGACAGAAAATTCGAAGAAGCAGATATGGTCTTCATTCGAGTATGCCCCAAAAGAAGTTCTCTATCTCTTGGGAAGTACAAGAAATTATCCCCCAGATTATGTGGGCCATATCTGATTACAAAGAAAATAGGTAACTAAGCCTATAAACTTCTTCTGCCTCCTCATCTCAAAGTACATAATGTATTTCATGTCAGCCTACTTAAGAAGTATGTACCGAGCCCGAATCATGTGCTTAATGATGAACTCTTAACTTCTTCAACCCAAGAGCAGATGGAACTCCAACCTGAAGAAATCCTTGATGTTCAAGAGAAGGTTCTCAGAAACAGAATTCTGAGAGAATTATTAGTCAAATGGAAGTTCTATCCTTTTGAAGACGCCACCTGGGAGAGAAGCCGAACTATTGTGGGATTACCCTCAATTTTTGCGAGATGAGGACATCTCGCGTTTTTTAAGTGGAAGAGAATGTAAGATTCCTCCCCAGCCCCTCAAGATGTCCAGTTTCTTCCCCTGTAATCAATCCCCTCTTCAGAATAATAAAAGATCTTGTTTCTACTACCTGTTTTGGCCTAGAGAGAGAAAATATTCTAGAGAGAGGTAATTCAGTTTTTAGATATTTTTGGATGAAAAAATATCCCTTCTTATTAAAATAAATTCTCCCAAAACAGAAGTTCAAAAAGAAATTCCTAAGGTGCATTAGAAATAAATTATAATGTACACAAAAGACCTTAGCTGACCTTAGCCTAAGGATCCAGATTTTTTGAAAGTTTTAGATTAAGGTTCCAATGGACCAATAAGATTAATTTAAATGTAGGGAGGAGATAAATTGAAGAATAAAAGAAAAACTCCCCAAAAATGAGTAAATGTTCACATAAGATGAAGAGTGGACTAAGGACCAAATAAAATAGTAAAAAAACTGAGTTTTGACACCTCCCCTCATGAGGAAGGAGGTGCCTTTTCTTCTCATCTTCATAATATTCTCTTAAAAAAGAAACAATTTTAAAGTAATTAAAATTATATAGAGTGACCTCCATGAATGATAACATTGTCTTCATCTAATTGGCCTAGGCATTGATACCTATAGTTGTGGGTCGATTTTTAGCTTTGTATATAGCCTTTTGTATATGTTGTTTGTGTTGGATGTGAAAGAAGATGCTCTACACAAACTCACAGACAAAACATGCACACAAGCTCAGAGAGTGACAGAGATGATAGCAATGATAGCTGGAATGTACTCAAATGAGATAATGAGTAAGTGGAGTACAACTCTTGTAGCTCTAGCACTAGTGCTGACGTGGCTATTAACACACTAAGGGTGTGTTCTCATGGGAGAAAACCTCTGCCATCATAGGGTAAAAAGTGCCCGTGATCAGCTCTGTTCACACTTGAACTTCTTGGAGGTAAAAGATTAACAAACTCCCTTGAAGTGAATGGCGTGAACGGATATAGAGTGTAGCAAACTACCCTGGTAGAGGTAATAAGTTTAGAGCTTGTCGAAAAGCTTCAAACTTCTCCCAGGAAAGGGGCTTTGGTAAATCCATCTACCAGATTGGCCTATGTTCAATGACGACATCTCTCGATACAATCAACTTCCAATTGGATGGAACATATGATCGATATCCTTTTCTCTCACTGCTATACCCCACAAAGATACATTTCAAAGCCTTTTCTTTAAGCTTATGTCTGTGATGTGCTGGTACATGCACATAAGCCAGACAGTCGAATATACACATATGAGTAATAATTAAAAATTTTCCATTCCAAGCTTTATAAGCTATCATAGATTTCAAAGCCTTAATTGGACAACAGATCATTACATAATTGGCACAAATGACCACTTTAAGCCAAAATCTAGAAGGCAGATCCTTGCTTTTGAGCATACATCTGGCCATTTCAATGAGTGTTCACGATTCCGATGTTCAACCACACCATTCTGCTATGGGTGTATAAGGAGTAGTACACTAATGAGAAATGCCATGGAACAACATGGAAGCAACAATCTCATTTGATAAATATTCCCCCCCTCTATCGGTACCCAATGTCAGCAGCTCATAATTACAAGCATTTTTAGAAAGAGGAAGAAACTAACGGAAAGCTGAGAAGGCATCCAGCTTAACTTTTAGACCATACACCCAGTAGAAACATGTGTAGTCATCAATGAAAGTCATGAAATACAAATGCCCACCGAAAGAGTGAGCCCACATAGAACCACCCACAAAGATCACTGTGCACTGGCTGTAATGGGCAAGTGGCATGGACAATGATATCTTTCAAAAAGGATTGACGATGCATCTTTCCCAATATACATCCCTCGCATACATGCTTGTAGGGGAGCTACATAGGCGGTAGCTCATGAACCATAGCTTGACGTTGTAACCGCAAAAAAGATAAAAATTTCAAATGACCAAACCAATCATGCCAAAGCTTAATGTCATGCTGAATCTATGGCGTGGAAACAGTTAAGGCATCTACATGAGAATCAATACTATTGTCATACATATCAAGCCTATATATGCCATTGTGTAATGTACCACAGATAAGAGAAGCGCATCAAAATCAATTCTATCGTGAATGGAACAACAATGATCAGAAAATTGAATCTTCAAGCCAACTTTGGCAAGTGCTGAGACAAGAATGAGAATCTTGCAGATTCTGGGTGCATACAAGGTGTCAGTAAGAGTATAAGGATCCCCAGAGTATGAAGTCAATTCCACATTGCCAATGCCTTTGGTGGCATAGGATGCATTGTTAGCACACAATTGTTCCACCTAACGAAGCATCTCTCAAGGTAGAAAATAGCTGCTTGCACGAAGTAATGTTCTTAGTGGTGCTAGAATCAAAGTACCAGTTAGCATCTTCCAAGGATAGACAAGAGGCAGGTAGATCACTGCATATTACTGTCAATGCATAGCCATCATGTGCAAAATTTACTTCCTATACATTGTCACCTCCTATAGTGGCAGCAAGTCCTTGTTGCTTCTTCTTCTTCTCACTTTCCTTACGCTTCCAACAGCTCTCTAAAACATGACCAAGTTTTTGACAGTAATTACATCTCTTCTTCTTTTGAGGAGGCTCCTATTTGGGCTCAGGGTTATCTGGCTGGGCGGATGCTTTGCCCTTAGGCTTAGCATGAGGTGGAGCCCTAGATTTGCCTTTCCCACGATGGGAGGTAGCAAATGCCTGATCGGAAGCAAGCATATTGTTCCGATTGGAATGAGCCTTCTCTTCCTAAAGCAAGAGGGCCACCAATTGAATAAAAGTATACAATTCTGAATTGCCCTTTATCAGGAGGTGGAGTGTGGTAGTACATCCCTGATATGATTCAAGTATGCCATTAAGAATATTAGAGATAAGAGAACTATCCAAAATAACCTCATCAATATTGATCAATTGTTCCCGTAGATCCTTGACACACGGGTCAGAAATGCATCCATGGATTCACCCTCTGTCAAATGCTCCAAGTCAAGCTTTTTTCGAAGGTAGACAACTCGAGCTTCATTGTGGATGAAATATAGAGAGGCAAGGACATCCCATGTACTCTTTCTTAGTAGAGCAATAGAATTGGATGTGAGGAATAACTTCTCGTTTGCAAGAGAGGGCAATAAATGCATGTGCATATGCTTCTTTGGCATCCCATCTAGTTTGTTGGAGAGGGTGAGAATGGGCTACTTGGATATTGTAGAAGGTTAAGCATGAGCGATGCATGGAGAGTCCAATTCCTCCACTCACAAACACAAAGCTTACAAAGCACTTTGAGTAGTACACAACATACACTACAAGATGCACAAAATAATATTGTAGAGCTAGAGAAAAGAGACAAAGAGAAAGAGGCTCACGTTATGAAGCTACAAGATACAATCTCTCACATGAAGAGCACCCCCATGGGAGTAAGAGAGCGAAAGAGGACAATCAATAACATTCAAAAACTCATAGTTGGTGGTGGTGCTCACAAGCAAAGAATCCATGCAGCAAGGTTTGTTTTTTTATTTTTTGATTAAGGAATTTTTTGTTGTTGTGGTTATTATAAGCAATAGATTAATCTTTTTTTGGTAATCTTTATTAGTTTGTGATAGGAACTTTTTGAAAGAAGCATGTGTTGATAATGGTCCTCAAGATTTTGGAGAAATATTACGTAGTTGTGTGAGGAGGCGTGACATTCTTTCCATTATTCGAGACCCACGCCACAAGAAGATATGACAGGTACTCGCAAATGAGATAATGGATGACATTACCAATCTTCTAAGCATTGAGAAGGTTCAGAAGGCATGCGAGGCATTAGCACAAAAGGATATGAAGCCCTCCATAAATTACTAAAAGATACACTCCACAAGCAAGGCATCACAAGGAATATTTTTCATGTCCCCAGAAAGATAAGATTAGCAAAGAGGACATGCAATGATGATGTGCAACGTAAAATTGGAGAGTACTATTGCATATTAACCATTGGAGCTTGGGAAAAAAAACGAAGCACAAATGATAAGATTATGTATCCCTACAATGAGTTCAACAACATATTTATTGATTTACAACATCTTCAGAGAGCTATGATCTTATTCTATGGACTGCCTAAATAATGTAAGTAATTTTTTACATTCTTTGCAAACTTAAAAACTTAAAAAAAATCTTTCAAGTACTAAAACTTATCTAGTTTTGTTTGTCATGCAAGGTGACAAGGTAAGTTTTGTGTTGAAAGTGGATGAGTGTCAGATTGTAAAAGGTAAGAGATTAAAACGAATGAGTATCACACTTATGAATGAGACAATGGCATATGCAAAGAGTGAGATCAACATGACTAAGGAGACTGAGTTACCTTTGGAAGGTTCTAATGAAAACCCAGACAATCAGACGAGCAATAGGGAGAGGGTTTAGTGTCCAATCTGAGAGAGAGATATGGTGGCTTGGGGCATTTGAAGTACCAAAGGGAGAGGGTTTAGTGTCCAATCTGAGAGAGAGATATGGTGGCTTGGGGCATTTGAAGTACCAAAGGAGACACATGAAGTGCTGGCTCAGATGTTTGATAGGATATCATGGATTACCAATGTCATTAAAGCACAAATTCAAGGGAAAAAAATAGAAGTGGAGGGTAAGGGAACTTATACAATAGACTGGCATTTAGAAGGTGACTTGAAGACAATAAAGTGCCTTCTTGGGTGTCCACAAGGTGCTAACACCCCAAATCCTTGTCCATGGTGCATGAGAATGGTGAGAGAAAAGAAATAGAAGGTAGAAAGGAAGAGGAATCTAGAGAATCAAGATGATGAGAATGACACAGTGGATGATAATGCTGGCAATGGGGTTGGTGGTGTCTTGTCTGCTAACATGCTAGCTGAGCCAAATAGGCATTTGAGAGACCCCGAATGGAATCCTGTAATTCCATTCGAACTCAAGAATGTCCACTTTTATACTTTGCATGCATTCATGCGTGTGTTTGATCGTCTACTCAAGTGTCACGTTGATTATGCATTTACTATACAAGGCAAGAAAAGACAACATGAAGCTCTTCAAAAAGTAGAGAAACTATTGAACTCAATTGGATGCCATGGCGGCAATGTGCAAATTACTGTTAACAAGAAGACCTCTGGCATTAATCATAAAGTGGCCCAACATGTGTCAATGAGTGGATATAAGGCAAGACATTTTCTAGAGAGGCCAAAAAAAGTAAAGAACTCAAAGTCTTGGGACTTGTGGAAGGATTTGTGTAAATGCACAACATTTGACTATACCAATCCAAGCCTTGTAGTTCTACATGAGAAATTTTGGTCAGACTTCAATAAGATGATTAATATAATGAGCAAAAAGCAAGACGACTGTAGAGGAGCACCAAAAATTTCAAGAAGACCTTCAAAATTTTACAAAAGCCATGGTCGATACATGGGGTGATACCAACATTACGCATTACATGATAAACGAGTTTCTTTCTACTCATCAATTTGAAATGATTATAAGGTATAAAGTATAGCTTATGAATTGGTTGTGTTTTCTTTTGCAGCACATTTTGTATGCACATGGTTCATAATTCATGAATGAATATGGTTCTCTTGACATGTGAGCATCCAAGGAATGGAAAAATCTCACTACCGAGCTAGAGGAGTATATTTCAAAAACAACCCGACATGGAGGAGGAAAGACTCGTATACAAATTACCTCAAAGAAATATTCAATTGGTTCTACAGATATACTTTTGGGCGAAAACTATCAATGGTTGGAAAAGGCTCGTACGAGTGATTTAGCAAAGGCAGCACGAAATCAGCCAAAATGAGAAGATCACTGAAGTGGAAAGCTAGAATAGGACCAACACGTCATGCGGCATGGAGATCATCAAGAAGACGAGAAGGAAGAATTTGGATTTAGTGTCTCGAAATTTTGTATGCAAAATTTATAACATTTTGAAGTGTTGTAAACATTTTTGCTTAATACAGACTTGTAATTAAAACTTATTCGTATCATTTCATTACATAAAAGATATAACAAAATATTTACAATGATAAGATAATTAACTGCTCTTGAGTCTCTTTTGTACGATTCCAAAGCAACAATGATAAAAACAACAAAGGCCAGACTTAGCAAGGTCTGGGATCAGGAGCTACAAGCCCCCAGACTATAAGGAACCCCAGAATCAGTTGGATCTTAAGGAAAGGAGTTGTCCTCTAGGCGAGATGAGGACATCTCGCATTTTTTAAGTGGGGTAGGATGTAAGATTCCTCCCACCAGCTTTTGAGGTGTATAGGTGTAAGAACCTCCCCTTTTGATCTTATAATTATTCCCCTCTCTGAAATAAAAGAAAGATCCTGTTTTACCCTGTTTTGGCATGGAGAAAATGTCTAGAGGGAGGTAATCCAAAATTGAGATATTTTTGGATATAAAAATCCTCCTAGTATCTAAAATGGTTTTCCTTGAAACAAAAATTAGAAAAGAAAGTCCAGCTACCCTTCTGGAAACATACAACCATGTCCCTAGCCTCCACCTTAGGTATCCTTATGTAGGTCACTAAGTGGAGGTAGGACAACCACACGACCAAAAAATGTAGGGGGAATTAAAAAAGGCGTGGGAAAAATAAGGGTGAACCATAAATGACCGACCGGACCAAATCTGAATGGTCCAGCCATGCAACCTACATGAAATGCAAAGGGCCAAGACACATACTAGCCAACCATCGTCTTCCAATCATGAACATGAGAGAAAACCTCCGACTTGAGTTTAAGGAAATAAACCCAAGTGTACCTGCTAAAATCATCCACAAGCACAAGCATAAAATATGCACGAGAGAATGAGGAAGTGGACATGTGTCCACACAAATCAATGTGAATCAGTGCAAGTGGCTCCGAAGCTCTGTTATTGCCTGCTTCGGAAAGGCAACCTTGTGTTGCTTACCCAACTGGCAAGCCTCGCATACGCCCGTAGGAGAGCGAAGTGTGGGCAATCCCTCCACGAGAGAATCCCGAGCTGCCTTCTACAGCTGCTGGTGACAAAGGTGTCCAAATCTCGCATGCCATAGAGAAGAAGACACAGCCTGGCGAGAAAGAAGAGTAGTGAGGTGGAAGAGGGAACCGTCGCGCTCACCGTGTGCAAGGATATCGCCTGTCGAGGAATCAGAAATGGTAACCTTGCCATCCCCAAAGAGTACAAAAGCTCCTTGAGAGTCCAAACTCGCAACGGAGAGCAAGTTGAAGGCCATGTCCGGAACATATAAGGCCTCCCCTGTGTGAAACTTCGGGTCGGAAGAGCTGTGGAAGAGGTCAATCTGGCCTATGCCACAAACAGGGATCTCATGGTTGTCACCCATAGTGACGGTCTGCCCATGAGTGGGGGTAAGAGAACTAAACCAGGACTTTTGGGGAGTCGTGTGCCTGGTAGCACCACTGTCGACCACCCAAGTGCCTGACTGCAAGGATGCAAGAGCGGTTTCTGTAGTCGCGACAAGTACAGAACCCACGTGCTTCGTTGAGGAAGATGCAACTGCTGTCGAGGCTGTCGGCTTCTCCTTGCCGCCGCTCTCTTCACGCTTCTTCTTTCTGCATTCCGCTTCCTTGTGCCCTGGCTTTTGGCAGTAGAAGCACTCAATGTCCTTGTTCTTCTTCTTCTTCTTCTTCTTGTCTTTCTTCTTGTCTCCCTGAGCAACCAATGCTCCATCGGCATCAACAGCACCACCAGCTCTGAAAGCTGAGTGCCCCTCAATCTGTGTGAGGGAAGGAAGGATCTCGTCCCAGGTAGGGAAGGAGGTACGTCCTGAAGTCAAAAGACTCTGGAAATAGGGGTCAAAACGAGGTGGAAGCTTGAAAAGTAAGAGGCCAGCCATGCGAGTCGAGGTGCTATCGCCACCGGCTGATACAAGGTCGTCCCAGCGCTCCCGCATGCGTCGGGTCAACCCATCAAGTGAGTTGAAATTTTTGAACCGGAGGTTGTAAAGCTCCCGTTCAAGGGTGATTTGTCTGGCGAAGGACTTCTCCTCGAACTGATCAAGAATCCGTCTCCATAGGGAATGGGCATGCTCCTCCGTAGATACTTCCTTTGTGATGCGATCTGAGAGGTTCATCATGAGAAAGGTGAAGACTCTGATGTCCCGGTCGACCCACTCGACGATCTGATCCTGAGTAGCAGTGGGGAGGGATGGTTGGGTTGCCGAATTGGTGAAATCATTCAACCAATCCCAGAGCCTATGGTACGAGATGATGGTTTTCACTCTGGTTCTCCAAACTGAGTAGTTGTGCAAATCCAACTTCTTCTCCTCCGCAAACTGGGTGAGAGGATAATTGTTGGATGTGGCGTTGACCAATGCCGACGTGGTCGCAGAGGAAGAGGGAGGTGTCGAAGTCGCAGTCGAGGAGACGACCGCCTTCTGGGCTTGAGCCTGCTGCTGCTGCCCTTTCTGCTTCGTGGACGGAGTCGACATGTCGGGTGTGCGCTTGGTGCTGAGCTCGGACAGGTGGCTGCTGCAGACAGGTGCGTTTGCTGGAGAGTGCAGGTGGCGGCTAATCTGCTGCTGAAAACGCAGGTGCTGCTGAAAATGCAGGTGTTGCTGAAAACGCAGGTGCTGCTACTGCGTGAGTTACACACTGAATTTTGCAAGCGCTGAAGCTGCAGGCTGCAAATGCAGATTTTCAACAGAGAAACGCTGAGGTTTTGGTGATGTTCACGCGCAGAAAATGAACTCCAGCTGCAGCCCTTGTAACCTGGCCACTGATACCATGTGAGAGTGCGTAGCGAAAGTAGAGGAGAGTGTCGCGAGAGTAGGTGCACACCTTGTGGGAACGCTAGCACAAGAGAGAGAGAGAGAGAGAGACTCAAACTCCAGCTACCCTTATGGAAACCATACAACCATGTCCCTAGCCTCCACCTTAGGTATCCTTATGTAGGTCACTAAGTGTAGGTAGGACAACCACACGACCAAAAAATGTAGGGGGAATTAAAAAAGGCATGGGAAAAATAAGGGTGGACCATAAATGACCGGCCGGACGAAATCTAAATGGTCCGGCCATGCAACCTACATGAAATGCAAAGGGTGGCCAGTCCGGGACACATACTAGCCATACAATAATGCACTAGGGCGAGGCACCAGTGATGAAAATTCTAACACCACGCCTATGCCAGAGAGAGATGACAGAGATCAGAGCTCAGTTTCACAGAGAGGGTGCGGAGCGATTGGCTGAATGGGAGAGATTTAGGGTTAGGTTTTCATGTGTGGGAGACATACACAGAGAAGTAGGGAGAGAGAGAGAGAGAGTTGTGGGGATGAGTCAACTCATCAAGATGAGTGTGTGACTCCCCTATCACACATGTACTATTGCACTAGTACATGTGTGATAGGGGAGTCACACACTCATCTTGATGAGTTGACTTATCCCCACAACTCTCTCTCTCTATCCCCTCACTATATTCCACTCACCTCCATAGCGTACCCTCCCCTCACTATATTCCAGTTCCAGTTTCATTTTCTAGGTGCCAGTAGTATCATCTTTATTTTTCATTTTCTGGGTTTTTTTTTATCCAGACATTGTATCAGATCCACCATGATGTAACTTTTGGTCTCATAGGTCATTATGGCCTTTTGAAGACGTTAATATAACATTTCATTTCATTTCATTTCTCTCCCTGCTTCTCTGTGTATGTCTCCCACACATGTACTAAGTGCACTATGTGTACTAAGTACACATAGTGCACTTAGTACATGTGTGATAGGGGAGTCACACACTCATCTTGATGAGTTGACTTATCCCCACAACTCTCTCTCTCTCTCTCCCTGCTTCTCTGTGTATGTCTCCCACACATGAAAACCTAACCCTAAATCTCTCCCATTCAACTGGTATCAGAGCTACAGAGGTGAAACCTGCTGTTGGCTAACTCTGGGTGTTGCAGGTGTCAGCTGAAGCAGGACGACTAAGTGTTGACGTGGCAGAGCTACGCGTAGCACACCACAGGCGATGAACTAGTCGCAGCAGGCAGGCGGACACGTAACTGGCTGCGGACCAGAACCAGGCGCATACCCCAACAGAAGCTGAGGTAGCGAGGAGGCTAGCGCATTCAACCTTGGCTACCTGCGCTAGGCGAAGGCAGGCGAACACGTCTACGAGTAAGACACGCAGGCGAGGGCGAGCTCGACACGACGAGTGGCTAGGCGAAATCGGGTCAGCCCACACAAAGCGAAGCTGTTGAGACGCCGACTCGTGAGAGGAAGGCCCGTCGCGTGTAGTGCTATTCACTAGGCAGGCGGGCGTCAATACAACAGGCGAGCGAAGAAGAAAGGCAGACGGGTACGGGGCGTCCATCGCTTCGCTCCACGTCAGCCAGCGCTTCATAGCAGCCAACCATCCGTACATCAGCTACAACTACAGCTACAGCAGCTTCATCACCCCCCTTCTGCAACAGCATCAGATTTTCTGCAACAGCATCAACACAAAGAAATTCAGCCTGCAAATCTCAGAGAAAATCACAAATTACCTGAGGTATTTGCTTCAATTTTTTGGAATTTGCATGTCCAATTTGCAATTGAGCAGGTACAATCATCAATTGAGCAGGTCAGGTGCCGAATTGCTCAATTTTTGAGCAAAATTGGCAAAATTGGGTGACATTGGTCACAATCAGGATCAATTTGCAGGAAATTGGATGTCGAAATTTGGGGCTTTTGATGTAATTGTGCAATTAAGCATTCATACATGCTGTATGATGTGAGAAATCGCACATTCGGGCAAAATTGCAGCAAATTGCAGTGCAAATGAAGGGGCTTTTGTGCCGATTGGATTGATTTGCATGCAGGCAATCGGATTTGATGCTGTGGATAATGTGTTGATGCCTTACAAGCACTCAATGTGCCTATAAATCAAGGGGCTTTCATGTATTGGATGTATATGTGGCCTGGGGGAATCACTGTGAAGACTCTGGATGCCTTCATGTGCGTCAATGTACCATGTATGATCAGCAATTGATCTTAAATCAAGGGGCTTTTCAAGATTTTATGCTTGTTAAGCTTGGCAAAGCAACAGGCAAGACATTTATGCCTTGAATCCTCAGAAATCAGCTTGCAGTCAAGGGGCTTTTGCCCAATTTCTGTTCGGAACTGTTGTATGCAGTATTCGGGACTGTAAAAGTCTGATTTTCACTTATTTGGACAGCCAGGAGAGCATTTATTGCTACTGTACCTGCTGGTACAGATTTGGTACAGCTTTGTACAAGTTTTGGCATGGCTGCACATTGATTTGAGTGAGCAAAAATCTCAATTTCAGCTGCTGTAGTACTTGCCGGTACAGGTTTGGTACATCATTGGTGAGCACTTAGTACTGCTGTACAGTACTTTGGAAGGGGAACAGAGCACATTTAAGGTGCTGTCCTAAATCTGCAGCAACCAGATTTTGGTGATTTCATCACATACAGTGGGAGAAAAGTTGCATTTGTGCTTCCGTAGTGGGAGATAAAGCTTGGGAGAACAATTGTGAGCACTTTGTGTGCCTTTGGTGCAGTGTTTGCACATTTTGCAGGGAGTCAGGCATTGACAGGTTGCATATTGCTATGGCAACCACAGGTGAGAGCTCTTCATTGCTTCACATCAAGAAGCTTGAAGGCTCACATAACTATGCTATTTGGCAAACCCAGTGCTATAATGTGTTGCTCCAGAAGAAGCAGCACAAGCCTATCAAAGAAAGAGGTGTAATGTCCGCTTCTCTTACTGCTGAAGAGTGGGAAGATATGGATGAGCTGGCAAGATCTACTATCATGTTGTCTGTGTCAGACTCTTTACTTTTCAGCATTCGTGAAGAGAAGACAGCTTGGGGAATGTGGCAGAGATTGCAGGACTTGTATGCCCAACAAAGTGCCTCAAGCAAAGTGTATTGGTTGAAGAAACTCATAGGTCTTCAGATGAAGGAAGGGGCGTCTATGGCAGCCCATCTAAATGAGTTTAATGGTATTGTCAGCCAAGTTATTAATCAAAAGTTGGCAATGGACGATGAGTTCAAAGCCACTTTTCTCTTATGCACTTTGCCAGAGAGTTGGGACACATTCAGGACAGCCACTAGCAATTCGAATGCTATGCTGTCATATGCAGATGTTGAGGGTGCTCTTCTTCAAGAAGAGATGAACAGGAAAAACAACTCTGTTGGAAAGTCCAATGCAATGAATGCACGTGGGAGATCCCAGCAAAGGGGAAAAAGCCAAGAACGGGGAAGGAGCAAGTCTCGCTCCAAAAAGGACTTGGAATGCCATTATTGTGGCAAGAAGGGACACATCAAAAAGCAATGCTACAAATGGAAAAATGATCAAAAGGAAAAGGGAAAAGGCAAAGACAAAGACAAAGATGAAGCCAAAAATGTAAAGCCAAAGGGCAAAAGTGGAGTCAAGATTGAAGAAATCAATGTGTCACATGCAGGTGACAGTGAGGATGAGGTCCTATTTACGTCTTCACTTGATGCCCATTCACTTCTTACAGGTGGTCATGGTATGCACTCATGGATCATTGATTCAGGTGCCTCCTTTCATGTCACAGGTTGCAGAGACTTGTTTGTCAGGTATACTGCTGGCAATGAAGGAGTGGTTTATTTGGGTGATAACCATGCATGCAAGATTCTTGGCAGAGGTGATGTGAGGCTTGTGTTTTCAGATGGCTCACAGCTTATGCTCCATGATGTCAGGCATGTGCCTGAGATCAAGAAGAATCTGCTTTCTACTGGACAGCTTGATGATGCTGATTATGTTACCACATTTGGTCGTGGAAAGTGGAAGATTAGTAAGGGCTCACTGGTTGTTGCCAGAGGCTCTAAGGTGGACACTCTTTACTTCATGCATGCAGGTGTTTGTCACCATGCTAATGTAAATGCAACCGAGCTACCGGAAATCTCTGTGGCATAGCCGGTTGGGACACATGAGTGTCAAGGGAATGGAGCAATTGTCTCGTTTGGGTTACTTGCCTTCTCTAAAGTTTTCAAGTTTTCAGTTTTGTGAGCATTGTATATATGGCAGGCAAGTCCAGTGCCCCCACAAGAAAGCTCTTGGACAGAAAGATGCTCAGTTAGAGCTTGTGCATACATATGTATGTAAGATGCCTCAGCTTTCTTTGGGAGGGGCAAAATATTTTGTGTCTTTTATTGATGAAGCCACACGCAAGGTGTGGGTCTATCCTCTTCGTTTGAAGAGTGATACATTCTCAGTGTTTCAGAAGTTTGTTGCTCATGTTGAGAATCAAGCTGGCAAAACACTGAAGGCTTTGCGTTCCGACAATGGTGGAGAGTATATGTCCAAACAGTTTCAGGACTTTTGTGATGCTAAAGGCATCAAGAGGGAGCTCTCTACTCCTTATGATCCTCCACAAAACGGGACAGCAGAGAGGATGAACAGGACCATACAAGAGAAGGTCCGTTCTATGTTGTCACATGCTGCGTTACCTCATGGTTTTTGGGCTGAAGCTGTTATGACAGCCGTTCATCTTATAAACAGGTCACCTAACACGAGGCTTGGTGGGAAAGTGCCAGAGGAAGTATGGACAGGAAAGCCTCCGTCATACAAGCACTTGAGAGTGTTTGGTTGCGTTGCGTACGTGCACATACGCAGGGAAATGCGCACCAAACTTGATCCTAAGTCTCACAAATGCATATTCCTAGGACATGGTGACAGAGGTGAAATGGGGTATAGACTTTGGGATCCCGTGAATAGAAAGATTATACGCAGCAATGATGTCTTTTTTGATGAAACATGCATGTATAAGGAGCCTGCAAGGCAACAGGAGCCTGGCAGAGTCATCTTTGATGATGATGGACATCATGGACAACAACCAAGGGCTGTAAATCAGCCATTACAGCAGCAAAACCAGCCCTTAAATGGTGCTGAAAATGGTCCAAATGGACAGCCAGAGATGGCAGAAGATATCCCTATGGATATACCACAGTTAGAGGAGATACCGGGCATGATTTTTCAGCCTTATGGCATGGAACAGGAGCCACCAATAGGTGATATGCAGGCTGGACAGCAACCTGCAAATGATGGTCATTGGGTACGGAGGTCCACAAGACCCTCCAGAGCCCCTGACAGGTTTGTTCCAGGGGTTGACTACTTGATGCTTACTGACTGTGGGGAGCCCTCATGTTATAAGGAGGCTTTACAAAGGGCAGACAAAGCTCTATGGGAGCGTGCCATGAAGTCAGAGATGGATTCTCTGCACAAAAATGGAACATGGAAGTTGGTGCATTTACCTGCAGGCAAGAAGGTTTTGCCTTGCAAGTGGGTTTACAGGCTCAAAGTTGCACCTGATGCAAAGCCAAGATACAAAGCCAGGTTAGTGGCTAAGGGCTTCAAGCAGGAATATGGTGTGGACTTTGATGAGATCTTCTCTCCAGTGGTCAAAATGACCACACTTAGAGCTGTGTTAGCTTTGGTTGCACATGATGATCTGGACTTGATTCAGATGGATGTGAAGACTGCTTTTCTTCATGGTGATCTCCATGAGGAGATATATATGCAACAACCAGAGGGTTATGCAGTAAGTGGAAAGGAGAAGCTTGTATGCAAGCTAAAAAAAAGTCTTTATGGGCTCAAACAGGCACCAAGGGAATGGTATCATAAATTTGATACATTCATGAAATCCCAGGATTTCAGGAGAAGTGACATAGATCACTGCTTATACACCAAGAAAGCTTTGGATGGCAGTCTATTGATCCTCATCTTGTATGTTGATGATATGTTGATTGCCGGGAAATCTCGTAAGGAGATGGATACCTTGAAGAAGAGGCTGCATCAAACCTTTGATATGAAGAATTTGGGTGATGCAAATCACATTTTGGGTATGCGGATACTTCGGGACAGAAATCAGCATGTGTTGTATTTGTCTCAGAAAGAATACATTGGCAAAGTTTTGCAGAGGTTCAATATGGACAGGGGGAAGAAGACTAGTACTCCTTTGCCTCCATATGTGAAACTCAGTGCTATGGACAGCCCACAGTCAGATAGTGGCAGGGCTGATATGGCCAAGATTCCGTATGCTTCAGCTTGTGGCAGTCTCATGTATGCCATGGTTGCTACTAGGCCGGACATTGCATTTGCAGTGGGAGTGGTTTCTAGATACATGGCCAACCCTGGCAAGAAGCATTGGGAAGCAGTGAAAGGTGTCATGAGATACCTGAAGGGCACACAGGATATGTGCATATGTTTTGGCAAACAGGATGCATTAGTGCATGGTTACACGGATTCGGATTATGCCGGTCATCCAGATAACCGGAAGTCTACTACCGGTTATGTGTTTACATTCACAGGAGGTGCTGTGTCATGGATATCCAGGATGCAGAAGTGCACAGCCTTATCTACTACAGAGGCCGAGTATATTGCAGCCACAGAGGCTTGCAAGGAGGCATTATGGCTATCTCGGTTAGTGGTTGATTTGGGCTATACAGGGGATATTCCATTGTTGCATTGTGACAGTCAGAGTGCCATCCAATTGGTAAAGAACCCTGTCTTTCATGCAAAGACGAAGCATGTGGATGTGAAGTATCACTTCATCAGAGACGTGATAGAGAACAAGCAAATTCAGCTTGTTAAGATTCATACGGATGACAACCCGGCTGATCTGTTGACAAAGAGTTTGCCTCCGGAGCGGTTTGCTCATTGCAGACACTTGATGGGCATTGGATGAGGCCAGTTTCAGCCTTGATATGGCCTTGTATATTATCATGTACATGCTGATTTTTTCTTTTCCTTTACTTAAGGGCACTTTGCCTTTAAGTGGGAGGTTGTTGGGTTTAATGTACTAAGTGCACTATGTACTATAACTTATGGGCTTGTACACACTATAAGGGTGGGCATAATGCCTTTACCCCAACATTGGCTCGCTTCAAAGCACACCCAGGCATGTTCTTCAGGGAGCTGTGGACACCCCCTTCATTGATGTATACCATTTTATACCCCCAGTATGGTATAGGATGGAGCTAGCTAGGTTGCATATCATGATTGTATACTCCATGCATATAGCTTTGCATTCTCCTAGTAGTAGAGCTCCATCCCCTCCACCACTCATTGTACTTATTGCACACCCAGATTCAGCTTTTTAGTTCAGTACTTTTTCATTTTGTTGGGATGATAGAGGATACCCCATACAGGTACACCAATTTGTCTCACAGGCCGAGTTCGGTCTTTTGGAAGATGTTAATAAAATCTTTCTTTCTTTCTCTCTCTCACTCTCTCTCTCTCTCTCTCTTTGTGTATTTGCTTGGGAGTAGGCTACAGAGATGGATAGTTTTCTTTTCTCTTGCTTTTGGAAGTGGATATCACGGGCCGAATATGCCTTTGATTTTTCTTTTTTTTTGTACTCAAGCTCCTCACCCTAAATATGAGATACCATAGAGACCACTTAATGAGCATCTCAAGGGATGGGTTCTTTTAGAGGCCGAGATACATGGATATATATATGCCACATGGAGCCCATATAGCAATAAGATAGCTTTCTTTCCATGTATTAAATAAACTTCATAAAGATACACTGCTAAACTGGGCAAGGAACATCTCGTGTGCAAGTTATGCAAGAGTCTTCATGGATTGAAGCAGGCACCCAGGCAATGGTATCATAAGTTTGATACATTTATGCACCAAGGATTCAAGAGAAGTGCTGAGGATCCATATCTTTATGTGAAAAAGTGGAGAGACCGACAACTTATTATGTTGATACTTTATGTGGATGACATGTTTATTGTTGGTCATTCCGAGAAGGACATTGCTGACGAGATGCTTTTATTTGAATCATGCTTTTGGTTTTTTTATGTCTGCTAGAGACGAGCAACTAGAAGCTCATATACAATTCTTGGAGAGTCAGTTACCATGACCTCTTATTTTCAAAGCAAGCTCCTGAGCTACCTATTGCATGGTAAAATGACTCACACTGGTTGTTCTTGAAATTTGTTTAGCTAAGTGGAAATGTGTTTGATTCATACAGAAATCACATAAACTGTGTTAGGCATTAGTGGTATGGACCTTCAAGGCCTCAGCATGACATTTTTAAGCCTTCCTCCAAAGGAATGGGCAAGGTGAAAGAGCACATTGTATACTAACATGTAGAAATATTACATCTGCCGTATACATGGTTCCACCATTTTCCAAGAGAACCTCGCGAAAGGACACTAGAAGTGAGTCAAAGGAAGCTTTAATACAGAGGCAAAAAGTAGAGGTCTTCGCAAATCCTAGCCGCCTCTCAAACACTTTATCAGACCAAGTAGTCCATATTGTATGACAAAGAAACCTTTGGTTTTGCCTCCTTGTATGATCAGTCTTGTAGATGAGCAACTTGCTTGGTGTACCTATTCAAGCCCTTATCTTGAAGCTACCTGACAAGGGAGCAATCTTAAAAAGAAGCTTGAATATCTGAAGAATTAGTTAATGAACCTTTGATATTTTTTGCTATGCTCCTAATGGAGCTATTGTTGTGTCACTGAAACATCAAAACTTGTCTTGGGAAGGGTCAATAGCTCTTGCAATATTTACAAACAAGATATTGTTTAAGTGATTCTTTAGACCTTCAAGCAGATTGCTCTCCTTGTCAGGCAACTTTGAAGTAAGCGACTGAATAGGTACAGCAAACGCTTGGGCATGCTGGGCTTCCAGTTGGGACTTGGGCAACCACTACAGGGCATGACCCAACTTGTACTACCCGATGCTCGTTACATGTTCTAGAGTCTGCCCGCCATTGCTTATGGCTATGTGCCACATCTCAGTCCATTTGGAGGGCAATCTCTTTGCTGCTTTATAGACCAGGAGCGCAGGAGGGTTTTGTTATGTGGGGTGCTGTCTCTTGGCTCCATTACTAGGCCATTACCAGGCCCACATCTGTTTTTTGAGGGGGAGGATGATGATCCAGTTCTTATGCTCTCGAGCTCCGGCTACTCCAGAGGATCTTTGGAAATGATTCCTGCTTCTGCTAGATGGGATGATCCTCAGAGTCGTGTTGCAGTTTTCTCATACATCGCGAGTATCACCCCCTAGTTTTTCGGCAAATCTAGCCTCCTGCGTCCCTCGAGACCAACAAGGGATAGTTTAATTTGAACAACAAATGATACATCATACAATAATGCCATTAGAGTAAAGATGAGTAAAAGAGGCACATCATATATGGATAACAAACCAAAAACTCTATGGCATACGCCACGGCTCGTATGCGCAACATGCGCTAGAAATAGAGAGTGGATACAAAAAAGAGAGTGGCTTTAGGATAAAATGGATTTTCCAAAGCCTTCAACATAAACTGGAATATTGGAAGATTTCTACTTGGCCTCTTCATGTCAGGCTCAGAATAGTACAATCAATTGTCATGTCCTATGTTCAATTCTATTTGCCTTTACTGCATTGGTCCTCCAGGGATATTTCAGCTTTTATGTCCCAAGCTATGGAGATTCTATGGAAGACTAAAACTGCTGTCAAAGCATTGAGACTGATGAAGATGGAAATGGTGTGCTCCCCAAGGATGCATGGTGGGCTTAATGTTCTCAATATAAGATATCATGTGCTTGCAAGGAAGGCCACTATGTTGCATACTTTCTTCCGCCAACAACAGCCATGGACTTGTATGTTAGCATCCATGTGTGTCAACATGAGGACTTGTGCTTATGGTCATTGGATTACGGATCATTGGGAGGTTGTCACTGGGAGATTTGTAGGGAGGATACCTGGTTGTCCTTTCTCTACTGCTCTGATACTTGATTGGAAACAAGTTCTCTCTAAGGTCAAATGGGCTCCTGATAATTGTTTGGGGACAAACTCCATGAGGAAAGAAAGTATTCATTGGAGTGCCATCTTTGACATTCCACTTGCTTTACAGGAACCTGTTCGGGCATACAATCTTATGAAATTGGGAATAAGGTACATACATGATGTGGTAGATGATCGGGGATATGTCTTATCCTTTCCTCAGGCCACTGCTTCATATGCATTGGGAATGCATCATAGGTCTATATGGAAGAAAATTGCTGATTTATTATGTCCCTTTCTACCTATTCCACCTATGGCTGATACAGACAGGCTTATGGATTGGCAATTGCAGCCATCTACTACACACTCCCATCCTATTTCTCTTCCTGCCTTGACCTCCATCAAAACCTACAGCCTTCTTCAGCCTGCCCCATGGATTCAGCAATATGCTAATTCTCTGTGGCACATAAGGAAGCCCCTCTCGTGGTGGCGGAAGAATCTCCGGATGTTGTGGAAGTGTAAAATGCCATTGAAACAAAGACTTTTTCTTTGGAGATGTTTGACAGGCACATTGTCAATGGGGGTCACACTAGCTAAACGACACATTGCACCATCTACATGTCTAAGATGTCAAGCTCCCTTGGAGACTGTTCCTCATTTACTCTAGCACTGCCCTTGTTCCAGGATCCTCCTCAGGAGAATTTCAGACTTTCTTTGGCTCCGTTTCCCGAGTCATAGCTTCGGGAAACATTTCTGGCTTTTTGGCAGATTTATGCGGTCTTTGTCTCAATACTCACTTTTTCTTTCTTGGGTGAGATATTGGGCCCTTTGGACAATTTGGAGTGAGCATAATTTGGCATACTTGGGGTCAGCAGAATCATCAGTCATATGAATCCTTCCGAGCCTCATTGCGGCAATCCTTATATGATGCCTATCATGAGGGTGATATGGATGCTTCTTGCATAGAGCTTTTCTGTTTATGTTTCTGACATTGGGGATACTCTCCATTTCGGAGACTTCCCACCTTGTAAGCTTCTGAGCATATAAATATACTGCACTGGATATTACCAAAAAAAAAAAGTGTGTGTGTGTGTGTGTGTGTGTGTGTGTGTCTATATATATATATATATATATGTATATATATATATATATATATATGTATATATATATATATGTATATATATATATATATATGTATGTGTGTGTGTGTGTGTGTGTGCTCTCTCTCTCTCTCTCTCTCTCTCTCTCTCTCTCTCCAGTTCCCCTTAGGTGTGCCCCCTCGCCAGTTCGCCTGTGCCCACCATTTCGCCTCTGGTCTGCCCAGTTCGCCTCTGCCCGCCAGTTCGCCATTTCGCCTCTGCCCCCTTTCGCCTCTCCGCCCACCAGTTCGCCTTAGGTCTGCCCCCTCGCCAGTTCGCCTCTGCCCACCATTTCGCCTCTGGTCTGCCCAGTTCGCCATTTCGCCTCTGCCCCCTTTCGCCTCTCTGCCCAACAGTTCGCCTTAGGTCTGCTCCCTCGCCAGTTCGCCTCTGCCCGCCAGTTCGCCATTGCGCCTTAGTTGTGCCCCCCCGCCCCCCCACGCTTTTCCCAACCCACCATTGCTCAGGCCCCCAAGGCAGCAACATAACTCTCTCTCTCTCTCTCTCCTCCCTGCCTGTGGGAAGGACTGCAGAGTGATTTGAAGGAATGACCCCGAGTCTCCAAGAGAAACTCGTCGAGGCCCTCGAGATGGCAATGAAGGCACTAATCAAGGAGAACAAGAAGACATCCGATTCCAACCTCAATGAGGTGGAAAACAAACTACACAGGCACATCATAGCTCTCAAAGCACGGGTCAGGAATCTCGAACAAGAGAACACGGCACTCAAGGAGGAGGTGAGTGCATTGCAAGTGGAAATGGTAGCCGTCAAGAATGCTGAGAAGGAAGAAGGGGAGATCAATGACAACACTCTCACGGCCATCAAAGAAGAGATCTCCAAGGAGATCACAAAGGACATGGAGGGAAAGCTCGAAGCCAAGCAGTCAGGATGGGTCGAGGTGGTGAAGAAGAACATCCGTAAAGAAGTGAGGGAGGAGACTCAAAGGGAAGAAAACCAAATCATTCACACCACCATTGAGGAGGAGAAGATGAGGCATGCCCGCCGCCTCAACATTCGAGTCACAGGTATAGCCGAGACACCCGACTCCACTCCCGAGAAAGATGGACAGCTTCTATGCATGAAGCTCGGCTACAAGGAAGAGCACCCTCTCCCCTTCACCAAAGCATGGAGAGCCGGGAAAGACTCAACACGCAAGCGAGCCCTCATCCTACAGTTTGCAGGAGAGACGGAGAGGGTCACCTTCATGAGGAAGAGGGTCATACTACGGGGTTTAGAGGGAGCTCCTATTTTCTTGGATGATGATCTCACGAGGATGCAGCTTGAGCATAGGAGAACTTGCATGCCACGAGTCTTACACGCGAGGAGAGAAGGCAAGAAGGCCTTCTATCGAGATGGTACGGGTCATCATTGATGGCCGGCCCATGGATTAGCGGTTTGGGGCCTATGGGACACAGACCAGGCCACTGACAGAGATACACATAGCAGTATGGAACTGTAATGGTTCACTATGGGTGCAGCCTAGACGACTGGAGCATGTTATGGTGGGGAGAGACATCATACTACTGACAGAGACACATCAGAGCCCAGAGAGAGGGCTACCTCGAGTAGAGGGATTCCAGTGAGAGTCAGCATACAGGAGGACCACAAGCCAAGGTACCTCGAGAGGGTCGGGGGGAGTAGCAGTCCTATTCAGACGGGAGCTACAGGGGAGACTGAGAGTGGTAGCACAGGATCCAGAGGCCAGATACATGTGGATCAGTTTACAGCTCTCACAGGACAGGGTTATATACATAGCTCTATGTTACTTTTCTCCATCAAGATCCTCCTATGTCATTACAGAGGACATGCCACAGGAGGAGGAGACAGGAGCCTCGCCATACACTTGTCTGTCAGAGGAGATTATGCATTATTCTACACTAGGGGAAGTATTTCTTACGGGCGACTTCAATGCCCACACAGAGCAGACAGTGTGAGGTGTATGACTATGATGACATGGAGATCCTCCACCCTGTGGATCCAGAGGAGATAGGGGCTAGTCGGGCATCAGAGGACACTAGAGATCCTCCACCCTGTGGATCCAGAGGAGATAGGGGCTAGTCGGGCATCAGAGGACACTGGACCAGACAGAGCACATTATGGGGACCACTTACTAGAGTTGGGAGCCAGGCATCGTCTCGTTATTTATAACGGGATGCTACAGTGGCCGGGATCAGGAGGGCTGACATGCTTCCCACATGGGGGTCATACACGGACCGGAGGCACGGTGGTAGACTACATTATGGGGTCTTTGGAGGCATCACAGCTTGTCACCTCATTCTCCATTCCACCTCGTCCTATTGGGGCAGATCATACATACTTGGCATTTTCACTAGCCGGATCACCAGCCCCCCACATACCGACGCCACACACTACCATCTACTTCACACATGACATGGCAGACATATACACTGGCAGAGTAGAGGATGGGCTCCTACTCATGGATCCCCTGGCATCTATGGATACCATTACAGCCCAGCTCGCATCACTCCTACACACGGCTGCACTACAGAGCTTCCCACATCGTGTACACTCAGGAGAGCCTGCGAGACCTGGGACTATGCCCCAGAACAAATGGTATGATGACGAGTGCAGAGCCCTATACTCACGGCTCCGCATATAGAGAGCCTTGGGAGCCATCACAGAGCAAGAGTCGAGGAGAGAGATGAGGAGACTTACTCGCCGCAAAAGGCGGGCCTTCGCAGAGATACAGGAGCTAGAGATCTTTCATTTCTTCATGAGTAGAGATAGCCCTGTCTCATGGCGGCACTTCAGAGAGCCCCGGACCCCGACACCTATTGCAGACCCACAGACATGGCACACATATGCAGAGGGTCTATACCATGCCCCACAGCAGCCACCTATACCTCAGTTACACAGGAGCCTCGACCTACCATAGCTAGCTTCTTTACCTGCTCGATGGTACATGAAGCTATCCGCCGCCTACAGCATGGACGGACCGCCAACCATATGGGCCTGCAGGGTGAGCATCTCATATATGCAGTAGATTCTTTAGCTCCTTTTCTTGCACACCTGTTTAACAGGGCACTAGCAGAGGGTTTGCCTGCGGAGTGGACGATGCACACCATTGTGCCGATTCACAAAACAGGGAATATGCTCGATCCGAGCAACTACAGGACGGTTATGGTTGGCCACGTGCTAGCCAAACTCTATGGTGCAGTGCTGGAGCAAGAGCTTAGCTTATATGCTGAGCGAGCAGGTTTACGCTCATCAGGGCAGGCAGGCTTCAGGAGAGCTTTCTCTACCACTGACCATGTATTCATTTTGAGATGTATGATTGATCAGGCCAGAGTGAGGAAGAGAAAGCGTACGAGAGAGGCTCTTTCAGCGCCTGCAGTCTCTTGGCATACCAGCAGATATGACATGGGGCATCTATGCATTATATGAGCAGGTTTTTGGGCGAGTCAGATGTCCAGGAGGTATGTCCGAGACTATTGCTAGCACCATTGGTGTGAAGCAAGGATGCCCACTTTCCCCCACGCTATTTGGGTTATACATTGATGAGGTGACTGACTTCATTACATGGGGAGGCGGAGATGGAGTTGATTTAGCAGGCACCTCAGTACATATTATGCTCTATGCTGATGATATTGTATTAGTGTCTGAGTCCCCAGGTGGTCTACAGCAGCATCTACATGCACTCCATGATTTCTACACACAGAGGGGTCTTACTGTGAACCTTGGGAAAACCAAGGTTATGGTCTTTCATACATCGAGACAGGGCAGGAGTCAGCTGACATTCACTCTCGCAGGATGCCAGGTGGAGGTGGTGACATCATACATGTACCTAGGGGTTACCTTCTCTGCAGCAGCCACACTTTTTACCATGGGTTCAGCAGCCAGAGCTAGATTGACACGGGGATATGCAGCATTGGCTATGCTAGAGAGACAGTGCCACCAGGCACATTTTCAGGAGCCCCAGACGAAGGGGTGGCTATTTGACACATTAGTCACACCAGCATTGATGTATGGAGCAGTAGTACCTTGCTACCCATTGGTGGACACAGATAGAGAGACCACAGGCCCTCATGATGGCACGCATGATACGCAGCAAACCGTCAGTACCTCATGACATTATCCGAGCAGAGTTTGATGTGCCTCCTATGATGGTAGAGGCCATATTTCAGACTATATGCCTGCTAGACAGATTCAGAGAGATGCCACAGGACAGATTATCATACAGAGCTTTTCAGGCATCTAGACAGTTGGCTGAGGCAGGAGACAGAGGATCATGGTATGCATAGGTCACACATTGGTTCTCACAGCATGGCCTAGACATGGATCATCTACCACCATTCCAGTATGACAGGGATGCACCACATATCCGTCTCTCTCATAGTGAGAGGAACAGAGTATTGAGACAGGATCTATGGCAGCTCTATACACGAGAGACATGGATATCGCCTACACAGCCTCTTCCACCAAAGATGCTATACTACAGAGATCACTTCATGAGTATCACTGATGATGGATTTATAGAGAGGCCTAGATACATGGAGGGCTTTTTACCACACGGCTCCCGAGTGGCTATTGGTCAGCTCAGAGTTTCATCACACCGATTGGAGATTGAGACTGGCAGAGCAGCACGGATCCCCCGAGAGGAGAGGGTATGCAAATTGTGCAGAGAGGAGGTGGAGAGTGAGGAGCATTATGTATGCAGATGCAGAGCATATGCAGCCATCAGAGAGAGATATCCCATTTTATTCAGAGAGCCACATTCCCTACGCCAGACCTATGAGGCAGCAGACCAGCGCATACTGGGGAGATACATTCTAGACATACAGCGCCACAGAGAGACATTATTACAGGCTCAGACAGCTCCAGAGGGGGGGCGACAGACACAGATTACTACATTTTTTCAGAGATCCATACCCCTCCCAGCCCCTACACGGCAGGGAATTACTCTCCAGAGAGCAGAGACACTTAGAGCCCGCAGGAGACAGAGGACACCTGGCTTTCGGACACCACGCCTATACCAAAGAGAGATGACAGAGATCAGAGCTCAGTTTCACAGAGAGGGTGCGGAGCGACTGGCTCGCTTCAGAGCACACCCAGGCATGTTCTTCAGGGAGCTGTGGACACCCCCTTCACTGATGTATACCATTTTATACCCCCAGTATGGTACAGGATGGACCTAGCTAGGTTGCATATCATGATTGTATACTCCATGCATATAGCTTTGCATTCTCCTAGCAGTAGAGCTCCATCCCCTGCACACCCAGATTCAGCTTTTTTATTCAGTACTTTTTCATTTTGTTGGGATGACAGAGGATACCCCATACAGGTACTCCGATTTGTCTCATAGGCCGAGTTCGATCTTTTCGAAGACGTTAATAAAATCTCTCTCTCTCTCTCTCTCTCTCTCTCTCTCTCTCTCTCTCTCTCTCTCTCTCTCTCTCTCTCTCTCTCTCTCTCTCTCTCTCTATGTATGTATGTATGTATGTATGTATGTATG
Source organism: Cibotium barometz (assembly GCF_041138505.1). Taxonomy (NCBI): domain Eukaryota; kingdom Viridiplantae; phylum Streptophyta; class Polypodiopsida; order Cyatheales; family Cibotiaceae; genus Cibotium; species Cibotium barometz. Next base: position 38,134,259 of record NC_141066.1, read on the forward strand.
TATGTATGTATGTATGTTTGTTTGTTTGTTTAAATGTGTGTGTGTGCACACAATAGTTTTGTAAAAAGACAACTTTTTTGCCAAATCATGTTTTTTATTTTTAGTACGTTTTTTATTTTTTAGGACGCTTTTTATTTTTTTAGGATGTTATTTATTTTTTTTGTGAAAAAAAAAAATTTTTTGATGTTTTTTTTAAATAAAAATAACGTTTTTTTATTTTAAAAAAAAAGTCCCATCGTGTCTAATATATAAAAAACGCGTTTTATAGTTGCTTTGGCCCAACTAGGTGGGAAGAAGGCTATCAAACCAAGTAATGCACTATGCAAACTGCAACAACATCATTAGCCTATATAGGCAAGGCGTAGCAAGCCTAGCTAGGTGCACTGGAGGCTACATACATGTGTTAGCTCATTCCTAGATAGTGCTAAATACTAAAGCTCTCTATGTTGCCTTATTGCGGGTGTATATTCCCAGTAACGAAGCTTTTCCCTACGTGGTGCAAGTGTTGTAAACAAGGTAGAAGGCTCAATTCTAAAGGTAGCGTACCGTGAGATTATCATTAGAGGCATTCAACACTTGCAGATTCTAAAGCTTGGAGAATATTTTTGGGAAGAGGCCGCCATTGAAGAGCGAATTGGAGTTGTTAAGGGAATGCGGAATGTGGAATGGTGAGATTGGTGATTTCAAGCTGGAGCGGGCTGGAAAAGTTGACACAAGCCACTAAGACGCTGACAATGTTGGCAAGCTAGCTTTGTGCATGGAGAGTGAAGTCGCCTGATTCATTCCAAAGATGTCAAGGCTTACATACCTGTATGTAAGGAATTGTACACGATGCGTGCCCATGCACATGGGTGCACATCTGTGGCTACCCAGTGGTTAAGATTTCCGACCTCATCAACCATCCCGGCCTTGAGTGCCAAGAGGGCCATGCCTTCTTTTGAGAGAGCTGTTGCAAGAGAAGCGAGGTTAATCAGGACCAAGGGGGGGTGCTTTGCAAGCATGAGAAGCTGCAACACTAGCTGGCATCTTATTGATTCACAAGGTTGGCAGCTTGGTAAACGTACCCATACTAATTGGGCTCACTGGGATTCTGGTCCTGCATCCTTTTTTAGCTAGTGGCAGGAAACTCTGTATGTTGATGCAGGCTTTATCCAGCAACAGCTGTATGGTTTTGCTCGAGGTGTTTGCCCTCGTATTTTGGAATTAGAGGCTGCCATTCCACCTACTTGGAACCTCTTGTAGCCTATCCCCAACCATGACTTCTCTGTCGGTTGGTGGGCATATTTTGAAGCAGAATCTTGTTTAATGGCCATGCATGCCTCTTAAATTTGGCAATGGACACTACGGGTCGTCTGAGTTACTCTCACACTACTACCTCCCCCCGAGGAAATACATAGGACTCGTATTCTAGTGGTCGGGGCGTTTGGGGAAGAAATGTATGGTAGACCCAATGATTCAAAGCACCAATATATTGATGTGGAAACTGTGGGTTTGGGAAGGAAAAGCTCTCCATCAGCTGTCTTGGGACCCTAGAGAATTCCGATGGCCCTCTCCACATCGAGTTTGTTAGGCAAGCTTTGTTTGAAAACAAGCAAAGAGGTCAAGGGAAAGAGAGAGAAGAGAGTCCTTCCACGTGAAACCTACGTGCGAGTGAAGATGGTGAAGGCTGATGCGTGGGAATCCTCCTCGCGATGCAGAATCAGGTGCTCCACAACTTGATTCACAAATGAACCCCTACCCTAGTATTTATACTAAGTTTTGTGGAAAGTGGTTTCTCCGCCCTAAAATGAGACCATTCAATTTTGTCCTAAATTAGTGCATAAGTTATGCACTAAAAACTAATGAGGTTTTGAATGTGTACATCGCGCACATAAGGCCTGTCTATCTCTCAAAACTACTAGAGACGGTGAATATTTAGACAAAAGAAAATATGGAGTGGTAATGTAGATTCACATTAGTTGTTGTAATCTATAAAATGGGAATCAATATGGGAAAATGCCTAACACTTCCTATGATTGTAGTAGGTTTCTTTATGGGTTGCTTGACAAGAAAAAGGCTATCTAGCATGCATAATTTTTGTGCTAAGTCCACCCTCTTTTTGGATTATTTATACATCACCCTCTTTTTGCATTTATACATAACCTATTTGCAATGAGGATAAGCCTCCCATCAATGATTGGATCCGTATAGCTTTGCTACCTGTACCTATTCTTGACATCAACTAATCACATAAGCCCTCCTCTTCATTGCCCACATCCATTGAGTCAATATGTGACATGTATCCTACCTCTAGCATTGCTAGGTACTCAACTTAATGTGGACCTTGCTGCTTCTTTGAGTGCCTCCCACCATAAACTCTTGCCCATGTTGGAGTCTGTCACTTGGGCAAAAATGTGTAGTGTTCACACGTGTGCATGCAAATGGTTAATATTAATAGACTTTGGTATCCTAGTGTACTAAAAAAAGCGAAAAGACATGCCATGGATCATGCCGTGTTAAAATGTAACATTGGCAGTGGTTAGTAGGCATAGAGATACATTTGTTGCAGAATTATGAGACACAAAAAAGACACTTGCATATGAGAATTGTTGTAGGAACTATCTATGAAAGATTATACTGATATTTATGATATTTCTTTGATAGCTTCAACAACAGCTCTTTACTAGTAGCTGTTTTTTCGTTTTTGTGTTTCTTTGATTTTGATCATACATTTTCATACTATGATATCTTGTTGGTGGTAACATAGATTATGTCTATATATGTATGTGTGTGAGGGAGAGAGAGTATATAGGTCATGTCAATGGTAGCATGCACAGGTGTTTGCGTCAATGCTCGATTATTGACACATTCTCTAATTTTGCTAGGATAGTGTGGCCAAGAATATACATAGGTATAGAGAGAGAGAGAGTATGATCTCTAATAGTTCGTAGATTATGGTTCTATATATATGTGTGTGTGAGAGAGAGAGAGAATGTGTTGTGCACACTAGGGATAGGCAGGCTAGACGAGCTAGAGTTGATTCCGTGGGAACATGGGACAGGAAAAGCATACCTTTTCTACATTTCACCTTTTAGGGTCAGTTGTGCTATTTTTGGCCGGCACCTTTATGCAGAGTCTATATAAAGGTCACCGGGGATCATTGTTGCACACACTAGCCAGAGGAGCAGTAGAGCGTGGAGCTTAGAGTTAGGCTTCTGCCCGGTGGTATGAGACGCTAGAGGGCATGGCATAGCTTATGGATGCTCCTAGCAAGAGTCCACACGTGAAGAGTCTCTAGCTCGAGCTCGGTGGGGATAGCCAGACTGGTAGGTTGTGCCTACGGCTATCATGGTTGGGTGGCGAGTATGCCTACAGCCCATAGATGTGTTGTGTTTCTTGATGTCTTGCAGGTTTCCTTCTTAGAGAGATCCGAGGTTGTCATAGTTGGTATCAGAGCAACTCTGAGAGCAAGATGAAACCCATGAAAGTTTTGAGGTGTGTGTAGAAATCAGTCAAGTATGAAATGTTACGTTCGTTGTCATATTTCTTATTTCCCAGATCAAGTTGTTATACAATCTGGTTCCAGAACATTGTGGCAAGGTTTTGCAAGCTTTCCCTTTCTTTTTTAGGAAGGAGAGGACCATTACACAAGGTTGTGAATCTGATTATGTAATCAATAGAATTATGTTCTGCTTGAGGAGCAAAGTTTTTCAATGGAGAATTGAATGATTGGATGTTGGAGCTGGGTGATTTGAGGCACACAGCTCCGTTAGTTATGCTTAAGCAGCATACTGGTGATGCTGGGGTAGTGCGGGTGGTTGAACCAATTTGCAGGTTTGCAAAGGGTGGAAGCGAGCAGTTCTCATACCTAGAGGCCTCGCGCAGAACGCGTGTTTGGGCTGTGCTTCAGGAAGGCGGGATCATGCAGGGCTGCTAGGACATGCCTGAGTTGCTGACACACATGGCAATGTTGGTCGTGGGGAACGGCAGAACCCAGAGGCAGCCGAAATTAGCGAGCATGGCTAAGGCTGGGGGCATGCAAATCAGGGACTTGGATGATGAGCCATGATTGACACACAGAAAAAAGAGAAAAACTAGCAGCCTATGTTGGGTCTCAAGAGCAGAGAAATACAGCCACACTATAGTGATGGGATGGTATGTTGCTAAGTATAGACCAGCAAGAAGGAGCTGTGCATGACCACCAATTTTGGAGCCAGCTGAGAGTACGTGCAGCAGTCCCACAGTGTGGGCACTTTGTGTTCATGTAAGGTATGGCAAAGAGTGCGCATAGGAAAAAGCAGTTGTTTCCAGATTTTTGGGGCAATAGGGAGCAGCAGTAAATGAAGCAGGAGCCAATTTTAGGCCCTTATGCACGCTTCAAAAAAAAAACCAGAACACCAAGTTTTTTTTAAAAAAAAGTAAACTTTATTTTTTCAAAAAAGAGAGTCGACTTTTTAGGCTAAAAATAGGGTTTTTTTTAAAAAAATAGTGAATGGAGTTTTTTTCAAGGAAAAAAAGCCGAGTTTAAAAAATAAAAAATAAAAAAAAGGAAAACGAGGGAATTTTTTCCTGTGCACAACCAGCCAGCCCCTTGGGGGAAAATGTCGACCAGCTGAGGGCGCTTTTATTATGCACAGCGTTGCTAGGGACCAACACAGCGCAGCCAAGCTTGGAAAGAAAAAAGACCCATTCACGAGTTTCTCTCTGCTCCACCAGTTCTGAGTTTGGCTACTTCCGGACCTTCCCTACGGTGGAACCGCGCTGCCCATGCCACGATGGGCCAAGGGAAACCAATTAAAAAAACATAGATAGAGAGACACTATCCACAAGGGGTTCTAGCACTGCTATTCCACACATCTATGCACCAGATGTCGGCAAGATCCTGGACGTTCAGCTACTGGGCCGCGGGCATTACCAAATTGAGTTCGAGACAGCCCAGAGCGTGGCCCAGGTCCTAGCCATGAGTCCCCTTGACATCAGGGGCGCTCGGGCCTTCTTCAGACCTTGGCAGCATGGCTTCGACCCAGCAACGGCCGAGCAGGGAGAGCGCCTATTCCATGTCACATTTTGCTTCCCTGGACTCCGCCACGAGTACCTTCCGCTCCTTTCTAGGATAGGAGCATTGGTGGGCTCGGTGCTTGAGACTAGCCCCACAACAGCTTCAGTGGTGGCTAGGGCAGCTGGCCTGCCTGTAGGGTCTTGCCAACAGGCAACCAAGGGACTGAATGGCGACCAACCAAGAGATCGCACCGGCGATTCCAAGGGATCGCACCGGCGATTTTCCCACTCGATGGTGGACCGCGGGGACTTGCCGCCGAGGACGACCATCCGGACAGTGTTCCTCATCTTTCGCGGGACTTCCACGAGGCAACTTCACTGGGGTTCCAAGGGGACTCCCTAGGGTCACTTCGAGGGACGTTTTGGCAACGTTCCCACATAGTCTTTTCTAGGCTATGTGCCCAGCTACTCCCAACCTAACCGGCATGCTTTCAAGGGTCTAACCAACTAGTCTTGCCCAAGCATAGTGCCAGGCCTCTTCTAACTCAATCGGCTTGCCTCCAAGGGTCTGCCCACCCTAGAAGGCTTCCAACGCACGCTCTACTCGCAGGGCCATAAGGTTGCGCCGGCAACCTCCTGACTTGAGTCCCAACCCGGAGGATCCTTGAGTCTACCTGCTGCTACCGCAAGGGGCCACTGCCTCGCATAGACTCGTAGTTGGGTGCTTGCAACTGTTGAACCCAACCGAGAGGCTGTCACCTTCACGTCCATGAGGCATGAAAAAAACGAGTGAGTGAAACTCCAATGAGGGAGCGAAACTCCAGCCTAACACAGACAGCGACAGATGTTGGCGTACGTTGCAGTGATGTCTGTTGGAAAGTTAATTCCAAAGATTCAAGACGGACAGCTTTTCAAGATAGAAAAGCAAATGTCATTCCAGTGCTGGATGTGACATGATCTTTCCTAGTTTGGAAAGTCTTTCTAGTTTGAAAGGAGAACTGAAGTTCCTTTACTGATGTGTTCCCTTGCGTTTAGATAGCAGTAGTTGAGGAAGCCTTTCCTATTTGGAAAGCAAATACAAAATGAGTTATTGTTGTGTTTCATCGAGGTCAGACAACAAGAAGTTGGGGTTTTTCCAAGATTGGGTTTTTTTCCCAAAAATGGAGGACAACCACATAGAGACAAAGTAGCCAAATGGTAGATGTTTTTTGAACACTCCTCAGGACAATCATTGCTTGCCCCGATACTAATAGCACTGTTGCTTATCGTATCTATTGGTAGCATGGTTAGTACATAGTTTCACACATAGATGATTTGACAAGATACTTTCTAATTAGGGTTGATTTCGTGATAGGATTGTTCGCAGGATTATTGGTTTCGACCACCCAACAGTAGAGTATCTCTAGCGTTCCACAGATGACTACTACTTCTGAGTTTTTGAGCTTAGGAGTGAGCTCTTTGAGGAAGAGGAGTATGTCATGTGCACATTTGGGTTGGAAGAGAATCTGGTCACTACTTTGCTTATCCACATCGTGTTTCTCATACTCATTTGGTACCTTGAACTCATATTGGCAAGACTCTTTTGTAGACTTCTTACAAGAGTGGGAAAGAGTTTTGCAAATATTGGGAACCTATCGTTGACACTAATGCACTCACCAAATCATTTTTCTATTAATTTATTTCTATTTGGGTTTACTTGGAAAGTAAGTAAGAGTTTTGCTACAAACATTGGAAAGTGGCTTTTGAAAACAATGTTCAACACATTATTCTTCTATAGAGAATTACGATGGCCCTCTCCACATCGAGTTTGTTGGGCAAGCTTTGTTTGAAAACAAACAAAGAGGTCAAGGGAAAGAGAGAGAAGAGAGTCCTTCCACGTGAAACCTACGCGCAAGTGAAGATGGTGAAGGCTGATGTGTGGGAATCCTCCTCGCGATGCACGATCAGGTGCTCCACAACTTGATTCACAAATGAACCCCAACCCTAGTATTTATACTAAGTTTTGTGGAAAGTGGTTTCTCGGCCCTAAAATGAGACCATTCAAATTTGTTCTAAATTAGTGCATAAGCTATGCACTAAAAACTAATGAAGTTTTGAATGTGTACATCGCGCACATAAGGCCTGTCTATATGCACTCTGACGGCCGCAACCAAACCGGAGTATGAGATGCATATGATTTTTATCTAGATGCCGGCTATGCCAAGTGCCCACTTTCGTGTAATAACACCCGACAAAAGCCTTGTACAATCACCGCCTTGTGAGAGGGTTATAGAATTATGTTCCGCTTGAGGAGCAAAGTTTTTCAATGGAGAATTGAATGATTGGATGTTGGGGCTGGGTGATTTGAGGCACACAACTCCATTAGTTATGCTTGAGCAGCGTACTGGTGATGCTAGGGTAGTGCGGGTAGCTGAACCAATTTGCAGGTTTGCAAAGGGTCGAAACGAGCAATTCTCATACCTAGAGGCCTTGCGCAGAACGCGCGTTTGGGCTGTGCTTCAGGAAGGCGGGATCATGTAGGGCTGCTGGGACATTCCTGAGTTACTGACACACATGGCAACGTTGGTCATGGGGAACGGTAGAACCCAGAGGCAGCCGAAGTTAGCGAGAATGGCTAAGGCTGGGGGCACACAAGTCAGGGACTTGGATGATGAACCATGATTGGCACACAGAAAAAGGAGAAAAACTAGCAGCCTATGCTGGGTCTCAAGAGCAGAGAAATACAGCCACACTATAGTGATGGGATGATATGCTGCTGAGTATAGATCAACAAGAAGGGGCTGTACATGACCGCCAATTTTGGAGCCAGCTGAGAGTACGTGCAGCAGTCCCACAGTGTGGGCACTTTGCGTTCATGTAAGGTATGGCAGAGTGCGCATAGGAAAAAGCAGCTGTTTTCAGATTTTTGGGGCAGTAGGGAGCAGCAGTAATGAAGCAGACACCAATTTTAGGCCCTTATGCATGCTTTAAAAAAAAACCCAGAACACCAAGTTTTTTTTATAAAAAAAGTAAAGTTTTGTTTTTTCAAAAAAGAGAGAGTCGACTTTTTAGGCTAAAATAAGGGTTTAAAAAAAGCGGCAAATGGAGTTTTTTCAAGGAAAAAAAGCCGAGTTTTTTTTCCCAAAAAAAAAAGGAAAACGAGGGAATTTTTTCTTGTGCGCAGCTAGCCAGTCCCTTGGGGGAAAATGTCAACCAGCTGAGGGCGCTTTTTATTATGCACAGCGTTGCTGGGGACCAACACAACGCAACCAGGCTTGGAAAAAAAAAGGACCCATTCACGATTTTTTCTCTCTCCTCCACCAGTTATGAGTTTGGCTACTTCCAACCCGCGACATTTCTTTCCCGCATTCCTAGTTGAGAATCCGAACGTACCTGTCTATGAGAAATCACAGTAAATACAAAAAAATTAGTACTTCAAGATTCACTCAATTTTGGAACCGATCTTATATTTCACAGCAGTTAAAAGTTACACGTGTTTTAATTAGCATGTTAATCATATATGTTTGGGTATGCATATAGAATTCATGCAAGATTTAATTAAACACAATTGTGTATTTTTGTTGTTGAAATACAAATGATGTTCCAATATTTGTTTAGCAGTACAGGTGTTACATGTCATTCTAGCATGTTACTTGCATACAAGGAGCTGAACACGTACAAACCACAAGAATTTTCACGTTTAGAAATTCATTATTTAACCACAATTTTGGTTATGGGAAAAACAAGTTGAGTTTTCGAGATTTCACGGGTTTAGACAGATGCTTCAACTAGGACCCTAGTCAAGGAAGTCGTCATTTATTGTGTACACCGATCGTGTCTATTCCCAGACCTAGTTAAGGTCATTTAGCTCATAAAGTTCGAGCAGAGAGCTTGCAGAGGGCACCACTTTTTACAGAGAGCTTGCAAAGGACACCACTTTTTGGGATGAGGTGAAGCGCATTGATGCGATGGTAAAGCCGATATCCACTTATTGCGGGTCATGGATGCAATGCAACCATGCATTGGGAAAGTGTATGAGGCTATGGACAGGATGATAGAGAAGTTACAGGAGCTAGAGCCCGATGCGGATAGGTATAAGGAGATCCGTTCCTTATGTAATGAGATGGGGCTCCTATTCCTCTCCTTTGCATGGAGCAATATACATGGTGGACCCAAAGTTTTAGGGGTGCGGACAAGAGAGTGACAGCAAGGTCAATGATGGTTGGAGGCACATCTTAGAGCGCTTAGTGCCAGATGCAAGTACTAGGCACAAAATCAGAGACCAACTTTCTAGCTACAGATCCTTCCGTGGCACATTTGGTTGTGCAGATGCACAGGAAGACAGGTACAAGGTTGGGAGTGCTTTATGGTGGGAGGATTTTGGCTTAGATTGCCCTGAGCTTCCGCAGCTGGTCGTATGCATTCTTAGCCAGGCGGTTAGCTCCTCTTGTTTGAAGCAACTTTGGAGTTCTTACAGCCATGTTGCTTCAAAGAAGAGAAATCATCTTGGAGTAGAAAGGGCGAATGATCTTGCCTTTTTCAGTGCAAACTTATGAATGCTTTGTGAGGGTGCAATTGCAAAGGCAGATCCCTTCACCGAATGGGAGATGGAACAAGAGGAGGGACATGAACAGATCGAGCAGGCATCAACAGAGCATATCTCGAGAGTGGTCACGCTGCAAGTCATGATCATGAGGCCACCACATCTCATGTTGTAGGCTCTAGAGTCTAGAGTCTAGACTCCTAGAGTCTCATGATCTCATTCACGCTCATTGCTATCTAGTATCAGTGCTATGATCTATCTTTTAGCCTTTAGGCTTTTTGTATTGAGACCTCGAGTCTCCATTTGGTATTTTGTATCGAGTCTCCACATTTATTTGATAGTAGTATTTGCCTTTGCCTTCTTTGCTCATCAATTCGTGATTTGTTTCGATGGTCTTTTGTTTTTAAGTCCCCCTCCCCATTCCACCCTGTCCCACACCCCCCCCTCCCAATCCCCATTCCCTCCCTTTTTCCGTTCCCCGTCTCTGAACCCAACCCTGTCCTTGCCCCCATGCCCGTGCCCGTCCACGTTCCCCGTCCCATGTGACTATGGTATTTATACCCCTTAACATCCTTGGGTAGGGAATCCACGACCTAGAAAGGTGGGAATATGAAAAGATACACCTTTGTTGCAGTCGTACGCCGCACTAACCTATTCGTACGGTTCCGTACGATGCGTATGGTACGGTATACGGTTCCGTACGATCCAACAGTCAAAAAAACGACAGGATACAAATCTTTTCCTAGGCCGATAGAGCGGCAGAGAGAGCCGTTTGGAGCATTGTACAGCTGTTTTAGGACCATTTAGAGCTGTTGGGGCCTTGAGGCTTGCCCATACCACAAGACCTTGCCATGGCCATGATAATAGCCTAGATAAATGAGGCATCCTTGAGCCATCTTTTGCTCAAGCATGAATTCTTGAGTGCTCTCTCTCTCTATCATCCTTGAGGATCCCTCTCACTCTCTTAGAATGTGCCATAGCCTTGAGACTCTCTCTCACCTAGAGTCTTGAGCAATGAGTTCTCTCTTACTCTTGAGTCTCTTAACCTTCAACCCTCTACTATCTACTCTCTAGGCTCTAGCCTTTCAACTCAAGACTCTCTCTCTCTCTCTCTCTCTCTCTCTCTCTCTCTCTTATCTACATAACATTGTACACATTTATTATTATCCATAATCTGGCATTCCATTCAAGCCTTGAGCCCTTGACTCTTGAGGGCCAAGGCTTATGGTTTAGCACATAAATACATCTATTTACTATTGTGAAAGTCTCTCTCTCTCTCTCTCTCTCTCTCTCAAGTCCCCTTCTTAAATCTTGATTCTTCACCATGAAGGAAAAGCATGAAGCCTTCAACTTGCATTGCATAGATGTGGAGAGGGATGAGGGGAAATCCAAATCCTATCGGTGGAGATGTAAGTATTGCTCCAAGCAACACACAAGTGGTGCAACAAGGCTTCTTTAACATCTTGCAAAGATTGGGAGACAAGTTGCGCCATGCAAGCAAGTCCCTCCGACGACATCATAAAGAACATGAGAGGTGCCCCTAGTAGAGCTCCACTGTCATCAATACATGAGGACATCATCATAGAGACATCCTCTCCGGCCGCCTTTGCCCCCACTTCCGTATGTGCTTCCGCTTCCGCCTCGGGCTCCGGCTCTTCCAAGAGGCCAAGAGCTGAGTCACATGGGCCACCAAAGAGGCAAGCCACCCCCACCCTAGGTGAAGCCATGGGTAGTGTGAGTGGGTCACTTTCCTTTCTCAAAGAGAGACAACGCCTTGTCGACGTAGACTCTAGAGATTGCATGCACCATCATTGAGTGCAATTTCTCGTTCAGTGTCTTAGAAAATGACCAATGGAAGAAAATGGTGAGAGCCGTTGCCAATGTGGGTCCATGTGATGGATGGACCGGTGTTGCCTACAACGACATGCGCGCAAGGAAAATAGATGAGGAGAAGGAGAGGATTAATAGGGCTCTTGACCATATTTGTGCCGCATGGAAGAAGTGTGGGTGCTCCATCCTCTCCGATGGATGGAGTGATAGGAAGAAAAGAGACATCATCAACATCCTTGTCTCTTGTCCTCTTGGCACCTACTTCTTGCGAGTCGTAGAGACTGGGAAGAAGGGTAGGAAAACAACGTGTAGTTCTATCTACCGTCACATTCACAAGTAATCATCGAGGTAAATACTAAAAAACCATAGTGCAATAGGTTATTACATGCCCATTGCCTCATGCTATGTGCTAAGTTGCTTACTAAAAATCGATTGTGCAATCGCCAATGTGCATGTAGGTGGGGAGAGAAAATGTGGTGCAAGTCATTACCGACAACGCATCCAATTGTCGTTGCATGGGCCGCCTACTTGAGGCCGAGTTTCCCACCATCGTGTGGAAGCCATGTACCTCACATTGCTTAGAGTTGTTCATGGAGGATGTAGGCAAGCTCAAGTGGGTGAAGAAGGTGACCAAGCAAGCTACATCCATTGTCACTTTCTTCACCACAAACGTAAAGGTGCTTGCCATGTTTTGGGAGCATAGCATCCTTGAATTGAAGAAGCCGTCGTCCACATGCTTTGCATACATGTGGCTCCTCTTGGAGCGTCTATTTGATGTGAGGTCGGCACTTCGCCAAAACAGTGGTCTCTACTCTATGGAATGAGTGGGATGAGAAAGACACGGACGATGCCAAAGCTATGCAACGCTTTTGCTTTACAGAAGGAGTTTTGGCATTCGGTGCGATCCATTGTCATTGCAATGACTCCCTTTTATAGGGTGCTACGCATGATAGACATGGAGGGGTCCACATTGGGTCTTCTTGTGCACTTTTACAGAGCCACTACCATTGAGTTGCGGGCTTGCACTGCCATTGACGACACTCAGCGCATAGAGATTCTTACCATTGCAAAGAGGAGATGGAGATGGATGCACAAACCCATACATGGGTTTGCAGCATTGGTTCATTTAGCCTTCGAATCGTCGGCCATCACACGGACATGGAGCTTCTTCTTATGGATCGTGATTCATACTTGCCCATAGCTTTGCCCATAGAGGAGCACACCACTTTCTTGTAGCAACTCATTAGTTATGATGAATCTCCCACTTGTTGGAGGAGGGATTCACTTGTGAAACCCCTTTTCTAGTGGGAGACTTTTGGGTACATGCTTAACACTCTCCAGCAGCGCTTAGCCTTGAGAGTCCTAGCGCAGAATTGCTCTTTGGATGCATGTGAGAGAAACTGGAGTGCCTATTCTCTCATTCACACGAAGCTTCGAATCGCTTGAGCACACAACAGTTAGAGCGGCTAGTGTATTGCCGCACTAACTTACACATGTTGTGCGCTATGCATAGCATGGATATTGCTAGAGAGGTAAAATTTAAATGATAGATCATGATTCATAAATTGTAAATGGTTTATAAGTCATAGATGATAGTCTCATAGAATATGAAGCATACTAACCAATAAACAACTATGCATGTGAATTGTAATTTGTAGGTGAATTGTGGATGAATTCAAGTTGTAGATGAATTGTGGATGAATTCAAGTTGTCTGGGGAGACTTTTCGTAGTGTTCATTTGTTGATGAGGATGAGGAACAGATCTCTACAAGGAGCTTGGTAGTCAGCCAATGTCCGCTCTACTCGTCGAGTAGGTGGCCGTGCAGTGACTGCTCGCCTTGCCTCTCTATCGATTACGAGCACTGCAAGCCCTTCATCTTTGCCACGTGTCTTTATGAGACGTGAGCGTCCTAGCACCTCACATTCTATTGTGCATCATACCCCCCCTTCTAGAGAGCGCGAGTTTGATGATGATGATAACCTCCTTAGTGAGGTTGAGCATGAGCATGATTTGGCCTCAAGCAACGAGTCTTCTTTAGAAAACTCTCTTGACGAGCACTCTAGCCATGGGAGTGCTAGTGATGATGATAGTGTTAGCCCATATTAGCCTCTAGGCTCGAGGCATTCTTTCTCTTGAGCCCTTACTACTTACCACTCCTTTTTGTACTTCATCTCTTTCCGTTGTGTATGCTTTGTATATGAATTTCAAGTGATTTGAGTTTATTTAATTGGTTAGCGTAGATTTCTTTGAGTCCCTCGCATTTTGTCAATGTTAGTGTATGTGGTTATGATTATTGACACATTTTATAATTTTGGTAGGATGGTGCGACCACGTATTTACGTAGGCTTAGAGAGAGAGAGGAGAGCAGCAGCCTCTCAGGCATGGCGTGAGTGGTAGCAACAGACATGGGGTATGTTGAAAGACAATTTGATTTCTTTGTTGAATCCTAGGTTGTTTTAATTATTTTATGTTTTATTTTTATAGGGAGCGTTGCTCATGCTTGTGTCCCTGCTCGTGCTCGTGTCCCTGCTTCTCCAAATAGACCTGCAGGCTGCTTCCATAGTGGTTATTGATTTGGTGACACCCAGTCCTGTTAGAGGTATGTTTAGTATTTAGACTTCTAAATATATATTCATTTTATAGATGCTTATATAAAGTAGGAATTTGTGTGTTGTGAATGCAGACGCAAGGCATGTTGATAGGCTATATAGAGCTGTTGTTGATGCTATGAGCATGACTCCTTTCGGTAAATCTTTTACACAAACATACATGCATGCAATATTTGATTATAGTCGTTTGTCAAGTTAAGAGAGAGAGAGAGAGAGAGAGAGAGAGAGAGAGTTTTTGCAAAGTGAGAGCTTTGTGCTTTTGCAGAGGAGGCCCCCCTCCCTCGCCACCAGCAGAGGCGGCGCTGCCTCCCTCGCCCCCAGCAGAGACGGCGCCCCCTACCTCGCCATCTCCCTCGTCCCCAGCAGAGGCGGCACCCCCTCCCTCGTCCCCAGTAGAGGCGACGGCCCCTCCCTCGCCACCAGTAGAGGAGGCAGAGGAGGCTCCCCCTCTCTCCCCACTAGCAGAGAAGGACTCTCCTCCCTCGCCACCAGCAGAGGCGCTTGGTAAGTAGATTAGCAAGCTAAGAATTTTTTTGGATAGAGGCGCTTGGTAAATAGATTAGTAAGCTAAGAATTTTTTTGGATTGAGGTTAAGGTAATGTTAATATTTTATTATTTTTCCAAGTAGTGGTTTTGAAGGCATTGAAGGTATAGATGAGAGAGAGAGAGAGAGAGAGAGAGAGAGAGAGATGAAATGTCATATTATTGTCCTCAAAAAGCCAAAATGACCTATGAGACCAAGACAATACATACTGGCCTTCCAACCAAGGCAACACAGTTGTATTATTTTTTGTCTCACACGCCGACTTTGACCTCTCGTAGACGTTAATATATCTTTCTTTCTTTCTTTCTTTCTCTCTCTCTCTCTCATCCATACTTTCAATGCCTTCAAAACCACCACCTGGAAAAAAAATAAAATGTTAACATTACCTTAACCTCAATCCAAAAAAAATCTTAGCTTACTAATCTACTTACCAAGCGCCTCTATCCAAAAAAATTCTTAACCAAGCGTCTCTGCTGGTAGAGGGGGATCCTCCTCTGCTAGTGGGGAGAGAGGGAGGGGGCCTCCTCTGCCTCCTCTACTCGTGGAGAGGGAGGGGACGCCGCCTCTACTGGGGACGAGGGAGGAGATGCCGCCTCTGCTGGGGACGAGGGAGGTGGCAAGGGAGGGGACGCCTCCTCTGCTGGGGGCGAGGGAGGGGGCACCGCCACTGCTCGTGGGTGGCGAGGGAGGAGGGGCCTCCTTTGCAAAAGCACAAAGCTCTCACTTTGCAAAAACTCTCTCTCTCTCTCTCTCTCTCTCTCTCTCTCTCTCTCAACTTGACAAACGACTATAATCAAATATTGCATGCATGTATGTTTGTGTAAAAGATATACCGAAAGGAGTCATGCTCATAGCATCAACAACAGCTCTATATAGCCTATCAACATGCCATGCGTCTACATTCACAACACACAAATTCCTACTTTATATAAGTATCTATATAATGAATATCTATTTAGAAGTCTAAATACTAAACATACCTCTAACAGGACTGGGCGTCACCGAATCAATAACCACTATGGAAGCAGCTGCAGGTCTATTTAGAGAAGCAGGGACACGAGCACGAGCAGGGACACAAGCATGAGCAACGCCCCCTTCAAAAATAAAACATAAAATAATTAAAACAACCTAGGATTCAACAAAGAAATCAAATTGTCTTTCAACATACCCAATGTCTGCTGCCACTCACGCCATGCCTGAGAGGCTGTTGCTCTCCTCTCTCTCTATAAGCCTACGTAAATACGTGATCGTACCATCCTACCAAAATTATAAAATGTGTCAATAATCATAACCACATACACTAACATTGACAAAATGCGAGGAACTTCAAGAATTCTACGCCAACCAATCAAATAAACTCAAATCACTTGAAATTCATATACAAAGCATACACAACGGAAAGAGATGAAGTACAAAAAGGAGTGGTAAGTAGTAAGGGCTCAAGAGGAAGAATGCCTCGAGCCTAGACGCTAATATGAGCTAACACTATCATCATTACTAGCATTCCCATGGCTAGAGTGCTCGTCAAGAGAGTTTTCTAAAGAAGACTCGTTGCTTGAGGACAAATCATGCTCATACTCAACCTCACTAAGGAGGTTACCATCATCATCAAACTTGCGCTCTATAGGAGGGGGGTATCATGCACAATAGAATGTGAGGTGCTAGGACGCTCACGTCTCATAAAGACATGTGGCAAACATGAAGGGCTTGCGGTGCTCGTAATCGACGCAGAGGCAAGGCGAGCAGTCACTGCACGGCCACCAACTCGAATGCCCCATGAACGAGTAGAGCGGACATTGGCTGACTGCCAAGCTCCTTGTAGAGATCTGTTCCTCATCTTAATCAACAAGCCAATGAACACTACGAAAAGTCTCCCCAGACAACTTGAATTCATCCACAATTCACCTACAACTTGAATTCATCCACAATTCACCTACAAATTACAATTCACATGCATAGTTGTTCATTGGTTAGTATGCTTCATATTCTATGAGACTATCATCTATGACTTATAAACCATTTACAATTTATGAATCATGATCTATCATTTAAATTTTACCTCTCTGCGCGCAACATGTGTAAGTTAGTGCGGCAATACACTAGCCGCTCTAACTGTTGTGTGCTCAAGCGATTCGAAGCTTCGTGTGAATGAGAGAATAGGCACTCCAGTTTCTCTCACATGCATCCAAAGAGCAATTCTGCGCTAGTACTCTCAAGGCTAAGCGCTGCTGGAGAGTGTCAAGCATGTACCCAAAAGTCTCCCACCAGAAAAGGGGTTTCACAAGTGAATCCCTCCTCCAACAAGTGGAAGATTCATCATAACTAATGAGTTGCTGCAAGAAAGTGGTGTGCTCCTCTATGGGCAAAGCTATGGGCAAGTATGAATCACGGTCCGTAAGAAGCTCCATGTCCATGTGATGGCCGTGGCGATTCAAAGGCTAAATGAACCAATGCTGCAAACCCATGTATGGGTTTGTGCATCCATCTCCATCTCCTCTCTGCAATGCAGAGAATCTCTATGCGCTGAGTGTCGTCAATGGCCGTGAACTCAATGGTGGTGGCTCTGTAAAAGTGCACAAGAAGACCCAAATGTGGACCCCACCATGTCTATCATGCGTAGCACCCTATAAAAGGGAGTCATTGCAATGACAATGGATCGCACCGAACGCCAAAACTCCTTCTGTAAAGCAAAAGTGTTGCATAGCTTTGGCATCTTCCGTGTCTTTCTCATTCCACTCATTCCATAGAGTAGAGACCACTGTTTTGGCGAAGTGCCCACCTCACATCAAATAAACACTCCAAGAGGAGCCACATGGATGCAAAGCATGTGGACGACGGCTTCTTCAATTCAAGGGTGCTATGCTCCCAAAACATGGCAAGCACCTTTACCTTTGTGGTGAAGAAAGTGACAATGGATGTAGCTTGCTTGGTCACCTTCTTCACCCACTTGAGCTTGCCTACATCCTCCATGAACAACTCTAAGCAATGTGAGGCACATGGCGTCCACACGATGGTGGGAAACTCGGCCTCAAGTAGGCGGCCCATGCAACGACAATTGGATGCGTTGTCGGTAATGACTTGCACCACATTTTCTCTCCCCACCTACATGCACATTGGCGATTGCACAATCGATTTTTAGTAAGCAACTTAGCACATAGCATGAGGCAATGGGCATGTAATAACCTATTGCACTATGGTTTCTTAGTATTTACCTCGATGATTACTTGCGAATGTGACGGTAGATAGAACTACCCGTGGTTTTCCTACCCTTCTTCCCAGTCTCTACGACTCGCAAGAAGTAGGTGCCAAGAGGACAAGAGACAAGGATGTTGATGATGCCTCTTTTCTTCCTATCACTCCATCCATCGGAGAGGATGGAGCACCCACACTTCTTCCATGCGGCACGAATAGGGTCGAGAGCCCTATCAATCCTCTCCTTCTCCTCATCTATTTTCCTTGCGCGCATGTCGTTGTAGGCAACACCGGTCCATCCATCACATGGACCCACATTGGCAACGGCTCTCACCATTTTCTTCCATTAGTCATTTTCTAAGACACTGAACGAGAAATTGCACTCAATGATGGTGCATGCAATCTCTAGAGTCTACGTCGACAAGGCGTTGTCTCTCTTTGAGAAAGGAAAGTGACCCACTCACACTACCCGTGGCTTCAGCTAGGGTGGGGGTGGCTTGCCTCTTTGGTAGTCCATGTGACTCAGCTCTTGGCCTCTTGGAAGAGCCGGAGCCCGAGGCGGAAGCGGAAGCACATACGGAAGCGGGGGCAAAGGCGGCCGGAGAGGATGTCTCTATGATGATGTCCTCATGTATTGATGACAGTGGAGCTCTACTAGGGGCACCTCTCATGTTCTTTATGATGTCGTCGGAAACACTTTAAGGGACTTGCTTGCATGGCGCAACTTGTCCCCCAATCTTTGCAAGATGTTGAAGAAGCCTTGTTGCACCACTTGTGTGTTGCTTGGAGCAATACTTACATCTCCACCGATAGGATTTGGATTTCCCCTCATCCCTCTCCACATCTATGCAATGCAAGTTGAAGGCTTCATGCTTTTCCCTCATGGTGAAGAATCAAGATTTAAGAAGGGGACTTGAGTGAGAGAGAAAGAGAGAGAGAGAGAGAGACTTCCACAATAGTAAATAGATGTATTTATGTGCTAAACCATAAGCCTTGGCCCTCAAGAGTCAAGGGCTCAAGGCTTGAATGGAATGCCAGATTATGGATAATAATAAATGTGTACAATGTTATGTAGATAAGAGAGAGAGAGAGAGAGAGAGAGAGAAAATGAAATGAAATGAAATGATATATTAACAACTTCAAAAGGCCAAAATGACCTATGAGACCAAAAAGGTTACAACAATTGGTGGATCTGATACAATGTCTGTGTAAGGAAAGCTACAAACAACTAAACAACTAACTGAAACTGAAACAACTATGAGGAAGAGGAAAAGTACGGTACTAGGAGCTCCTAATGGATAACATCTGGGAGGAAAACTCCAGCAACAAAGGTAAGCATCATACACATCACTATCCAAAGAAGTCTCTCATCGGTCGATGGCGGATATCCTCAATGTCCTCCATGGTGAGTACTCCGACTGGACGTCTCCCATGCCGTGCTAGTATGGTCCTGATCCTCTGTTGTAGTCTCCACCGGTGTCGAGATGGGCCTCTCATCTTGGGGCGCCTGGACCGCCCCAGCTCTATAGCCCGATCAATGAGTGTACCTCTAGTGCGGCTATACTCTGGGGCTAGCTGCAATGCTTGCTGGCCTGACTGCTCAATCTTTGGTCGAAAGAAGTCTGTAATCTGCCTTTGTAGGTGTCTCTCCCTCTCTGATCCCCTCCCTCTCAAGAGACCCTCTCTATGTCTACGAAGCTCCAGCAAGTATAATCCGAGGCATCTCTGATCCTGGTATCTCATGACTCTAGAAAGTGGTCCGAAACCCTCTCTAAACAGGCAGTGAAAACGGCCTCCTATCTCATAATATACTGGACAGTGACATATGTAATGTAACTTTGTCTCTGGCTCCATCTGGCATAGCTGACAAATCCTGGCCTCGGCTAGTACTCCTCTGAATCTGCAAGTCTCAATCTCTAGCTGGTGTGAGGATGTGCGCATCTGACCAATAGCACACCGTACCCCATGAGAAAGATAAGTATCCATGTAGCTGGGTCTAATCACAAACCCATCCTGCGTAAGCTGGAGAAGATGATCTCTATAGAAAGCCATCTTCGTACCAAGCTCCTGTGTCGGCTGTATCCATGTCCTCCTAGTGTCCAGCTGAATCAAGTCCTGCCTGATAAGTCTGGTAATCTCTGCCCGTGTGAGAGAGAGGGAGGGTGCATCCAGGGAGTACTGAAATGGAGGTAGCCTTTCCATACTAAAGCCATGCAACTGGAACCAAGCTGTCATCTGTTCAAACCAACATGATCCGTCTCCCTGTGATGCCAACTGTCGTGAAGACTCCAGGGCTAAGCGAGCATATCTGTCTCTAGGGAGAGCCCAAGTGCTATGTATAAAGGAGACTGATCGAGTGAGTGCCTCTACTACCAATGGGGGGGCAGCCATCTCTGCACGGATAATATCATGTGGTACGGAGGCCTGCATGATCCCGCCTTCCTGAAGCACAGCCCAAACGCGCGTTCTGCGCGAGGCCTCTAGGTATGAGAACCGCTCGTTTCCACCCTTTGCAAACCTGCAAATTGGTTCAGCTACCCGCACTACCCCAGCATCACCAGCACGCTGCTCAAGCATAACTAACGGAGTTGTGTGCCTCAAATCACCCAGCCCCAACATCCAATCATTCAATTCTCCATTGAAAAACTTTGCTCCTCAAGCGGAACATAATTCTATAACCCTCTCACAAGGCGGTGATTGTACAAGGCTTTTGTCGGGTGTTATTACACAAAAGTGGGCACTTGGCATAGCCGGCATCTAGATAAAAATCATATGCATCTCATACTCCGGTTTGGTCGCGGCCGTCAGAGTGCATATAGACAAGCCTTATGTGCGCGATGTACACATTCAAAACTTCATTAGTTTTTAGTGCATAGCTTATGCACTAATTTAGGACAAATTTGAATGGTCTCATTTTAGGGCCGTGAAACCACTTTCTACAAAACTTAGTATAAATACTAGGGTTGGGGTTCATTTGTGAATCAAGTTGTGGAGCACCTGATCGTGCATCGCGAGGAGGATTCCCACACATCAACCTTCACCATCTTCACTTGCGCGTAGGTTCCACGTGGAAGGACTCTCTTCTCTCTCTTTCCCTTGACCTCTTTGCTTGTTTTCAAACAAAGCTTGCCCAACAAACTCGATGTGGAGAGGGCCATCGGAATTCTCTATAGAAGAATAATGTGTTGAACATTGTTTTCAAAAGCCACTTTCCAATGTTTCTAGCAAAACTCTTTCTCACTTTCCAAGTAAACCCAAATAGAAATAAATTAATAGAAGAATGATTTGGTGAGCGCATTAGTGCCAACGATAGGTTCCCAATATTTGCAAAACTCTTTCCCACTCTTGTAAGAAGTCTACAAAAGAGTTGCCAATATGAGTTCAAGGTACCAAATGAGTATGAGAAACACGATGTGGATAAGCAAAGTAGTGACCAGATTCTCTTCCAGCCCAAATGTGCACATTGTTGGGTTTTATGCTGTGTATGCACCCAGAGGAGTGCTAGTGATCATCAGTAGGTTACTGGGGCACTTTTTACTTCAGTTAGTGGAGGTTTTTTCCCCCAGTTTAGTTCATTTTCACTTATATGCAGTTTATAAGTGTTTTGGTCCACCCGGCACATTTATGGCCGGTCATGTGAACACTTATCCTTTAGGGGTCACTATCATGTAGCTTGTACTTCACATTTTTCTATCATTGAGAAATCTACAGCAGTCGTGTTCACTCCCTGCTGGTTTTCCATGCTTGTTTTCTTTCTGTAAACCCTAACCCTAACCCTGTTTAGGTCTTCATTTGGTATCAGAGCCATTGAAGCTTTGCCCTTGTTCATTGCCGGTACACATCCAAGTTTTTCTTTGTTGCTGCTGCCGTACAGCACCCGTACCTTCTGCCCGTACTTCTGAACGCCGTACAGCTGTGCGCCTGCTGTCCGTACTCCCATTGTGCGCCGCCTTCAGCTTCAGCCGTGCGCACAAGCTGCCCGTACATTCAGTCGCACGTCGCCTTCAATAAAGTATTACAAAAGGCGTCGCCTACATTTACACACGTGTACCAGCTTCGAACAGTAAGCGCCGACACCAAGTCGCCGCCTGCTGGTATTCGCCTGCAAGTCGACACCTGTGCGCCACCTATTGTGCAAGTCGACACTACAAGTCGCCGCCTGCTGGTATTCGCTTGCAAGTCGACACCTGTGCGCCACCTATTGGGCAAGTCGACACCTGCTTCGAAGACTGTGCCTCTGTACAAACCTGCGCAGGACAGTACCTGCTCCGTACCTGCACAGTACACTCGAACAGAACCTGCAACGTCAACATTCTGCTTTCGTACATGCTTCCGTACAGCACCTCGACTGAGTTGCTGAGTACCTGCACAATACAGAAGTGGTAAGCATTACATATTTTGAATATTGGGCAGTCTTATTTTTCTCTGTGAAAAATATACAGGCACAACAAGCAGTTTTTTCTATCAAGAAAAATACAGGCACAAAAGGCAGATTTTCTAGCAAGAAAATATACAGATTTTTGCACAGTTTGGGTGCAGCAAATTTGGGCATTTTTGGGGCATTTTGGCATTGTGTACGCCATTTGCTGCTCTACTCAGTCATTGGTGCATTAAGCTGCACATTCAGAGGATTGAGAGTGCAGGCAGATTTGGGTAAACTGTATTCAGTGGAGTACAGTTGTTATCAGGGTTTTTGCTTTTGGGTTTTTTGGTAAACAGGTACAACATTGTGCATAAAGCATAATGGCAAATCAACAGCAAAGTGATGTATTCACATATTTGTCTAAGGAAGACAAATTGGATGGCACGAACTACTCCTTGTGGAGTTTTATGCTGAAAAATGTGCTTGTGGCAAAAGGTCTTTGGGATTTTGTTAGTGGTGATGAACCACGTCCAGGTCCATTGGCTCCAGAGACCCCTCCCCAAGGGGGTGCTCGTGGACGAGGACAACAGGTACAGGCTCCAGGACAGCCATTGCCTGTACAGAGAACAAATGCTCAAAAGACATGGGATGCCAGGGATGCACAAGCATTGTCACTCATTGCATTGTCAGTTCAGAGGTCCATTATACCTCATATTCGTTCAGCTGGCACTTCACAGAATGCATGGGTGACTTTGGAGCAAATGTATGCTGCTCGTAATGAGGCTAGGATCTCATTTTTGAAAAGAGAGCTGGAAAATCAGAAAATGAATGAAGGAGATGATATGTCTAGCCACTTGAACAAGCTGCAGGATTTGAGAGAGCAACTCATCAATGTGGATGAGATTATTCCTGAGACACAGCTTGTGTCCACCATCTTGCACTCTTTGCCAAGATCTTACTTGGCTTTCCATACCTCTTTGAACCTCAGCATGAGGAATGCTGTTGAACCCCTCAAGTATCAGGAACTTGTTGCTCTCTTACTACAAGAGGAGCAAATGAGGAAGAATATGAATATGAACACAAATGCTGAACAAGCATTTACTACAGGTCAAAAGGGGAAAGGGAAATCTCAGCCAAAGAGTGCAAATCAAAATTCAGGTGATGGTGGTTCTTCACAGGATACCAAGAAAAGTGAAGGACAGCCCAAGAAGAAGGGCAAATGTCATTACTGTAAGAAGCCAGGTCACTACATCACGGAATGTAGGAAGAGGATTGCCAAAGAGAAGGCAAAGGAAGCTGGGATGTCTGTTAATGATGCTCCTAAAGCTCCTCCAGAGACTGCTTCTTTTGTTGAGGACAGGGATTACTGTTTCTATACATGCAGCTATGATGCCTCTTGGTCTTCACAGGCACTCAGTATGACAGAGCATGCATGTACTTGGTATTTTGATAGTGGTGCCTCAAAGCATATCACATCTCGCAGGGATTTGTTTAGTCATGTTGGCCCTGCCCCTGTTGGCAAGACTGTTCAGTGTGCCAACAATGCTTCATATCCAGTGTGTGGCATTGGGGAGATTCAGCTTACAGCCATTGATGGCTCCATTCTCCGCCTTACAGATGCCTTATATGTACCAGGGATAAAGAAGAATTTGTTGTCCATTTCTTCTTTAGCACATTGTGGAATGCAAGTCCACTTTGACGATGATAAATGCATGGTCAGAGACAAAGCAAATGCCTTGACCTTGATGCTTACTGGTACATTATGTCATGGACTTTATGAGTTGGATGCATTTCAGCCAGTGGATCAGTCTGCTTATCATGCATTCACTCTTACTCCAGCTATGGTTGATGCGGAGTTATGGCATGCTCGCATGGGGCATGTAAATTTTGGTAGTCTTATGCTTATGCAGCGACATAATATGTTTACAGATCTACCTCTCATGGAGAAGCCTCCAGATCACATTTGTGAAGGATGTATTTTGGGAAAAATGCACAGGTTTTCCTTCCCACGTGATCAGGCTCTAAGAGCAACTGCAAAGTTGCAACTTATACACAGTGATCTTTGTGGTCCCATGCAGACGAAGTCATTAGGTGGTTGCTTTTATTTTGCAACATTTATTGATGACTTCTCTCGTATATGCTGGGTCTATCCTTTGACACAGAAATCACAGGTATATGATGCATTTTTGGCCTTTATAGCACTTGCTGAGACAGAGTCTGGATGCAAGGTGAAGACTCTCCGTTCTGACCGAGGGGGGGAATATATGTCACATGTGCTGAATTCTTTTCTTGGGAGTAGAGGTATAAAACATCAGTATACTACTCCTTACACTCCACAGCAGAATGGGGTTGCAGAAAGGAAAAATCGGTCACTCATGGAGATGGCCAGATGTATGCTAAAGGCAAAAAGACTACCACATATCTTTTGGGTGGAAGCAGTAATGTGTGCTTGTCATATTTTGAATCGATGTCCCACAAAGGCATTGGTTTCTATTACTCCTTTTGAGGCTTGGCATGGCCGCAAGCCTTCTGTATCGCATTTTCGTATCTTTGGGTGCCTTGCATATGCACACATACCCAAAGAGTTGAGGAGGAAGCTTGATGATAAAGCCACAAAATGCATTTTTGTTGGGTATAGCCGTGAGAGCAAGGGCTACAGGTTATATGACCCACTATCCAGGAAGATATTTATCAGCCGGGATGTGATTTTTGATGAAAAATCAGAATTATCCATGGCTGGTTATGAGGCAAATCAGGCTGAAAATGATGTATTTGAAGGTCTTCTACCCATGGAGTTTCATTCCACAGTTGGTGATCCAACTCATGAGGGTAATGGACAGCCAGCAAATGATGTAGGTGGTGCAGAAATTCAGCAGCCAAATGAGCCAGAAGCTGAACCAAATATGGGACAGCAGGCACCACAGGTCAGACATATACCTAGATGGTATTTGAGGACACTACAGGACAGCCATTTAGAGGGTCCTCTTGCTGGTCGTACTCGTAGGGAGACAAGGACCAATGAGCATGCACACATCATAGATTTGAATCTGGTTATGGCAGCCAGTTTACAGGATGATGATGAGCCTGATTCGTTTGTGGATGCACGAGATAATGTGCATTGGAACAAAGCCATGCAGGATGAGATTGATTCTATTAAAAAGAATCAAACATGGGATTTGGTTGATCTGCCCAAAGGCAAGAAAGCCATTGGTACTAAATGGGTCTACAAGTTGAAAAGACATGCAGATGGATCCATTGACAGGTACAAAGCCCGTCTAGTTGCAAAGGGCTATGCACAGAAGAAGGGCATTGATTATGAGGAGACATTTGCTCCTACATCCCGTATGTCGACACTTAGGTGTGTCATTGCATTGGCTGCACATCGTGGTTGGGTTGTTCACCAGTTGGACATAAAGACTGCATTCCTACATGGGGACCTCGAGGAGGAAGTTTATGTTTTTCAGCCCATGGGATTTGCAGAACATGGTCATGAGGGGAAAGTATGCAGGCTGAAAAAGGCCTTGTATGGTTTGAAACAAGCTCCACGAGCTTGGTATGCAAAAATAGATGCTTTTCTACTCACTCAGGGATTTGTGAACAGTCCATCAGAGACCACTTTGTATGTGAAGAAAGAAGAGACAGATCTGCTGGTCATCAGTCTTTATGTGGATGATCTCTTGCTCATGGGATCAAATGATGACAAAATTGCAGCATTTAAAGAGATACTGCAACAGACATTTGACATGTCTGACTTGGGCCTTGTACATTACTATTTGGGCATACAGTTTGTGCAGGATAACAGAGGCATTGGGTTGTTGCAATCACGTTATGTTGCTAAACTTCTGGAGAAGTTTAAATTTCAGGATTGCAAGCCTATTAGTACTCCTATGGAGCCTGGGATGAAACTGTCACTACAAGATGACAGTGTTTCCTTTGATGCCACTACATATGCTCAGGCTGTTGGGTGCCTCATATACTTGTGTAATACAAGGCCAGACATTCAGTATGCAGTCTCTCAGTTGAGCAGATTCATGCACAGCCCACGGTTGTCACATTGGCAAGCTGTGAAGCGTGTATTCCGTTATTTGCAGGGTACCTTGTCTCTTGGGTTGCTTTATCCAGAGGGGGGTGACATGCAGTTACATGCTTACAGTGATTCAGATTGGGCTGGTGATTTTGATACCAGACATTCCACTAGTGGGAATTGTTTCTTCCTTGGCGCTTCATGCATTTCTTGGCTAAGCAAGAAACAGACCA
Source organism: Cibotium barometz (assembly GCF_041138505.1). Lineage (NCBI taxonomy): Eukaryota > Viridiplantae > Streptophyta > Polypodiopsida > Cyatheales > Cibotiaceae > Cibotium > Cibotium barometz. The sequence goes on from NC_141066.1 coordinate 38,160,554, forward strand.
CGGTGGCCACTTCATCTTGTGAGGCAGAGTACAGAGCAGCCTACACTACTACTGTTGAGTGTGTTTGGCTGCGTCGTCTTATGACTGATATGGATATTTCAGTGGAGGAGCCTACACCTATCTATACTGATAGTCAGAGTGCCATTGCTGTGGCCAGGAATCCTGTGTTTCATGCTCGCACGAAACACATTGAGATTCACTATCATTTTGTTCGGGAGAGACTCCAGGCAGGAGATATCAGTCTGATCTACTGTCCTACAGATCAGAATGTGGCAGACATCTTCACCAAGGCATTACCACGTCCGAAATTTGAAGCATTCCGCAATGCTTTGAATTTGTTTCCTTTTGGTGGATGATGTACAGTGATCACATATCACTCCAAGGGGGTTTGTTGGGTTTTATGCTGTGTATGCACCCAGAGGAGTGCTAGTGATCATCAGTAGGTTACTGGGGCACTTTTTACTTCAGTTAGTGGAGGTTTTTTCCCCCAGTTTAGTTCATTTTCACTTATATGCAGTTTATAAGTGTTTTGGTCCACCCGGCACATTTATGGCCGGTCATGTGAACACTTATCCTTTAGGGGTCACTATCATGTAGCTTGTACTTCACATTTTTCTATCATTGAGAAATCTACAGCAGTCGTGTTCACTCCCTGCTGGTTTTCCATGCTTGTTTTCTTTCTGTAAACCCTAACCCTAACCCTGTTTAGGTCTTCACACATGACATACTCCTCTTCCTCAAAGAGCTCACTCCTAAGCTCAAAAACTCAGAAGTAGTAGTCATCTGTGGAACGCTAGAGATACTCTACTGTTGGGTGGTCGAAACCAATAATCCTGCGAACAACCCTATCACGAAATCAACCCTCATTAGAAAGTATCTTGTCAAATGATCTATGTGTGAAACTATGTACCAACCATGCTACCAATAGATACGATAAGCAACAGTGCTATTAGTATCGAGGCAAGCAATGATTATCCTGAGGAGTGTTCAAAAAACATCTACCATTTGGCTACTTTGTCTCTATGTGGTTGTCCTCGATTTTTGGGAAAAAAACCCAGTCTTGGGAAAACCCCAACTTCTTGTTGTCTGACCTCGACGAAACACAACAATAACTCATTTTGTATTTGCTTTCCAAATAGGAAAGGCTTCCTCAACTACTGCTATCTAAACGCAAAGGAACACATCAATAAAGGAACTTCAGTTCTCCTTTCAAACTAGAAAGACTTTCCAAACTAGGAAAGATCATGTCACATCCAGCACTGGAATGACATTTGCTTTTCTATCTTGAAAAGCTGTCCGTCTTGAATCTTTGGAATTAACTTTCCAACAGACATCACTGCAACGTACGCCAACATCTGTCGTTGTCTGTGTTAGGCTGGAGTTTCGCTCCCTCATTGGAGTTTCACTCACTCGTTCTTTTCGCGCCTCATGGACGTGAAGGTGACAGCCTCTCGGTTGGGTTCAACAGCTGCAAGCACCCAACTACGAGTCTATGCGAGGCAGTGGCCCCTTGTGGTAGCAGCAGGTAGACTCAAGGATCCCCCGGGTTGGGACTCAAGTCAGGAGGTTGCCGGCGCAACCTTGTGGCCCTGCGAGTAGAGCGTGTGTTGGAAGCCTACTAGGGTGGGCAGACCCTTGGAGGCAAGCCGATTGAATCAGAAGAGGCCTGGCACTATGCTTGGGCAAGACTAGTTGGTTAGACCCTTGAAAGCATGCCGGTTAGGTTGGGAGTAGCCGGGCACATAGCCTAGGAAAGACTATGTGGGAACGTTGCCAAAACATCCCTTGAAGTGACCCTAGGGAGTCCCCTTGGGACCCCAGTGAAGTTGCCTCGTGGAAGTCCCGCGAAAAATGAGGAACACTGTCCGGATGGTCATCCTCGGCGGCAAGTCCCCGCGGTCCACCATCGAGTGGAAAAATCGCTGGTGCGATCCCTTGGAATCGCCGGTGCGATCCCTTGGTTGGCCGCCGTTCAGTCCCTTGGTTGCCCGTTGGCAAGAACTTGCGGTCCATCGTCGGGTGGGAGAGTTGCCGGTGCGTTCCCTTGGTTGGCCGTCGGAAGGTCCCGTGGTTGCCTGTTGGTGGCAAGCCCCTAAGTTCACCGTTGGCATGGTTGGTCGCCGCTTGGTTTCCCTCGGCCCATCGTGGCATGGGCAACGCGGTTCCGCCGTAGGGAAGGTCCGGAAGTAGGCAAACTCAGAACTGGTGGAGGAGAGAGAAAAACTCGTGAATGGGTCTTTTTTCTTTCCAAGCCTGGCTGCGCTGTGTTGGTCCCCAGCAACGCTGTGTACAATAAAAAGCGCCCTCAGCTGGTCGACATTTTCCCCCAAGGAGCTGGCTGGCTGTGCACAAGAAATAATTCCCTCGTTTTCCTTTTTTTTTTTTTACTCGACTTTTTTTCCTTGAAAAAAACTCCATTCACTGCTTCTTTAAAGAAAAACCCTATTTTTAGCCTAAAAAGTCGACTCCCTCTTTTTTTAAAAAATTAAGTTTATTTTTTTAAAAAAAAAACTTGGTGTTCTGGTTTTTTTTTTAAGTGTGCATAAGCGCCTAAAATTGGCGCCTGCTTCATTTACTGCTGCTCCCTACTGCCCCAAAAATCTGGAAACAACTGCTTTTTCCTATGCGCACTCTCTGCCATACCTTACATGAACACAAAGTGCCCACACTGTGGGACTGCTACACGTACTCTCAGCTGGCTCCAAAATTGGCGGTCATGCACAGGCCCTTCTTGCTGGTCTATACTTAGCAACATACCATCCCATCACTATAGTGTGGCTGTATTTCTCTGCTCTTGAGACCTAACATAGGCTGCTAGTTTTTCTCTTTTTTCTGTGTGTCAATCATGGCTCATCATCCAAGTCCCTGATTTGCATGCCCCCAGCCTTAGCCATGCTCGCTAATTTCGGCTGCCTCTGGGTTCTGCCGTTCCCCACGACCAACATTGCCATGTGTGTCAGCAACTCAGGCATGTCCTAGCAGCCCTGCATGATCCCGCCTTCCTGAAGCACAGCCCAAACACGCGTTCTGCGTGAGGCCTCTAGGTATGAGAACTGCTCGCTTCCACCCTTTGCAAACCTGCAAATTGGTTCAACCACCCGCACTACCCCAGCATCACCAGTACGCTGCTTAAGCATAACTAACGGAGCTGTGTGCCTCAAATCACCCAGCCCCAACATCCAATCATTCAATTCTCCATTGAAAAACTTTGCTCCTCAAGCAGAACATAATTCTATTGATTACATAATCAGATTCACAACCTTGTGTAATGATCCTCTCCTTCCTAAAAAAGAAAGTGGAAGCTTGCAAAACCTTGCCACAATGTTCTAGAACCAGATTGTATAACAACTTGATCTCGGAAATAAGAAATATGACAACGAACGTAACATTTCACACTTGACTGATTTCTACACACACCTCAAAACTTTCATGGGTTTCATCTTGCTCTCAGAGTTGCTCTGATACCAACTATGACAACCTCGGATCTCTCTAAGAAGGAAACCTACAAGACATCAAGAAACACAACACATCTATGGACTGTAGGCATACTCGCCACCCAACCATGATAGCCGTAGGCACAACCTACCAGTCTGCCTATCCCCACCGAGCTCGAGCAAGAGACTCTCACGTGTGGACTCTTGCTAGCAGCATCCATAAGCTATGCCATGCCCTCTAGCATCTCATACCACCGGGCAGAAGCTTAACTCCAAGCTCCACGCTCTATTGCTCCTCTGGCTAGTGTGTGCAACAATGACCCCCGGCGACCTTTATATAGACTCTGCATAAAGGTGCCGGCCAAAAAGAGCACAACTGACCCTAAAAGGTGAAATGTAGAAAAGGTATGCTTTTCCTGTCCCATGTTCCCACGGAATCAACTCTAGCTCGTCTAGCCTGCCTATCCCTAGTGTGCACGACACACTCTCTCACACATACACACATATATATAGAACCATAATCTACGAACTATTAGAGATCATACTCTCTCTCTCTATACCTATGTATATTCTTGGCCACACTATCCTAGCAAAATTAGAGAATGTGTCAATAATCGAGCATTGACACAAACACCTGTGCATGCTACCATTGACATGACCTATACTCTCTCTCCCTCACACACATACATATATAGACATAATCTATGTTACCGCCAACAAGAGATCATAGTATGAAAATGTATGAGCAAAATCAAAGAAACACAAAAACGAAAAAACAGCTACTAGTAAAGAGCTGTTGTTGAAGCTATCAAAGAAATATCATAAATATCAATATAATCTTTCATAGATAGTTCCTACAACAGTTCTCATATGCAAGTGTCTTTTTTGTGTCTCATAATTCTGCAACAAATGTATCTCTATGCCTACTAACCACTGCCAATGTTACATTTTAACACGGCATGATCCATGGCATGTCTTTTCGCTTTTTTTAGTACACTAGGATACCAAAGTCTATTAATATTAACCATTTGCATGCACACATGTGTGAACACTACACATTTTTTTCCAAGTGACAGACTCCAGACATTGACTACAATCATAAGAAGTTTTAGGCATTTTCCCATATTGATTCCCATTTTATAGATTACAACAACTAATGTGAATCTACATTACCACTCCATATTTTCTTTTGTCTAAATATTCACCATCTCTAGTAGTTTTGAGAGATAGACAGGCCTTATGTGCGTGATGTATACATTCAAAACTTCATTAGTTTTTAGTGCATAACTTATGCACTACTTTAGGACAAAATTGAATGGTCTCATTTTAGGGCCGAGAAACCACTTTCAACAAAACTTAGTATAAATACTAGGGTAGGGGTTCATTTGTGAATCAAGTTGTGGAGCACCTAATTCTGCATCGCGAGGAGGATTCCCACGCATCAGCCTTCACCATCTTCGCTCGCGCGTAGGTTTCACGTGGAAGGACTCTCTTCTCTCTCTTTCCCTTGACCTCTTTGCTTGTTTTCAAACAAAGCTTGCCTAACAAACTCGATGTGGAGAGGGCCATCGGAATTCTCTAGGGTCCCAAGACAGCTGACGGAGAGCGTTTCCTTCCCAAACCCACAGTTTCCACATCAATATATCCGTGCTTTGAATCATTGGGTCTACCATACATTTCTTCCCCAAACGCCCCGACCACTAGAAGACGAGTCCTATGTATTCCCTCGGGGGAGGTAGTAGTGTGAGAGTAACTCAGACGACCCGTAGTGTCCATTGCCAAAATATAACAGGCATGCATGGCCATTAAACAAGATTTTGCTTCAAAATATGCCCACCAACCGACAGAGAAGTCATGGTTGGGGATAGGCTACAAGAGGTTCCAAGTAGGTGGAATGGTAGCCTCTAAATCCAAAATATGAGGGCAAACACCTCGAGCAAAACCATACAGCTGTTGCAGGATAAAGCCTGCATCAACATACAGAGTTTCCTGCCACTAGCTAAAAAAGGATGCAGGACCAGAATCCCAGTGAGCCCAATCAGTATGGGTACGTTTACCAAGCTGCCAACCTTGTGAATCAATAAGATGCCAGCTAGTGTTGCAGCTTCTCATGCTTGCAAAGCACCCCCCCTTGGTCCTGATTAACCTCGCTCTCTTGCAACAGCTCTCTCAAAAGAAGGCATGGCCCTCTTGGCACTCAAGGCCGGGATGGTTGATGAGGTCGGAAATCTTAACCACTGGGTAGCCACAGATGTGCACCCATGTGCATGGGCACGCATCGTGTACAATTCCTTACATACAGGTATGTAAGCCTTGACATCTTTGGAATGAATCAGGCGACTTCACTCTCCATGCACAAAGCTAGCTTGCCAACATTGTCAGCGTCTTAGTGGCTTGTGTCAACTTTTCCAGCCCGCTCCAGCTTGAAATCACCAATCTCACCATTCCACATTCCGCATTCCCTTAATAACTCCAATTCCCTCTTCAATGGCCTCTTCCCAAAAATATTCTCCAAGCTTTAGAATCTGCAAGTATTGAATGCCTTTAATGATAATCTCACAGTACGCTACCTTTAGAATTGAGCCTTCTACCTTGTTTGCAACACTTGCACCTAGGGGAAAGCTTCGTTACTGGGAATATACACCCGCAATAAGGCAACATAGAGAGCTTTAGTATTTAGCACTATCTAGGAATGGGCTAACACATGCCAGTAGCCTCCTGTCCCCCAGTGCACCTAGCTAGGCTTGCTACGCCTTGCCTATATAGGCTAATGATGTTGTTGCAGTTGCAAAGAGATTGCCCTCCAAATGGACTGAGATGTGGCACATAGCCATAAGCAATGGCGGGCAGACTCTAGAACATGTAACGCGCATCGGGTAGTACAAGTTGGGTCATGCCCTGTAGTGGTTGCCCAAGTCCCAACTGGAAGCCTAGCATGCCCAAGCCTTTGCTGTACCTATTCAGTCGCTTACTTCAAAGTTGCCTGACAAGGAGAGCAATCTTAAAAAGAAGCTTGAAGGCCTAAAGAATCACTTAAACAATATCTTGTTTGTAAAAATTGCAAGAGCTATTGACCCTTCCCAAGACAAGTTTTGATATTTCAGTGACACAACAATAGCTCCATTAGGAGCATAGCAAAAAATATCAAAGGTTCATTGTAGATGAGCAACTTGCTTGCTGTATCTATTCAGGCGCTTACTTCAAAGCTGCCTGACAAGGGGAGCAATCTTAAAAAGAAGCTTGAAGATCTGAAGAATCACTTGAAGAATCTCGAGTACCTAAGTGACCTGTAGAGACAAGGACCACCGTCTCCACCGATTATCATTGATTCCTCAACTAATTCTTCATATATTCAAGCTTCTTTTTAAGATTGCTCCCTTTGCAGGTAGCTTCGAGATAAGGGCTTGAATAGGTACACCAAGCAAGTTGCTCATCTACAAGACTGATCATACAAGCAGGCAAAACCAAAGGTTTCTTTGTCATACAATATGGACTACTTGGTCTGATAAAGTGTTTGAGAGGCGGCTAGGATTTGCGAAGACCTCTACTTTTTGCCTCTGTATTAAAGCCCGCTTTGACTCACTTCTAGTGTCCTTTCGCGAGGTTCTCTTGGAAAATGGTGGAACCATGTGTACCGCAGATGTAATATTTCTACATGTTAGTATACAATGTGCTCTTTCACCTTGCCCATTCCTTTGGAGGAAGGCTTAAAAATGTCATGCTAAGGCCTTCAAGGTCCATGCCACTAATGCCTAACACAAAGTTTATGTGATTTCTGTATGAATCAAACACATTTCCACTTTTCTTTTTTTTCCCAGAAAAGATCCTTTCATTAGTTATATAAAAAACACCCGTAGGGCTACAAAAGACTCTCTCCTGTTCATAAGAAAACAGAGCAGAGATCCAAGCAAGGCAGCTAGGGAGACTCTCCCTAGGTGCAGAAAAGTACAAATAGCAGCACAAAGAACTGAGGGGCTATATCATACAATAGGAGGGGGAAAAAGCCAAACAGGTGGCCTGTAGTGCCAGCGGGGGGAACCCGCGTGTAGGGTATAGAAGGGGCCGCTGCGCCAAGTGGTGTGAAAGGCCTGGCGCCGCAAGATCGCCTCATCCGAGTCGCCCCAGATGCGGTCATACTGTCCTCGCAGGGTGTGGATCAACTCCTGCCAAATCCCCCGGACAGTCTCTGCTAGTGGCTCCCGTCTCCCCTCAAAGGCCCTGAAACACTGGGCTCTCCAGGTGAACCAGATGGTGAGGCTACTGAGGAGCTCCCATCGTAGATCCCTCTCCTGTGTCCAGCTGGCTGACGAGAAATCCAGTGAAGGAACAAGGCGAGGCTGGCCCCTAATGAATCTGATGGCCTGGCTGTCCTGCTCCGTCTCATAGCCCATAGCAGGCCCTGACGAAGTCAACCAAGCAGCGGCACCCCACGTATACATGCCCTCTGGAGAGAGGGGGGCCAGAATGCGCAGCATCCGAACCCAAATCTGCTACGCCTGAGGACAGTCCCAGAGGCAATGTCTCTGTGTCTCCAAAGGGTGGCCGCATCGGACGCAGGCCGCCGGAAGACCACTGTAGACAAGCGAGGTGCCAACTGCAGAGCCCCTGTGGGCGACCAGCCACTGGAAAGTCAAGATCCTGCGTGCCTATCGACTAGCCCCGAGCCTGGTCCAAAAATCCTTCAGGAACTCCTGTGAGAGTCCCTGTAGCCGGGCCAAGGGACGCGCTGCATATGCCCATATGCGCCAATCAGAGTCCACATCTGCAGGGTCCGGATCAATATGCCACTTCCGGGAAGCGGCGGCCACTACCCGTATCCTCTGAAAGATGCACTCTGCAACCAAAGGCGACTCCGCCTCCACTCTCTGAAGTCTGCCCTCATCCTGGATCTCATAGTAGAGGCATCTACCATCCTCAGTGCAAGCTCTGACAACAATCAGGACCTCCAACTGTGTAAAGGCTCCCATCCACCGTGGGGCCACTGGCTCGAGAGGCGTGAACCACTCCTCTGTGAGTGCCTCCTGAATGTCATCCCTCATAATCAGCCCCCCTCTGAAGTGACTCAGCCTCTCCACCTGGATCTCCTCTGGGAGACTGCAGAAGGCTTGCCAGTCTCCAAAACTACGTGCTGGGCCTGCCGCCAATGGTCCCCAGGCTAGACGAGGCCATGAACCCAGCATATGACCCTGCTCTGTGCGTACCGCTAGGCTCCAGATGAGCGGCTGTCTGGCCCGCTCCTCATCACAAGGAGGAGGTCTCTGAGAGAGTCCCGGTCTCAGCAACTCCCAAGCTCGCAGGATGCTCAAGGCAAATCTGTCCTCCCATCCTCTACTGAGGCCTGTCCTCCTCATCTCTATGAAGATCCATCGTATCTCGGGTGCCCAAGTGCCCCCTGCTGGGGGAGCCCTAGCCTACAGCCGCAGAAAAAGAAGCTCCTTCCAAGGCTCAGCGCCAGGAAGCAGCCCCCGAACAATAAGCTTTCCCAATAAGGCTCTACTCTGATCAACTGGATCTATAATGCCCAACCCCCCCGAGCCATCGGAAGTGTAATAACTGCCCAAGCAACCTTAGCCCAGGTTGGCTGACCATCCCGCCCAGACCAAATAAAGTTCCTGATCAACCTCTGTACCTCGCTGATGCAAGAGCTCGAGAAGATCCAGCAAGACGTGATGTACCACATGGTCGCTAAAAGCACCTGATTTGCCAGCACCACCCTCCCAGCCAAGGATAGCCGAGCTGTACTCCAATACAAAAGCTTCTTCCGAATGCTCAGAAGAAGCGGGGCAATCTGCTGCTTAGGTGACAAATCTAGTCCAATCTGGCATCCCAAATATTGCACTGCTGCGCCAGGAGAAATCCATCTAAAACCCGGGTCTGGGCTCCATGCCGGAGTGGGAGCGCTACTGATCCAAAAGGCCACTGTCTTGCGCCAATTGATCAATGCTCCCGAAGCTGCACTAAAAACCTGAAGTGACTGCTCTGCCCGCTGAAGATTGGCCTCCTGGCCATGCAAAAATAAACCCGTGTCATCAGCAAACTCAGCATCGAGCAGGTCAAACCAACCTCCTCTGCCGTCAGATCCATGCTCATAGCCTCAGCAAAGAAGAGAAAAAGAAAAGGGGCGAGAGGACACCCCTGACGGACTGATCTGGTCAACTTAAAACTCGGCCCCCGTCCTCCTACCATCAGCACCTGGCTACGAGCTGTGGAATATAGAGCCGCCACTCCTCGAATCCAAACTGGCTCAAAGCTCAGGCGAAGCATAGTGCCCTCTAAGAAACCCCAATCGACCCTATCGTATGCCTTCTCAAAATCGAGAAGCATCACGACCAGGTCCTCACCGAGAAATCTAACTCGGGCCGTCGCCTCCCAGAAGGTGAAAATGTTGTCAAGGATACTGCGCTCCTTGACGAATCCTGTCTGGGTAGCATGAATCAACTCCCCCAGGAAGGGCTGGATCCTCAAACTCAAGACCTTTGCTAAGACCTTGTAGACAGTATTGAGGATCGTAATCGGTCTCCAATGCCGAATATCATCTGATACTCCCTCCCCCTTGGGGATAAGAAAGATCAAGACCTCTGAAAAGCTCTGTGGCATCACCCCAATGTCCAAAACATACTGAAAGCCCCTGCGAAGGCCTGGCCCCAAAAGGTCCCAATAGCGCATAAAAAAGGCAGGCGTCAATCCGTCCTCCCGAGGGTAACTATGGCACGAAAGGACCCTCAAGCCCTCAGCAAGCTCAACCTTTGAAAGAGGCTCACCCAGAACTGTGCGCATACGTTCTGTGACCCTCCTCTGCACATGGGCCCACACAGTCTGTCTGCAAGCATCCCGAGCCTCAGTGGCTGGCTCCGCTAAAAGCAGGTCTCTATAGAACTCAGCGGCAATGGCTCTGATCTCCCCGAGCTCAATGGCTACCGATCCGTCCTGCTTCCTGAGTTGGCAGACTCCTGCTCGAGCATGGCGAGGTCCAGTAATCTCAAAAAACTCCCCAGTCACTCTATCACCCAGCTGCGTCCACTGAGAGGCCTGGCGACGATAGTAGAACTCATGTCTCTGCTCCTCTGCCTCTCTAACATCTTGGCGTGCCTGGCTCAACTGGGACGCCACCCATTTACATGTAGGCTACTGCTCCTGAAGGCGCTGAAGCGAAGCAAGGCTACGTCTCAACCGACGCTCTCGCTCGCGAGTCTCTCCCAGCCGTGTCAAGGCTGCAGCGTGCAAAAAAGAGCTGAGCTCAATGAGTCCCTAGGCACACTGGCTTGCTGCATCCTGGTCAGAGCTCTGGCTATCATGCCATATCCTCTCAATGTCCTCAGCGAGACTAGGATCTGTAAGTACCCTCTCTCGGATCCTCAACTGCAAGCTGGTCTCCCGTGTCCTCTCCTCAAGTGTCAAAATAACTGGCGCATGGTCTGAAAAAGAGGTGCCAGCGAGAATGCCAACGGAGCCCCCACGCTCCCCTAACCTGTCGCCCACATAGAAGCGATCAATCCGTGATAGATTAGTCCCTCCTTGCCGGCGATCCGATCGAGAGAAACTAAGACTGTCCTGAGAGCAGGAGAAAGCCTCATGCTGCCATGCATCAGTGATCCTCAGTGTCATGCAAAATCGCTCCCAAGCTGCAAGCTCCGTGCCGTGCACTGTAACATGACTGCCTCCCACTCTATCGGCCGGGTCCTCAAGCATGTTGAAGTCTCCCCCAACACACCAATGTGCGGCCTCTGGCAATGCATCCGTAACCTGGGTCCAGAACTCTGCTCTGGCACTAGCATGGTTGGGCGCATAGACATTGAGCACGCCAAAGAGCTCATCATGCATCCTCAGAATGACATACTGTGCTCTACAAGGCACAATGATCCCGCGATCCACAATGGCCTGCCGCCATACATCCGCAATGACCATACATACTCCTCCCTGCCCACCCAAGGGGCCAAACCCTCCAGACCAAAATGTGTCCCATCTACCAGGCATCACCGAACCGTATCTCCGAATCCTGCTCTCACCCAAATGGTGCTCCTGCATCATCAGAATATCAATACTGCCCCCAACCAGGCATCTCTGAAGCTCCTGCCTCAAGCAACCACGATAACGTATATAGTGTGCGCCGCCAAGGCCCTGTACATTCCATGAGATGATCCTCATGGATGACCTGCTGAAGTGGAGGCTGTCTCAGCCGTACGGCGGGCCTTCACAAGCGGCTTGGATGGAGAATAGTCCCAATCCGAGCGGCTACGAATCTGCCCACCCGGTGTGCTACAAGAATCGCAGATCAGGCGCCAGTGGCTGTGTCCCATGGCGACTGCCTCCCGCTCAGACAGAGCAACCTCGTGTATGCATACATATCCAGGGTCGCGTGCTAAGTCTGCCACTATGTGAACCACCAAATGTCGAATCCCAGAGGCATCCACACTCCCGGTATCAAAGAGAAAATGAGCCAACTCCCATAGTCGGCCTATCACGTCTGTCACCTCCAGATCGCTCACATGGTGAGAAAACTCAACTGCCTGAGTCTTCAAAATGCTAAGAGCGAGATCTAGAGTCCACTCTCGGTCGCTAGGGCCACAGAGAGGGAATGGGAAGGCCACCGCTGAATCAAGTGCCTCCTCCCCTCGAGCCGGAGGTATCACTACATGAACTCTGATGGGTGCTGGCTCATGGGGACCTCCGCTCCAAAAAGCCGTGTGAAGGAGTAATCAAAAGCCTCCGAGCGCTATCTAGTGTCGAGACGACTCAGCCGACTGCGGATAGAGGATATTCGTGAAGCCCGAATCGGCATGGTAGGTCTCCTCTGCGGTGCTCGAGCAAGGTCGGTGCTCAGTGTCCGCCGGACTGCAGGTGACCGCCAGGGAACTGCCAGGGCCTCCCGGGGACCGCGCGGGGGGGGGGGGGGGGGGGGGGAGGAGGAGGGGGTGGAGTGTTGAAATATACAAGTGAATAGGGTGTGTGTGGGAACAAGCTCTTGGATAGAGGCTGTAAAAGAGGAGATGTAATTGTGAAAGAACCTGTGAAAAGGTTAGAAGAATCTACTGGGAGAGAATAATGGGTAGCATGAGGGAATTTAGGAGTGTGGAGATATTTTGGGAGATATTCTGGGAAAAGAGAAGAGGTGGAGAGAATCAGGCAAAAGGTGGAGATATTCTGGGAGTGAATCATGGAGAAATCAATGGGATTTGATGCTTGATGTAAACTCTATAAATTGAGGCATAGCCCTAATGAGAATTTGCTGGTTTTTGAGTATCCATGCCTACATTAATCTATTTGCTAATTATTCACTAATTACGTCTTAATCATTTGCTAATCACTTTGTTAATGATGTTGATTCTAGTGTATGATCCACCATAGCTCATCATTATGCTCAAATTTCAACATGGTATCAGAGCCATGCCTAGAATCAATTAGGTTTATGAGCCCATTAGTTAATTAATGAGGATTAGTAAGATAATTAGCAAAAAAATCAATTTTTTAGTGAGTTTTCTACTTCCCCCTTCACCCCCAGCCAGTGGAGGACTCCATTCTCCTTGCACACATAACATTAGGCTAAGCCCTTTTAGGTACTTATAGTAGACTCATAGGGCTACATACTCCTTGAATCTTGTGGGCCAATTCAGCGCAGAACTGTAGATTTTCGCAGAATGAAGGGCGCCGTTTTTCTGAGGAATTTTTGCCATTGCGACTTGCTCAAATCAAATTGCTTCAATTCCTCCTAGCCCAAGGGGTTTTCAAGCATGCTCTACAAGCTGGTGAAGACAGAATTTAGTTTCATCAAGTCTACAGTGAGATCCAAGCTCTTCATCAAATCTGGAGGTGACTTTGGTAAAACAGAGATTAAGCTTTCAATATTTGGTCAAATCTTGTGTTTCTTGGCTTAATCCTCTACTAGACTCATTGCTATTGATGCCTTTGAAAGCATTTGAGCTCATTTGAAGTGGAAGGCACCAGATCTGGGCTCCCCGCATACTCTGTTTTCTGCACACAAAACAGAGCATTAATTTGCTAATCAGTGATTAATCAGTGCTAATCACTGTATTTTGGTGCAATTGAGGGTTCAAATTAACCATTAGGTATCTGATACAGATCCCTATAACTTCAGATTGCAAATCGGAGTTGGTTTGATACTCCAACCATCCCGTACAAATTGGTTACCCTTGATTTAATGTAATTTCTGGAAAAATTGTGCTGATAAAATTGTGAAAATCATCATTTTGCATTTAACCCTTGGTTAATGCCTGTAAATCTCACTCAAATTCAAGATTATTCATAGCCAGAGTTGCATTGGGAATGTGCATGAGAATGAATGCTATACGCATTATGTATTGGGCACATTGCATCAGTGTAAAAATGGGAACAGACACTGCCCTTGTCCAGAATAAGGCAAGAGGTAAGACCTCCCACATAAATTTGGGTTTGCATTGCATAATGATACAAAATAAACATAAAAAGCCCAAAAGAACTGTCAGCAAAACATTGAAACATGTTGCTCACATGGAGCAAAATGACCTGACGGACGAGCTCATGGCCCCAGCCATGAAAGAAGAAGAATATCTCTTCCCAAGAAGAGGATCCACACCAAGAAGATCTAAAGGAAGACATGGACACGAGAAGAGAAGCTGCCACAAGAAGAGAAGCTGCCCCGAGAAGACTGAAAGAAGAGACGGACGCGTGGAGAGATGCTGCCACGAGAAGAAGACTGAAGAAAAGAGAAGATGTGAGGCTCCAAAGAGTGAGGAGCCATGTGAAAATCTCTGAGAGAGAGAGAGAGAGAGAGAGAGAGACCCCACAACCCAATGTAACCTGCCCCAATAAAGTAAAACCACCTCTGAGCCACCGATGATGTAGGCCACGTGGTAGATGTATGTGTGAGCACTTTAGTCAAGGTCGCGGGCACTTATAGTAGCCTTGGACACATAGAGAGAGAGAGTGTCAAGGACTATGGAGTTTAGGGACTTGAGGCACTGGTCGCGGACTGTCAAGTAAGAAAGAAACTTGATACAGGGTCCAGGTGTGCTGAGATAACTTGAGGGGAGGAGTAGACACTAGTCGCGGACTACCAAGTAAGGGGAGGCAAACGTGGTATAGGGTCTAGGTGTACTAGGAGTATTCACTTGAGGGGAGGTGTTGAAATATACAAGTGAATAGGGTGTGTGTGGGAACAAGCTCTTGGATAGAGGCTGTAAAAGAGGAGATGTAATTGTGAAAGAACCTGTAAAAAGGTTAGAAGAATCTACTGGGAGAGAATAATGGGTAGCATGAGGGAATTTAGGAGTGTGGAGATATTCTGGGAGATATTCTGGGAAAAGAGAAGAGGTGGAGAGAATCGGACAAAAGGTGGAGATATTCTGGGAGTGAATCATGGAGAAATTAATGGGATTTGATGCTTGATGTAAACTCTATAAATTGAGGCATAGCCCTAATGAGAATTTGCTGGTTTTTGAGTATCCATGCCTACATTAATCTATTTTCTAATTATTCACTAATTACGTCTTAATCATTTGCTAATCACTTTGTTAATGATGTTGATTCTAGTGTATGATCCACCATAGCTCATCATTATGCTCAAATTTCAACATGGAGAAGGAGCCGCTGCCAAAACCGGAGTGGGAACGGGAGGAGGCGAAGGTGGAAGCGAGGCGGGAGGGGGAGACGGGGGGGGGGGAGACGGGGGCGAAGGAGGGGGTGCTGGCATCTCCTGGTCCTCAGTCGGCGCTGGGGTCTCCTCTTGGAGGGGAGCAAAGCTGTTCCTCACGGGAACCCAGTGATGCTGAGACTGTGGCTGCTGCTGCATCGGTCTCTGGGCGTGCTGCTGTGGCTGTCTCCCTCGACGGCGCCCCTGTCCAAGTTGCCACTCCAAGGTCTCTGTGGGCTGAGCAGGTGTCCCGGAGGCTGCCTGCCGAGCCGCAACTGTGGGCGGGCCACCGGGGGCCTGCTGCTGCAGTGAAGGTTGGGGTCTCCTACGAGGGCAGGCCTTGGCCATGTGGCCGACCTGCCTGCAGATAAAGCACTAGTTCGGGAGCCCCGAAAACTCCACTCTCTGATCAATCCATCCCCCCCCTATCCTAGGTAGCTGAATGACCTTCGGAAGGGAGGAGATGTCAGGAACCAAAACTCTGACCGAAGGTAGCCCAGCTGCTCTAGCCACCACTGAAGCTGCTGTGGGGCCAGTCTCAAGCACCGAGCCCACCAATGCTCCTAGCCTAGAAAGGAGCGGAAGGTACTCACGGCAGAGTCCAGGGAAGCAAACTGTAACATGAAATAGGCGCTCTCCCTGATCGGCCGCTGCTGGGTCAAAGCCATGCTGCCAAGGTCTAAAGAATGCCCGAGCGCCCCTGATGTCAAGGGGACTCATGGCTAGGACCTGGGCCACGCTCTCGAACTCGATCTGGTAGTGTCCACG
Source organism: Cibotium barometz (assembly GCF_041138505.1). Classification (NCBI taxonomy): domain Eukaryota; kingdom Viridiplantae; phylum Streptophyta; class Polypodiopsida; order Cyatheales; family Cibotiaceae; genus Cibotium; species Cibotium barometz. The sequence continues at coordinate 38,176,382 of NC_141066.1, forward strand.
GCCCAGTAACTGAACGTCCAGGATCTTGCCCACATCTGCAAGAAGGCGAGCCTGGAGAAGATCCCGGATCTCCCCTCTGCTGCGGCAAGTGCCGACTATACGGCAGATGGTGGAATGTGCCTAGAGGCGTTCCACCTCTGCGCGGCGAGGCTCGCTTCCTCTTCTGGCGAAAGAGAAAGCCTGATGGGGGTATCCTCAGGGGCGGGCGAGGGGGCTGCGGAAGAGTCCCTCTGAGGTGGGGCGGGAGGAGCCTCCATCAGAGTCTGAAGCTATGTCCAAGGCGGAGGGAATGCGGAGAGTCCTGCAAGAACCGAGCTGCACACAAAGGGCGGAGGGGGAAGAGAGGGCGGGAAAAAAAAAACAGAAATAAGGGGGGGTAAGGCGGCGGTGAAGAAGAAACCCCAGAGGGGGGGGGGAAAGCAATGCGAAAGGGGGGTGGGGGGGAAGAGAGGGCGGAGGCTGGCGGAGGGGGGCGGGGCGCTGAAGAAGGGAGGGGGGCGCGAAGGAGAGGAGCAGGGGGCGGCGGGCGCTACAACGCTGGGGCGGGGAGCTTGCTTTGAAAATAAGAGGTCATGGTGACTGACTCTCCAAGAATTGTATATGAGCTTCTAGTTGCTCGTCTCTAGCGGACATAAAAAAACCAAAAGCATGATTCAAATAAAAGCATCTCTTGTCAGCAATGTCCTTCTCGGAATGACCAACAATAAACATGTCATCCACATAAAGTATCAACATAATAAGTTGTCAGTCTCTCCACTTTTTCACATAAAGATATGGATCCTCAGCACTTCTCTTGAATCCTTGGTGCATAAATGTATCAAACTTATGATACCATTGCCTGGGTGCCTACTTCAATCCATGAAGACTCTTGCATAACTTGCACACGAGATGTTCCTTGCCCAGTTTAGCAGTGTATCTTTATGAAGTTTATTTAATACATGGAAAGAAAGCTATCTTATTGCTATATGGGCTCCATGTGGCATATATATATCTATGTATCTCGGCCTCTAAAAGAACCCATCCCTTGAGATGCTCATTAAGTGGTCTCTATGGTATCTCATATTTAGGGTGAGGAGCTTGAGTACAAAAAAAGAAGGAAAATCAAAGGCATATTCGGCCCGTGATATCCACTTCCAAAAGCAAGAGAAAAGAAAACCCAAGCAAATACACAAAGAGAGAGAGAGAGAGAGAGTCTAGCCCCCCGGATGGAGAAGATAGAGAGAGGGTGGGTGGTGTTAGAATTCTCATCACTGGTGCCTCGCCCTAGTGCATTATTGTATGGCTAGTATGTGTCCCGGACTGGCCACCCTTTGCATTTCATGTAGGTTGCATGGCCGGACCATTCAGATTTGGTCCGGCCCGTCATTTATGGTCCACCCTTATTTTTCCCATGCCTTTTTAATTCCCCCTACAATTTTTGGTCGTGTGGTTGTCCTACCTACACTTAGTGACCTACATAAGGATACCTAAGGTGGAGGCTAGGGACATGGTTGTATGGTTTCCATAAGGGTAGCTGGAGTTTGAGTCTCTCTCTCTCTCTCTCTCTCTCTCTCTCTCGTGCTAGCGTTCCCACAAGGTGTGCACCTGCTCTCGCGACACTCCATCACCAAAACCTCAGCGTTTCTCTGCTGAAAATCTGCGTTTGCAGCCTGCAGCTTCAGCGCTTGCAAAATTCAGCGTGTAACTCACGCAGCAGCAGCACCTGCGTTTTCAGCAACACCTGCATTTTCAGCAGCAGATCAGCCGCCACCTGCACTCTCCAGCAAACGCACCTGTCTGCAGCAGCCACCTGTCCGATGATGAACCTCTCAGATCGCATCACAAAGGAAGTATCTACGGAGGAGCATGCCCATTCCCTATGGAGACGGATTCTTGATCAGTTCGAGGAGAAGTCCTTCGCCAGACAAATCACCCTTGAACGGGAGCTTTACAACCTCCGGTTCAAAAATTTCAACTCACTTGATGGGTTGACCCGACGCATGCGGGAGTGCTGGGACGACCTTGTATCAGCCGGTGGCGATATCACCTCGACTCGCATGGCTGGCCTCTTACTTTTCAAGCTTCCACCTCGTTTTGACCCCTACTTCCAGAGTCTTTTCACTTCAGGAGGTACCTCCTTCCCTACCTGGGACGAGATCCTTCCTTCCCTCACACAGATCGAGGGGCACTCAGCTTTCAGAGCTGGTGGTGCTGTTGATGCCGATGGAGCATTGGTTGCTCAGGGAGACAAGAAGAAAGACAAGAAGAAGAAGAAGAAGAAGAAGAAGAACAAGGACATCGAGTGCTTCTACTGCCAAAAGCCAGGGCACAAGGAAGCGGAATGCAGAAAGAAGAAGCGTGAAGAGAGCGGCGGTAAGGAGAAGCCGACAGCCTCGACAGCAGTTGCATCTTCCTCAACGAAGCACGCGGGTTCTGTACTTGTCGCGACTGCAGAAACCGCTCTTGCATCCTTGCAGTCAGGCACTTGGGTGGTCGACAGTGGTGCTACCAGGCACATGACTCCCCAAAAGTCCTGGTTTAGTTCTCTTACCCCCACTCATGGGCAGACCGTCACTATGGGTGACAACCATGAGATCCCTATTTCTGGCATAGGCCAGATTGACCTCTTCCGCAGCTCTTCCGACCCGAAGTTCCACACAGGGGAGGCCTTATATGTTCCGGACATGGCCTTCAACTTGCTCTCCGTTGCGAGTTTGGACTCTCAAGGAGCTTCTATACTCTTTGGGGATGGCAAGGTTACCATTTCTGATTCCTCGACAGGTGATATCCTTGCACGCGGTGAGCGCGATGGTTCCCTCTTCCACCTCACTGCTCTTCTTTCTCGCCAGGCTGTATCTTCTTCTCTATGGCATGCGAGATTTGGACACCTTTGTCACCAGCAGCTGCAGAAGGCAGCTCGGGATTCTCTCGTGGAGGGATTGCCCACACTTCGCTCTCCTATGGGCGTGTGCGAGGCTTGCCAGTTGGGTAAGCAACACAGGGTTGCCTTTCCGAAGCAGGCAACTAACAGAGCTTCGGAGCCACTTGCACTGATTCACATTGATTTGTGTGGACACATGTCCACTTCCTCATTCTCTGGTGCATATTTTATGCTTGTGCTTGTGGATGATTTTAGCAGGTACACTTGGGTTTATTTCCTTAAACTCAAGTCGGAGGTTTTCTCTCATGTTCATGATTGGAAGATGATGGTCGAAAAGGAGGACCTGATGGTCAAGTGCATTCGCTCAGACAGAGGGGGTGAGTTTCTCTCAGAGGACTTTGCACAGTGGTGCAAGTCAGAAGGCATTCGGCGCCAGCTAACTACTCCCTACACTCCTTCCCAGAACGGAGTCGTCGAGCGGAAGAATCGCACTATTATGGAGAAGGCACGAGCGATGCTAGCGCATGCTTCCCTACCCAGGATCTATTGGGCAGAGGCTTGCAACACTACGGTGTACATCCAAAACCGTTCCCCTACACATGCTTTGACTGACATGACCCCTTATCAGGCTTACCATGGGCTCAAGCCCAATGTTTCCCACTTCCGAGTCTTTGGGTGTTCAGCCTTTGTACACATTCCAAAGGAGAAGCGGCAGAAGTTGGACTTCAAGTCGAAGAAGCTCATCTTCCTGGGCTATTCAGCGGAGTCTGACGGCTATCGGCTTTATGATCCAAACACCAGGACCACGACGGTGAGCCGTGATGTTGTGTTCGATGAGTCTTTCATTACATCTTCAGAGGGGGCAGCACCTCCTGTCATTCCTACACTACCTCCTCCATCAGCTACACCCTCCAGTACCACCCCCACCCCTACCCCTGTGACTTCTACACAACAGCCAAATGTTTCCCCGGATCATGCTCTTTCAGATGCTGACTCTCATCATGATGATGCTAAGGACCCTCCTGCGGATGTGGCGGTACCACCAAAGGAGAAGCACATTCCTGGTTGGTTGTATTTGACGGTATCCTCTTCAGGCATTACAGAGTTACCACCACCGTCAGACCCTGGAGCTCCTCGATGTTCTGCACGCCTCCAGACGAAGAGGCAGGACTTTGATGGCGCACAGTTCGTGAACTTCGCCCTCATGACGCAGATTCAGGATGCTCCAGCTGAGCCTTCCTCGGTGGAGGAAGCACTCCAGCATGATTCCTGGAAGCGTGCCATGCATACGGAGCTGGACACTATCGAGCGGAATAATACCTGCACTTTGGTACCCAGGCCCAACAAGCAGAAAGTTGTCTCTACAAAATGGTTCTTCAAGACAAAGTACAAAGCCGATGGTTCCCTTGACAAGCACAAGGCAAGACTAGTTGCTAGGGGCTTCACACAGCGCCCAGGCGTTGACTTTGACGAGACATTTGCTCCCACCGCTCGTATGACCACCATACGCACTGTTTTATCTTTGGCAGCTAATTTTGGTTGGCCTGTTTTCCAGATGGATGTCAAAAGTGCGTTTCTGAATGGTGACCTCGACAAAGAGGTATACGTGGAGCAGCCTCCTGGCTTTTGGATCTCACGCAAGGAGGATTGGGTCTATCAATTGTGGAAGGCATTACATGGACTAAAGCAAGCTGGTAGACAGTGGTACCTCACACTTGACCAGTTCCTAGTGAAGCTGGACTTACGGCGTACCTCTTCAGATTCCAACTGCTATGTTGTTTCTGACGGCTCTTCAGTGGCCATTGTGATTGTCTATGTGGATGATCTTGTCTTCACAGGTTCATGGACTAGCCGGATTACTTCCATTATGAAGGCTATGGAGACCCACTTTGAGATGACAGATCTCGGCCTGCTTCACTATTTTCTTGGATTTGAGATCTACCAGACTCCAAAGGGCATCTTCTTTTCGCAGCAGAAGTATGCTCAAACCATTTTTGGACCGATTCCAGATGACTTCATGCAGATCTATTGCACTCCTCTTGAGCCCGGGGAGAACATATCTAGTGATGACCCGTCACCACTGTTTGATCAGGAACAGTACAGGAATCTTGTAGGCTGTTTTGTGTGGCTTACTTATTCCAGACCAAATATCTGCTTTGCTGTGTCCATTTTGAGTTCGTTTTCCACTAAGCCTCGTCAGCGACATTGGCAGTGTGCCACACGTACCCTCAGGTATATCAGCGGCACCTTGGACTATGGCGTGTTCTATGGTCGCTCCAAGGGTTGCACTTTGCTAGGTTGGTGTGATTCGGATTGGGCCGGCAACCCCGACACTCAGCACTCTACTACTGGAGTTGTTTTTTACACTCGGCTCGGGACCTATTTCATGGAGCAGTAAGCGGCAACCTACTGTTGCACTTTCTTCCACAGAGGTAGAGTACAGGGCAGCTTGCTATGCTGCTTGCGAAGCTATTTGGCTTAGAAGATTACTGGCATAATTATGTTTCCCCCAGACTGCTGCTACACTTCTTTCATGCGACAATCAGAGTTGCATTTCTATTGCCAAGAACCCTATCTTTCACGCTCGGACGAAGCACATTGAGGTGCAATACCACTATGTTCGGGAGCGGGTTTTGGCATGAGAGCTACTTTTGGAGTATGTTCCTACAGCAGAGAATGCAGCAGACATCTTCACGAAAGCTGTTCCCAGCGGACTTTGGCTTCACTTCTTCACCTCCTATGTGTTGTCTCAGCATCCAGTGCTGAGAGGGGGTGTTAGAATTTTCATCACTGGTGCCTCGCCCTAGTGCATTATTGTATGGCTAGTATGTGTCCCGGCCCTTTGCATTTCATGTAGGTTGCATGGCTGCTCCATTCAGATTTGGTCCGGCCGGTCATTTATGGTTCACCCTTATTTTTCCCACGCCTTTTTTAATTCCCACTACATTTTTTGGTTGTGGTTGTCCTACCTCCACTTAGTGACCTACATAAGGATACCTAAGGTGGAGACTAGGGACATGGTTGTATGTTTCCATAAGGGTAGCTGGAGTTTGAGTCTCTCTCTCTCTCTCTCGTGCTAGCGTTCCCACAAGGTGTGCACCTGCTCTCGCTCCTCTACTTCCGCTACGCACTCTCACAGGTGGCAACACTTGTCGCTAGCTATCCCTCTCCCCTTTACCATTGACTTTTTTCTTTTTTATTAAGGGTGGATATATATGTGTGCATTTTGGGGTAAGCACTATATGTGTGCATTTTGGGGTAAGCACTAAAAGTATTCCCTCTGATGTGCAGCCAAAAGAACCAAAAAATCTCAGCTTTCAAGAAGAATTCAAATCAGCATGGGAGGTGTCCTCATGGAGCCCCCCTGATGTGCAGCCAAAAGAACCAAAAAATCTCAGCTTTCAAGAAGAAATCAAATCAACCCTCTTCTAGACCTTCCAAAAGGTGCCACAGGTAGCCTAGAAAACTTTCTGTTTTCAGCCAAAAGTACAGCCCAAAGCATTGTGTTTTCAGCTATATATCAAGCTGTCAACAACTTATTGTAGCATAGAACACCAAAGAGGCTACCCGAGGAACGGCTTGGAGTGGAGGGGCAGGCTTAGAAGACATAGACATAGGGGTGGACAATGAGCAATACAGATCAGCTTTTGGCTTCCAAGAGGCAAGTTCCCAAGACACAGAGGTGAACCATTCAAGAGAAGGCTTTAAGAGGCTACCCAAGGAACGGCTTGGAGTGGAGGGGCAGGCTTAGAAGACATAGACATAGGGGTGGACAATGAGCAATACAGATCAGCTTTTGGCTTCCAAGAGGCAAGTTCCCAAGACGCAGAGGTGAACCATTCAAGAGAAGGCTTTAAGAGGTGCATGCACACATATTCCCACAACAATTAAAATTGGCCTTTGTCTTCACAAGGGGTGGTAAGGAAGAATAGGGAGGTATTACTGAAGGAGAGCATGGAGCAAGAGGCGGTGGACTCATGCAAGACATGTCTGTGATTGACATGGGAGAAGGCAAACCAGAACCTGTAGACACATACACCGGCCGAAGCTCCTCCTGCTTGTGTGCAAAAAAGCAAACTTTCCTGCTGCCCTCAACCTTGCTCGGTCCTCTCTAGAAAGCCCTCAGGCAGCTGCTCCCTTTTTGCCTTGTTTGCAGACCGCCTTACAACCCATATAAACGCCTGCTTGCTTGCTTCTAAACTCATTGCAAGCTCCTCATAGTCACAAGGGACGGGGGACGGTGACGGGGGGACGGGAACAGGGACGGGACGGGGGACGGCCATAAGTAGGGAACGGGGACAGGGGAGGGAACGGCACTCAAAAAATACTTTTTTTTTTTATTTTTCAAAATCTCAAACCTCTACTTGGAACATAAGAAGGTATTATATGATAATTAGCATCCTCTGCAAAAACGCAAAGAACTTAATCTACATAGAAATAGCTCTCTTTTTTTTCGTGAAAGAAATAGCTCTCTCTCTCTCTCTCTCTCTCTCTCTCTCTGCTGAGCTCTCCTGCATGCCTCGCCACCTCCCCCCCTCCCCCCCCCTCCCCCCCCCTTCCAGCTAGCTCCCTCACCTCAACTCGGATGGCGATTCGGACCGCGCCAACAGCTCCGAATGGGGGGTAAAACCCCAGCGCCGCTGACTGTAAGGATCCCTTAGTCCCCACTACTCTTCAGCCGAACTGCAATACCTGTTGCTACTTTTTCCTGTCGCGCGCGCGTCGCGATTTGAGTCTGAAGCGTCGCGCGATCTCTTTGCTCTTCTGCTCGAGCCATACCTACTAAGGTAACCCTGTCAAGCTGTTTACTGTTGCATCTTTTAATGCTTTGAAAACAAACCTGGCTGAAAACTTCAACAAGCGGGCGAATAGGAGTGGAATTTCCTCACACGAATTTTCTCACACTCCACCCCAATAATGAGCAAGACTGTGCTGAGAAAATCACCAGAAAATATGCAGGAAAAGACACAATGAGATGCAAAAATCACCAGTAACAATGTCTATGGGACAACACTTGAGTGCAGGCCCGAGTGCAGGTTCAATGCCAATGCTTATGGGACAGCCCTTGAATGCAGGCCTGAGTGCAGGCCCAATGCCAATGCATATGATGATGCCAATGGAGACGGCCCCTGTTATGCCAGATGAGAATGCAGCGACATTTGTCCCATCACAAGGAAGTTTGTGGACATTTCTCACATCTATTCAAGCAACACTTGCCCAACAACAAAGTGAGCTGAGCAGTTTAGCACTCAAGTGCCAAGAACTCGAATATAAAAATGCAAATCTTGATCAGACTGTCAGAATACAAGCAGAAAAAATCCAGCAGTTACAACACATCGTAGATGAGAAGATAGAAAGCAAAAGCATGCAAATACCAATAACACAGTCAGCCAGCTGGGTTAATGCAGTAAAAAAAAAATGGTGCTACAAACAATGATGAAGCCAGGCTGAAGAACAGCAATATAGACCCACTTGTTGAAGAAGGACCTGATGCAAATGAACGCCGAGAGTGTGAAAAGCGTGCACAAAACAGAGTGATACGTGGAATCCTGGAGCAAGAGACTGAATCCCCACTGTCTTTAGCAAAAGATATCACAGATTTTTTTGTTGAGCACTTTGCAATGCCAGATGTGGCTGTTTTTGGAGCCCACCGGGTAGGAAAGAAAAGAGAAGACAAAGACTACCACCGTGCAATAGTGTGCACAATGATGGACATGAGGAAAAGGACAATCATATTGGACAGCAGCAGGATATACCTGAAACGAACTCCCTATTTTGTCACTGAGGATAGAACACCCAAACAACAAAAAGAAAGGCGTGAGTTCTATGAAGCACGCAAGACAAGACAAGAAGCAAAAGAATCGGACAAAACCCTATAGGGGTACGCTGCCCATCAGACCCAAGAACTCCTCAAAGTGATGTTTTGGAATTGTAGAGGCTTCCCTTGGCATAAAGGGGCAGGTCTTAATGATGTATTGGAAGATGCAGATGTAGCATTCTTAGCAGAGACTTGGGAAAGAGATGCACGCAAGATCCCTAAGATGCATGGATACATAGTACATTCACTATACCAAACACATGCCGGTACAAGAGGGCAAGGAGGGGTTGCATGCCTATATAAGGAACACCTACAAGACATAATAAGCATATGCAAGGATGATCCACATAAACGATTTATTTGGATAACTATTAAAGGAGATCAACTACCATTATATATTGCTGGGTGCTACATACCACACAAGGAGTCTCCATACTACGCACGGTATGGGATAGACTCTTCGGATCCATTTGGTGACCTATGCACTGATGTGGTGGAGTTTAGCTCCAAGGGAAGAGTGATGATTGTTGGTGACATGAACGCATGAATTGGAGAAGCCCAATATCAATCGCTCACATGGCAAGAATACAATAAAGAGGAGGAAATTGACATAGATCCCAAATGGCACCGATATTCAGAAGACAAAGAGATCAATGCACATGGCAGAGCAATGATCAGTATGGTAAACAGCCTTTGCATGCTAGTAATGAATGGTACATGTCTTTTCCCACACACAAGGGTCCCAACATGCTTTCTTGCTAGTGGAGGATCTAGTATGATAGAGTATGTTTTGGTCTCCCTAGATGCTATACATCCTATGGTGGATTATATGATTGGCCCCAAATACCCAGAGTCGGACCATACTCCTCTCTATTTCAAAGTGAACATTTCAGGCATGACAAAAATGGAAACATTCACCGCAGCAGATTGGTCTTTCAATATGGACAATAAAAAGAGAAAGGAATATGCTGAAACCATTGACAAATCACTCAGAATCACACACAAGCTGAGTTGGACTGATGTAAAAGAAGCTATACTATCAGCGGCACACTCACTATTGGGCAAAAAGAGTAAGAAGAGATGCACCAAAGGGCTGCCACACAATAAATGGTTCGATGAAGAATGTAAGGAAGCCAGGCTGAAGCTTAAACAAATGCATAATGGTGATGAACGTAGGGAAGCTGAAAGGCATTTTCACGCACTCACCCGTAAAAAAAGGAGGAAATACCTGTTGGATAAAGAGTGGGAGGATGCAACTAAATTTGCCAAAAATCCAAGAGGTACATGGAGAGGCACCGAAGGGAAGAAAACTGATATAATGGGAGATTTCACTGAGGATGAAATGCTCCAATATGTCAAAAAATTGTATACACACCCGCATGCTCCACCCATGGTCACAACCACAGTCCACCTCCATGATGAGGCATTTTTCTCATTAGAAGATGTGAAGGAAGGTTTAAAGAAAATGGCTAATGGAAAGGCCGCTGATACACTACACCTCAATGCTGAGCTAATCAAATGGACAGAAGAGAACACACAAAAATGTATTGCCCGCCTATTGAATGATGCAATTGTTAATTGTTTTCCGCCAGATTGGCAAGAGAACTGGATTAAACCTATATATAAAGGAGGAGATCGAAACCAGCTTACCAACTATAGAACCATAATGGTTGGATCCACTATGGCGAAGCTATTTAGCACAATAGTTGAGAGCAAACTCAGTTTGTGGACAGAAATGCACAAAAAAAGAGCCATTGGACAAGCTGGTTTCCGAAAAGACCACAATACTGCGGATCATCTGGTCACAATACGAGTTCTCATGGAGGAGAGCCGCTTGCAAGGAAAGCCCCTCTTCTGTTGCTTTATAGACTTCAAGAAACCATTTGACACAGTGCCAAGAAATAGTTTGTGGGAGAGAATGGTACACTTAGGGGTGCCAAACGACATGAGAGTGGCAGTAAATAAATTGTATGAGAAGGTGGTGTGTCAACTTAAAGCCACAAATGGGATGTCGTCCATTTTCCACAGCAACATGGGTGTTAAACAGGGCTGCCCGTTGTCACCAACATTGTTTGGTTTATGCATTGACAGGCTGGAAGAGATGATCAAGCAAACAGCATCTGCTGAACAGATTGAAGGCCCCAAACTCTTGGAAAACACAATATTACTGCTATTATATGCAGATGATGTAGTGTTCTTCTCATACACAGCAGAAAACATGCAGCGAATGATGCACACGCTTCAAAATTTCTGCAAGGAAAGTGGTCTAGCAATAAATGTTGACAAAACCAAAATAATGGTAGTGAAAACACTGCAGCCTACCAAAGCTCCAGATATTATGTACAATGGTCAGCAAATTGAAATGGTGCACTCATTTAAATATTTAGGAGTTGATATTCCAGCAAACCACAGATGGAATCAGTGCATACAAAGAAGGATTGATGCTGGATGGGGGAAATATTACCGCTTTGAGAATGATTGCAGCAACAGTAACATCAGGAGATGGCACATCAGACGTACCTTATTTGATGCTTATGTCGTACAAACTGTCCTAGAGGTATGGGGTGGAAGTATCTCACCATCAACATGGAATGACATTGAGAAGATGCAAAAGGCGTTCCTCAGAAGACACCTAGGAGTGAAAACCACTACACCTTACTCTATATTAATGCTTGAACCCATCGAGCTTCGAGCACTCCAAAGGGTTTTCAAGTACATAAAGAAGGTCAAGTCCATGCAGATGGGGAGACTACCGAAGAAAGCTTTGCTAGCAAGTAAAAGACCTCAGAAAACAAACAAAAGCAAGATGCTATCTTCAGGATGGATGCATGACATCAACGGCTGGTTTCAAAGATGGGAGGTAGACTCCTATCTAAATGCAGCATCAGATGAAGTAGATGAGAAGGCATTTCATCAAGCACTATTGGAAGCACTCCACTGTAAATGGCAATCATCAGAAAAAAGGGCTAAATTTGAATATTATGGCTCACACATCAACCCAAACTATTGGGTCACATACTCAAGTGAAGAAGACAATGCTCAGAAATACATAAGCATGCCTATTCCCGCCAATGCAAGGAGAGGTCTTGCACTTATCCGGACTAGGTCACACACACTCGAGATTGAAAAAGGAGCATGGAGCAATATCCCAAAAGAGAAAAGACTATGCAAAGTATGCACTTTGGGAGCAGTGGAGACGGAGGAACATGTCCTTTTAACATGCCCACAATATGACCACATAAGAAAGGACTTTAGTACCATTCTAGAAGGATATCATGACTCGGTGGATCTGCTCACACATGCCAAGCTTGCTGCTGTAGGCATTTATATCACCAAGATTCTTAAACATCATGGCTACCTTACAGCACAATGCGACCATACGACAAGCTCCATATCACTCCCATGAAGGGAGAAGGCTTTGTATTTCCCTCCAATGAAGGGAGGAGGCTTTGTTTTATGTTTCTTACAGCTTTGTAATAATTTCATGGAAGTCCCATGGGCCGTTTATCGGCTCCCAGGGGACGATAATACATTCTTCTTCTTCTTCTTCTTCTTCTTCTTCTTCTTCTTCTTCTCTCTCTCTCTCTCTCTCTCTCTCTCTCTCTCTCTCTCTCTCTCTCTCTCTCTCTCTCTCTCTCTCTCTCTCTCTCTCTCTCTCTCAGAGTACTCGGACACATCACATGCTTATGAGTAGTGATGTGGCCACTACTTGGAGGAGACTTAGAAAGCCCCGTCTTCCCACACCGATTACTGATACTCGGATCTGGGAGACATATGCAGAGCAACTCTATGATGTACCTGCACAGTCCCCTATACCACAGCCCACAGAGCCATGCCCCACAGTATCCACTTTTTTCACCCCAATTGTGGTCAGGAGGGCTATACGCCGACTTCAGCATGGGCGGGTGACCGATCATATAGGACTACAGGGAGAGCATCTCATCTATGCTATTGATACACTGGCACCCTTTCTCGCTCATCTTTTTTAACACAGCTCTGTCAGAGGGGTTTCCGGCTAAGTGGACGATGCATACTATTGTTCCGATCCACAAAGCGGGAGAATGTACTTGACCCCGAGAACTACAGGACTATCATGATTGGTCATATATTGGCCAAATTATACGGGGCAGTTTTGGAGGCAGAGCTGAGCACGTATGCAGAGAATATGGGATTGAGAGCAGCAGGACAGGCAGGCTTCCGACCGGCCTTCTCGACCATCGACCACATTTTTACACTGAGATGCCTGATTGATCAGGCCAAGGCACGGAAGCAGAGGCTCTATTGTTGCTTTGTGGACTTTCGCAAGGCATTTGATACTGTACCTAGAGAGCGCCTCTTTCGACGACTGCAGACACTAGGCATACCCTCGGACATGATGTGGGGTATATACAGGCTATATGAGCACGTCTTTGGGAGAGTTCGATGTCCAGGAGGCTTGTCCGACACATTTGCTAGCACCATTGGTGTGAAGCAGGGATGCCCTCTCTCCCCCACGCTTTTTGGGCTCTATATTGATGAGGTGGTCCACTACATCACACAGGGAGAAGGTTCTGGGGTAGAGCTATCAGGTATTACTGTCCATACTATGCTTTATGCTGATGATATTGTCTTGGTATCCGACGCACAGGTTGGGCTTCAGAGACATCTTGTGGCTCTTGATGACTTCTGCGTACAACAGGGTCTCACAGTGAACCTTGGGAAAACCAAGGTTATGATCTTCCACACCTCCCTTGCTGTCAAGAGCCACACTACTCACATTAGCAGGAGGGCTAGTCGAGGTGGTGAGCTCTTATGTTTACCTTGGCATTACATTCACTAGCTCAGCTGGACGCTTCTCCATGGCTCAGGCAGTCCGAGACAGAGTGACCCGGGGGTATGCAGCTCTCGCTAGCCTTGAGCGTCAGTGTCACCATGCACATTTTCAGGAACCCCACACGAAGGGGTGGCTCTTTGATACATTAGTGACACCAGCCTTGATGTATGCAGCAGCAGTTTGGGCACCAGGGCTTGCAGCCTCCACATGGGTACAGTTGGAGAGAGCACAGATCTTGATGCTCTCGAGGATGATACGTAGCAAATCATCCACCCCACATGACATTGTTCGCGCTGAGTTTGCTGCACCACCTATGGCTGTGGAGGCATTGTTTCAGACGATCTCCTTTATGTACAGGATGAGGGAGATGCCCACGGAGAGATTATCCCGTCGAGCTTTTGAGGCATCCAGACAGCTAGCCGAGGATGGGCACACCGGATCTTGGTATGCGCAGATGCTACAGTGGTTCTCACATCATGGGATAGACATTGAGCGGTTGCCACCTTTTCAGTATGATCAGTCTGCTCCACGGGGTCACCTCTCCCTCGAGGAGAGGAACACAGTGATGAGACAAGACATATGGCAGCGCTACATACAGGAGACATGGACGACACCAGAGAGCCCGCTACCACCGAAGATGCTATATTACAGAAACCACTTTATGAGCATCACAGGGGATGGATTTATACAGCGACCGCGGTATATGGATGTATACATGCCACACAGCTCTCGCGTTGCTATCGGACAGCTACGAGTCTCATCACATCGACTAGAGATAGAGGCTGGGAGAGCGACACGGATCCCTAGAGCCGAGCGGATATGCAGACTGAGGATCACTTCGTATGTAGATGTCGAGCCCACCAGGGGATCCGAGACAAATATGCACGATGGTTTGCGGAGCACTCTTCACTACATCAGCTGATGGAGGCGTCGGACTAGCGACAGCTTGGCAGACTATTACTAGAGCTCCATAGTTCTCGAGAGAGACTCCTCCAGACACCCGCTCCCACTAGGGGTGGGAGACAGTCCCAGCTCACAGATTTTTTCCAGAGAGCTATGCCAGCGCCAGCTGATGTACCACATGGGGTGACCACACAGAGAGCAGAGGAGCTGAGAGCCACGAGGAGACCCAGACAGACTGGATACAGATCACCCCGACTCCATCACCGAGAGATAGCAGCTATTCGGATGAGACCAGATGGAGATACAGGAGAGGCTAGCTCGCTTTCGCTCAGATCCAAGATGCATGTTCACACCACTCACAGCCTCAGCATCGGCGATGTATGATATCTTATATCCCTCTTATAGCACTGGATGGAGTTAGACTTAGCTCTGCATTGTATGATTGTACTACCCCTTCAGCATATAGAGATGCATATTGCCTTAGCACTCCATCCACATCCTCACCCCCACCTTTTTATATTGTTTGTATATGGGCTCCACCGATCCTTGATGATTCACAGTTGTATAGTTCGAGAAAATGGATGCGCTCACTGGTAGAGGTGTGTAGTGCTTACCCGTCGGTTCAACACCATGCCCAGGCTTGCAATGAATCAAGATGGAGCATCTTCAAATACCATAGGTACAAATATCAACTACCTCTTGTGACAAATGGAACGAAGCCGAGTGCTTCCCTGCCAATGTGATCCTGATGGACTGTTAGGGAGATAAGAGGGAACCCATATTTCTTTATCTTCTCTTCACCTTCGAGCCAGTCCTTGAACACACTACAATATGGCATAAGAGGCTAGCAACACCACCGCTCCAACAAATTATAGTCGGGGTGTTCTTTACTCTCTGTTTCCTTGTTAAGATATTGATCAGCAATTGAACATGCAGATCAAAAAATCTGTTTCTCTCTACGCACGCGCGCTGCCTCGGCAAGATGTGGACAAGGGGGGGCATAGTATAAATTTGATTTTTTTTTTAAATCACCATTGGTAACAAAGCTTATTGTTCATGGGCTGCTTCCAGGCGCTGAGCCTTGGAAGGAGCTTCTTTTTCAGCGACTGCAGGCTAGGGCTCCCCCAGCAGGGGGCACTTGGGCACCAGAGATACGATGGATCTTCATAGAGATGAGGAGGACACGCCTCAGTAGAAGATGGGAGGACAGATTTGCCTTGAGCATCCTGCGAGCTTGGGAGTTGCTGAGACCGGGGCTTTCTCAAAGACCTCCTACTTGTGATGAGGAGCGGGCCAGACAGCCGCTCATCTGGAGCCCAGCGGTACGCACAGAGCAAGGTCATATGCTGGGTTCTCGGCCTGATCCAGGTGGAGAGGCTGAGTCACTTCAGA
Organism: Cibotium barometz; assembly: GCF_041138505.1. Lineage (NCBI taxonomy): Eukaryota > Viridiplantae > Streptophyta > Polypodiopsida > Cyatheales > Cibotiaceae > Cibotium > Cibotium barometz. Next base: position 38,192,168 of record NC_141066.1, read on the forward strand.
GGGGGGCTGATTATGAGGGATGACATTCAGGAGGCACTCACAGAGGAGTGGTTCACGCCTCTCGAGCCAGCGGCCCCACGGTGGATGGGAGCCTTTACACAATTGGAGATCCTGATTGCTGTCAGAGCTTGCACTGAGGATGGTAGATGCCTCTACTATGAGATCCAGGATGAGGGCAGACTTCAAAGAGTGGAGGCGGAGTCGCCTTTGGTTGCAGAGAGCATCTTTCAGAGGATACGGATAGTGGCCGCCGCTTCCCGGAAGTGGCATATTGATCCAGACCCTGCAGATGTGGACTCTGATTGGCGCATATGGGCATATGCTGCGCGCCCCTTGGCCCGGCTCCAGTGGGACCCTGGCGAGTACGAGTGGCATGATCCTTATGCATCCCCCGAGGCCACAGAGATCACCTTTTTCCAGTACACTGTTCGGTTGGGGAGACATATTTTGACGACGAGGAGGATGGTCTCTCCAGCTGCATCGGAGCATTGGCAGCTACAAGGACTCTCACATGAGTTCCTGGAGGATTTGGACCAGGCTCTGGGCTAATCGACAGGCACGCAGGATCTCGACTTTCCAGTGGCTGGTCGCCCACAGGGGCTCTGCAGTTGGCACCTGGCTTGTCTACAGTGGTCTTCCGGCGGCCTGCGTCCGATGCGGCCACCCTTTGGAGACACAGAGACACTGCCTATGGGACTGTCCACAAGCGCAGCAGATTTGGCTGCAGATGCTACGCATTCTGGCCCCCTTCTCTCCAGAGGGCATGTATACATGGGGTGCCGCTGCTTGGTCGACTTCGTCAGGGCCTGCTCTGGGATATGAGACGGAGCAGGACAGCCAGGCCATCAGATTCATTAGGGGGCCAGCCTCGCCTTGTTCCTTCACCGGATTTCTCATCCGCCGGCTGGACACACGAGAGGGATCTACGATGGGAGCTCCTCAGCAGCCTCACCATCTGGTTCACCTGGAGAGCCCGGTGTTTCGAGGCCTTTGAGGGGAGACTAGAGCCACCAGCAGAGACTGTTCGGGGGATTTGGGAGGAGTTGATCCACACCCTGCGAGGACAGTATGACCGCATCCGGGGCGACTCGGATGAGGCGATCTTGCGGTGCCAGGCCTTTCACACCACTTGGCGCAGCGGCCCCTTCTATAGCCTACACGCGGGTTCCCCCCGCTGGCACTACAGGCCACCTGTTTGGCTTTTCCCCCCTCCTAGTGTATGATATAGCCTCTCAGTTCTTTGTACTGATATTTGTACTTTTTTGCACCTAGGGAGAGTCTCCCTAGCTGCCTTAATTGGATCTCTGCTCTGCTTTCTTATGAGCAGGAGAGGGTTTTTTGTAGCCCAACGGGTGTTTTTTATATAACTAATGAAAGGATCTTTTCTCGGAAAAAAAAAAAACTAAGTCCAAAACTTGAGTTACCATTTGGGAATTTTCTGGATTGGTTACTTTTATGCTTTACATGGTAACAAAAAGCTTATTAAGTACATTATAAAATGAACAAAAACTAGAACCAAAAGATTATTTGTCTCAAACTCTCAAGTATTTAACTAAAGACTTTAAACAATATGCTCAAGGAAGTACCTCGTACAAATAGTGCTTGATCACTCCCTCATAAATGTAGATCGAGTGCCCCAGCATCGTAGCATTGTCCATAAAACATGTAACGTTAGTTGATTTAGCTTTTATATGATTTGCACCTATTTTATCATAAGACACATACTCTCTCTCTCTCTCTCTTCCTCTGTAACCTGACTCCACCTCTCTTTTTTTTCGTGAAATGGTGTTTTATATTATATGTAAAAATGTACATCAGCCACATGGCTCACACAGAACCTATGGCCCCCAAAAAAAAAAAAACCCCACAAAAGATCCTCTAAAGGATCATGACCATGCAAACCTATACACTAATAAGAAAGCCTCCTAGCCAAATAAGCATCCCAGATAAAAGCATCAAAGATTAGCCAGTCGAGCCGCCGTAGACCATAACAAAATAACATCTGCATCCAGTAGCTGGGCTGAGAGAAGAGAAGAAAACTGCCAAAGCAGCAAACCGCGGATACGTAGAATGTGCCCATGTATTCCAAACAAGGAATCAAAGATGAACCCATTCCGTGTAGTCCAAATATGCCAAAGTCTTGTCCATCTAAGGAAATGGAATATCACAAGGTGACTGTCCGAAGTAATGACTTGAGGACAAATCCCAAATATCCACTGATGAGCAGAAACAGTAGACGTCTCTACTGCCTTCCAAACGCGAGAGACAAAAGACCAAATCTGACGGGCCACTGGACAACTCATGAACAGATGCATAACTGTTTTAGTGCATGTCGTACAGAAGAAGCAAGAAGCCAATGTAATTTTACGACGGCTGAGCTGATCCCGTGTAGGTAACCCTCCCACCAACATCCTCCAAATGAAAACCTTACCTTGGTAAGGGAGTTTAGACTGCCAACCACGCATAAGAGTTTTCTACCACCATGATTTAGACTTGTGCAATCCCCACACCTTATTGGCCTTGGCTGAAACCCAATCTTTCTCTGATACGAGCTTATGATAGACCTGGTTAGCTGAAAGTGATATCGAGTCACCAGATTTACATAGTGCCCAATCAAGCCAAGGCTGATCTGCAGATGGCCGAGGCAATGGAGTAAAAGGCTCAACTGCATGCATGATGTCAACCCATAGAGGCTGAAATGTCCGAGGAACCCTAAAGTGCTGCCGAATACGACGAAACGAATATGGCCTGTCACGACCACGTATCACAGCATCTCGGATTCTAACCAAGCCTAACCTGACCATGCGGTTGAGTCGTATGCGTGAAGCATCTCTGTCTGGCCAAACAATGACACGCGACTCCACAAATGTTTCGAACTGCAAAGAGTTCAAAAGTAGTCTTTCATGACCAGGATCCCACCGAGCCACTAGTAGAACTTCATGCCAAGAAAGGAGAATATGAGATAAAATGTGAGATGAGCGAATACGGACAGGATGAGCCGTATTCACAATGTCCCACCATGAAGCCTACACACGTGTCCGTCCATGTGACAATCCCTCCAACTCAATCAAGTCACGAGCCATGAATACCCAAGGCTGCTCCTGCAAACACATATCCTGAAAAAGCGCCCACCTACGCGCCACCATATGCAAGCGGACATCCAGTAAAGCAGCCCCACCCATTCTTTTGGGCGTCGTAATGTGATTCCAAGCTATCCATGTTTGACCCATAATATTTCCTTGCCTCTTTCACAGCATAAACCGAATGGAAGCAACCAAACGGAGAAGAGATTTGTGCGTCCAAGGTAGCAAAGGCAAAAAATAGGAAATCATGCTAAGCATAATAACCTGAGCTACCTTAACCCTCACGTGCATAGGCCACCCTTGAGCTTTCCAATACACAAATTTATCCGAGATCCGAGCAGAAATCCAAGCAAGAAGTGCTTGGGGGTCCACATCCACACCCACCGGATACGCAAGATGACGAACAATGTCTCCTGTATGCACCACACGGCCTTGCCACCCTAATGCCTCAAGATCAAATTCTGTGCATACAATGAGGGCTGATTTTGTTGAATTTATTTTCAACCCAGAAGCCAATGCAAAATTATTCCAAGCTTCCATTGCTCGATCTATATTGGCTTTTTCGGCCCTGAGAAACATAAAAGTGTCATCCGCAAGGGCTTGAGCAACCAATTGCTTGCCATGAGGGAGATGCAAACCAACCACTTCACCATGCGATGCCATAGCATCTAGGCGAGATAACATAGAATGAGTGGCAATGGCAAAGAAAAGAGGGCTAAGAGGACAGCCCTGCCGGAGAGAACGGGTGAGAAAAATACCATCCGAAAGTCCTCCATTGAGCATAATCCGCGTGATAGAGCCAGAGCCAAGTAAATGCACCAAATTAGCCATTTTGGGACCAAAGCCCATGGCTGTCATTAACTGAGAAAGGAAAAACCAGCTCACATGATCAAAAGCTTTTTCAAGATCCAACTGCACCATCACAATCTCTTGCTTCTTTGCCTTGGCATAATCCATGCCAATTTGAACATTAAGAATATTATGCAAAATATTCTTGCCATGCACAAATCCATATTGATATGGATGAATAAGAGTAGGAAGCACCTTCTGCAAAAGTGATTGGCAAAAATCTTTGTAAAGATTTTATACATAATACCCATAAGTGAGATCGGGCGCCATTGAGCCAAAGAAGTAGGCGAAGTCTGTATCACTAGAAATCTCCCATGAACATCTTGAATCACAAGAGAAGGCTGAAACTGCGAACGAACAGCAAACATAACACCTGACTGCGAAGCAGAATGTCCGTTGTAGAAAACATGAAACCCCTTATATACATAGGCTTTGCCAGCCAACTTATGCTGCTTATGTTCAACTGCACACAAAACATCCCAACCATGACAAAAAGTTGTACGCCAAAGCCTAAACTGCTTTTGGCGCGAAGAAATACCCTTTACATTCCATTGTACAATTTTCATAAGCCTTCCCAGAAAAGGAATCAACAAGGCCGTGTACTAGGCCCAGGACAATCTGCCAAATCACGAACCTTTTGAAGCATTGCATTTTAGACATGGTATTTGTGATCTCAGACTGCCCTTGGAGTTCCCGAGCACGTGCCAAAGAGTAATGACCATCCCATGGCGAGATGACCTCACCCTTCGAACCAAACACGAGACAATTGTTGTTGTGCTTCTTTTGTTAGGCGACTTCTAATAGGATAGTGTTCTACTCTATCCACCCCAAGAGGCCCTGTACCCTGAGAAAGTTGGCCTCCCAATCCTGGTCTGTTGCTGGGCACCTGAACCCAAAGGGCGACGAGCATATGTATGTAAGGGCCCCTGATGAGTACGCAAAGGCCCCCGCCAAACAGCATCTGAGAAATCCTCCCGCGAGGCAACAAATCGTGTCTTTTTACCACGTATTTCCACCCATGACTACTCAACCTCATTCTAAACATCCACATGTACATCCATGTGCTGGGCATCATGTAAAGGAGCATCATGCTCATCTTCCACGGGCAACTGCCCATCAACGATATCCTTGGTAGCAACAACTTGTTCTTTCTTAGGACATTCGGAGACAAAGTGGCCCATCTCACCACATTTGAAACAGTGGCCAGCAAATGTATCCCACCTCAATTCATACATTAAAGGTTGCAGCCCAGCCATATTGACACGCAAATGTGTTGGCCTAGGTCTCCTAGTATCCCACAACATGCATAGACGATTTCGGTTTCTAGATGTCATTCGAGGCACCACCAAGACATCACCGATATCTCACATGAGACCTGGTAAAACACGCCAAAACATTGGTGGGAATTGTTTCACTTCAACCCAAACTGGGCAAGCTTGGCGCACCATATCTTGGTACTCTGCCATAGGCTTCCACGGAACCACATGAACCAACTGCCCATCCAAAAAGAGTGGCACCTGCTCCAAGACTGCCCTACGGGCTTACGAAGTGCGAAAAAGTATTTCATAAAAGCCTCTCGGACCATCATAAATCTCCTCAAGTGCCTCAGGCGATTCCAAGCGGCCCAACCATGCTCTAAGACGAGGCAACAACGGAATTGCCCAGTAAAGAAGAAGATAGCAACACGATCATGAAAATCTGCTAGCTGTTGTAGCAACAAAGGAGTCTCCATGCATACATCAACCACACCACCATTATCTATTGCAGCCATTTGCACGCTATTTACCTTCACATATTCTTGCAGAAGCTCACCAGTGATCTGCAGCAAACGTGCAAACTCCGGAGAAGGTACCTGAGAGCTTTCCTCTGCATTCTCTCCAACATTCACCGGAGTATAGCTTGCATCAACATCAAGCCTTTGACGTTTTTGTTGCTTCAAGGCATGTGAAGCATAACCCACATCCTTCTCAATCATCTCCTCAATAAGATCCATGTTAAGGCTATTGGTAGCCATGCCATCAACAGCCGCAGCCGGGTCATCTAAATCCATGTACAAAAGCAAAGAAAACCCGTTCTCTCAAACCTAATTCAGCACCTGAAAACCCTAATTCAGCACCTGCAGCTTTCTTCAACCTGCAAACATGCTCGGGGTTACTCACATCCTCATAACCAGGTGGCTGTAACATATACACCTCTTCCTGTAAATCCCCATGCAAGAATGCATTCTTTACATCCAACTGATCTAAAGACCACTGCTTTGACGCAGCCACTACTATCACAACTCTCACTGTTGCCATCTTGGCAAAGTTTCCTCATAATCAATGCCATATGTCTGCGCATATCCTTTGGCTACTAATCTAGCCTTGTACTTGCTTATGCTTCCATCACTGTTATGTTTTACTTTGTACACCCACTTGCATCTAATGGCTTTCTTGCCTTTAGGCAATTGCACTAAATCCCAAGTCTCATTTCCATATAGTGCATCCATCTCCTCATCCATAGCTTTCTCCCAACACACATTTCCAACAGCCTCATCAATGCATGTGGGCTCTATAACCTGTACAACTTTTGCCATGTATGCATAGTGATGTGCCACATAACCATCATAGGTAAACCTCTACACAGGATTCTTCACTCTCCCAGATCTTCGCAGCTTTGCATTCATGGCTTCCATAGCCTTCTTTACACCAGGTGTTTTCAAGCTGGTATCCCAATATCCTCATCAAAGCTCATCTCTGAGCCACTAGACTCTCCATCAACATGAGAATGCCCTGCAGAAATGTCAGGCATACTAAGGGGTTCAAATGCTGCATAACAAACAACCTTTCATTATCCTCATTGTTTCTACTCGACGATGCATAGTTGTTTTGCTGCAATTTCCCATTTTGCATGTCAGCCTGCTTCTTATAACAATCTGCCTGCACATGTCCAAGCTTACCACAATAAAAGCATCCACGTGTATCATTATACTGCCTTTGTCTATTTCCATGACCTCTTTGACTCCCCCTGCCTCTAAATTGACCTCTTCCACCTGCGTGTTATTGTTGTTGTGAATTCTGGGATTGTTGTTGTTGCTGCCGCCGCTGGCCATAATTCTGATTACCTGTTCAGCCACCTCCTTGGCCGCATCCACGACTTCCTCTACCTCATCCTCTTCCTGAACTTGTGTAGAAGGCCTGTTGCTCTAAACTGTTTTTGTTTTGTGAAGACTGTTGATCTTCACCCAAGCTCTTCTCTTCTATAATCAACATAGACACCAAATCTGTGAAATTGGGAATGTTTTCCGAAGTCTGAATAGACGTCTTGAACACCTTGTATTGTGGCCCGAGACCACGTAAACAGACTTCCACCTTATCATCATCATCTACTGAAACGCCAATAGATGCAAGGGATTCCACACACAATACCCTTGATCTTCAATGCATAGTCATTCACAGACATACTCTTTTTCTCCACAATATGAAGTTCATTCTTCAACTGTATCTTTCGAGCCTTGGTATTCGTTTCATAGAGTTTTACCAAGGTGTCCCACGTCTCCTTGGGAGACTTGGCATCCTGTATGTGCCCAATCATGGTGTCATGTATACTGATAGAGAGCCAATACATAACTTTTCTGGCTCCTTGGTTCCAACCCTTGAACTCTTTCACATCTGCATCAATCGGATTGATCTCCGGTATCTCCGATGCCTCTTCATGCTCACCTTCTATGTAGTCCCAATAACCGTTTCCCATCCGAAAATTTGTCAACCCGAACCTCCAAGCATGGAAGTTATTCTTATTAAGCTTCTCAGCAACAATCTGGTTTATGCCATCATTTGACATCTTGCCAGACACACAAAATTACCAGAACAGCACTCTGGTTTGTCCTGCACAAACTGCTGTATTTTTTGCAACGGTACTGTACTACACTCAAATGTCACAACCAGTGATCTCAATGTGCATACATACACCCAATGGCAACTGTTGACCTCCTTGCAGCACACACAATGTCTGTACAACCAATCTGTCTTCTTGCAATTCTTAAAACAGAGTTCTGCAGAGAATCAATGACTTACTCGTCGCAGTGCTCGAAATTACCTACTTTCTGAAAAACAGAGGTCCTAACGCACCCGAAACGCGTTTTTGACCCGAAAAATTTAGTCCGATAAGACAGTATACTTGTCCTATAGCTTTACTCCCGTAAAGAAAGCTCCTCAATCAGAGATCATTTGTCGGTGCCTCCCGTAGAGCTCCCGACAAGGGTGTAGTCGCCAATACAAATAGGGAAGAGTAGTTGAAGCTCTTACCCTCGTACCGCTTCTTCCTGTGCTTCTCTTGCTTGCAGCTCAGCCCTTAGCATGAACCAAGCTCTGATACCATGAAAAGATACAGGGGAGAAGAGAGCTTGAGTTCTTGCAAGCACACACACTCACAAAACCCTAAAAGAGCACACAAGGTGAGAGGCTGAAAAACTTCTTCTTCTTCACACAACACTCAACACACCATATACAAAGATAAGAGTGCACACAATATGAAAAGGTACTCAACCAAATACATACTAGGGTTCTCTATAGTGTGAACCCAACTAAATGAGCTGGCGCTATAACTATGCCAGTCTCTAGAATGGCTGTCACATGATCTCACCAACCATGCCATTGGTGTAAGGCGGATCATCAGTGTTCACCGCCTCACTAGATGAGCTCGATATCTCAACAAGCCTGCCCTTAATAATTCCGCATCAAACACTCTTCCTTTCAATGGCCTTCTTGTTGCTGCTGTCTCAGCCTCTCTCCTGTGCTCAAGTGTTGATGGATCTGGTCTGCAATACCCAATTGCATTCCGCATCAAACACTCTTCCTTTCAATGGCCTTCTTGTTGCTGCTGTCTCAGTCTCTCTCCTGTGCTCAAGTGTTGATGGATCTGGTCTGCAATACCCAATTGCATTCCATGCCAAGTTGAGGCCATGCTTGTCCACTTGCTCTCCGTCCACTAAAAAGTTAGTAGAATCGCACCTAGATAAGTAAGCACAAGAGGACCTATATATGATAGCTTTCAAAGTAAAGAAATATTCTACAAAGTGGTGCTTTCTTTAGTTTTCAGGTCACATAATTGTACTGCAATGATCTCAATTCTTACGGTAACAAAATTAATGTACAAAGTCTCCTATTTTACCAAACTTAGCAAACAAACATATACAACAACTACACCGACAACGTAAGTTGTTAAGTAAGAATAACCCAACAACAACTGCAAAAACGAACATCGGTACTGAGCTGCAGTCTTACCTTAGTGTAATAGCTGTAAATTGCGAAGACCTTAAAGGCATTGAACACCCGAGTAAGGGCTATGCGACCAGGCTGTCACCAGCAGCTTCTCCCTTTCTGGTAACGGGATCTCAGTGAAGCTTCTCAGAAAAGGAGCCTTACCGCAGAAACTGCCTCGACCACACGGAAGATATGTTCCAACACGAGAAGACAGCAACCACAAGACCCAGCTTTTGCTACTCGGAGGAGATTAGGCTTCAATTTACTGTACATGAGGCCAGCACACCCACAAAAATGTGTCCCGTCACACTAATTACTTCGCAAAAGGGGAAAAAAAACGGCTTAGTTGGGCACATAAAACGCATTACATAGGAGGGAACCCCCGCTTGAGAGGCTGAAAGCTCGTAGAAGACACGCGGTTCATCTTGGTTTCTCTTACAGCACGCCTCGCTGTTCTCTCGCAGAGCGTCAGTATCAGAGGCTTCGACACAGCAGATGGAAGGAATGAAGGTGTCGAAGATGGCTTCAAGGCACTGCATTTGGGCTGCGGAGAAGCCATGGGAGTAAGCGATCCTGCCATGATTCGGGGGGCACTAGAGAGGAGGTCAGCTCCATGTCGAGTTGCAGAGCAGCAAGAGGGTTTCGATAATTAACAGATGATGACAGGTGAGGATGAGGGTGGGCGGGGCTACGAGCAACGAAGTTATATAAACAAGCACGCTAACTACGGCAATACTCAAGGTTCTATTTGCTTTCACAAGGCTGTTTTTTCTTGGAATACCTTCCTAGGGTGTGACCTGTGAGTAATGCGAGCTTGGGTGTGAGAAATCACGGAGAAAGCTGAGCGATGACCTTGACAAATTGACCTGCGTCAATATCGAACTCCAATCATCTTGGCCCTTTATGCTGGAAAAGCCTGCAGCTTTTATTAAGGTACGCACGTCGCCCATCGCGCCATCCTCCGGATTCGTACACCTTGCAACATTCACAACCAGGGCCTAAATTTGACGGGTTACTTAAAATTTCAAGTGACATACACTTTTTCAAACTGCTTTTCATATGACATGAATTTTCAAAATCATGTTATTCAAATGGCAAGCAATTTATCAAAATGAAAAGCTTTTTTAAAAACTAAAAAACTGTATGTAATTAAACAATCAATCTACATGCTGTCCAGTCAAGATGCCTTGCATGTCCAACTTGCCAAAATTAGGCCTTTGACTATTGAGTGAACAAATCACTCTAATGGCATCGCCCTCCTCTTTTTTCCTTGTAACCAAATATCAAAAACATCTTTCCAACAAACTTGTGATGCATCACTTGCATTAAGTGATAACAACATCAATGCATCAAGCGTCTCCAGACACGTGCTACTTCTCAAGCTACTCTTTATGTCATTTTGTCGAGAGAAACCTCGCTCACATGATGCTGTACTCGGTCGCTAGAATTACTATGCTTGCTTGCCATAAATGCATCAGTCCTAGAAATGTGTCCCACCAAGTCTTTGTGTTGCTGCAAATTGCCCAAGCATCATGCATACCTCTACTCCTAGCAACCCTGTACAGCATGCCAACAAAATCCTCCCGTTCACCCAAACATTTCCTAATGTCAATTATTGAATCATCAACATTAAGCTTGCCAATAAGCCTCTCTAACCATTCTTCAGTCCTTTTATCCCTTTCAATTACATCTGAAGGATAGGCAGAGGGATTAAATAGCTTGACCGAGTTGAAAACCCCAAGATCAAGAAACCTATTATTTAGAGCATTCAAAACATCTTGTACAAATGTCCTTCCAATGCAAATACATTCAGCGAGGGAACCACTTGCACTTCCAGCATCATGAGGCAGTACATTGAGATCAAGAGTTGCATCCTCCTCTTCTGAATCACTTACTGCTCTGTCTCGTTTCTTTTTTGGAGCTAATTTTGGAACTGGCACAAAGTGTAGCACATGCTTATGAGTAAACCCATTAGAATCAACATATAACATATTCCCATCTTTTGACATGTTCAAAAACTTTGTAAGTTGTTTTGAACCAGCACCAAATTGGCCCTCATAAGATATATACCTTTTAGTGAGCTTCTCAAATGTCAAATCCAAGTAGACTCCAATCATAGTAACATCCATGTTCTCCCTCTGAAATTTTACATTTAATTTATTCAATTCAACCAAAACATCAGCCAGCAAATGCATCATAAACTGGACTTGAAAGATTGTGGCATAATTGTACCATTTTTTCTCATGCATTCTCCATTGCTCCAAAATAGCAGGCATTAAGGAAACCAATCTTTCCATTACTTGGCCTCTAGATAGCCATCGAATTGCATGGATTTGTAAAACTTTCAAGTCTGCAATATGATACTCATGCATCAAGTTTCGAAGTTCGACATGTCGATTTGTTGATTTCCCTAGCCATGCATATACCTTGTTTGCAACCTTATCAACAAAAGCAAACACATGAGGATTCGATGCAAAACCATCCTTTGCTGCAAGTGCCTCACGGTGGGCAATACAATGCACGCCCATAATTCGTGAAGCCGATGCTTGAAACCGTGCCACTACACCTGTCATATGACCTGTCATTGCTGAGGCACCATCCGTTACAAATGCAACTAGTTTCTTCAAATCCAGATTACTCTCTAAGAGCATGGCATGGACAGCATTGTAGATTGCCTCCCCAGATCCATTATCAACTGGTAGCAATCTCACAAATTTACAATAAGATTGGGTTTATAATAAGAAGTGCTTCTGATGCTAACTTGTATGTTCTAAAAACGCTTGGCAAGATTATTTTAGTTGTCTTGTATGTAGATGACTTAAACATTCCAGGTGAGAATGAAGAGATGATCTAGAAGACAATGGATATGCTGAGCCATGAGTTTGAGATAACAAACTTGGGTCTTATGCATTTCTATTTGGGGATTGAGGTCTGGCAAGAGTCAGGTAAAATCTTCATCTCGCAGCAAAAGTATGCTTGGGAGATTCTCAAAGCATTTGGGATGACAAACTGCAAGCCTATGTCTACGCCAATGGAAGTGAACATGAAGCTTTCTATAGAGGATTCTTCATCACTTGTTTACATCAGGAAGTACAGGAAGTTGGTGGGGAGTTTGATTTTTCTCACTAACACTAGACCTGATATCAGCTTCACAATTGGTGTGTTGAGCAGGTTTTCCAACAAGCCACGAGGGAGTCATTGGAAGGAAGGGATGAGGGTACTTAGGTACATCAGAGGTACTCTTGAGTATGGCATCACTTATAGCATAGGTGACACTTTGACAGGTTATTGTGACTCAAATTGGGCAAGAGATTGTGATTCTAGGAAATCAGTTTTTGGATATTGTTTTTCGCTTGGTTCCAGTGCTTTCTCTTGGACCAACAAAAAGCAACCTACAATGGCACTTTCTTCCACAAAGGCTGAGTATAAGGAAGGCAGCTTGCTTTGCTGCATGTGAGGTAGTGTGGCTGAGGAGAATCTCGGTTGACATGGGAGTTCAGATCAGGGAGACTACAGTCTTCAGGTGTGCGACAATCAAAGTTGCATGGCTATCTCCAAGAACCGTATGTTTCATGCTCGCATGGAGCACATTTAGATTCAGTATCGTTATGTGTGGGAGCTAATAGAGGATGAGATAGTGGAGCTGGAGTATTGCTCTACAAAGCAAAACTGTGCCGACATCTTCACCAAGGCTCTTAGGAAGGACCAGCCCACTCGGCATCTTCATCGACTTGGCGTTGGGCCAAAAACCTAGTTCATATTTGGGTGGACATTTAGGGGGAGTGTTAGTATACACTCAATGCCTGCCTCTCAGCATGTATCTCACTTTGATGTATAATGCACATTTGTTAGGCCTCCATTGTGAGGAGTAGCCATGGTGCATATGTCTTTAGTGGGAACCCCGACTTAGACGCCGATGTGGTCATTATTTGTGACCATTGATGATGGTTAGGAGATGATCAGGGGTACGAGCGTTAGTTGGGGTCCGGGGCATCGCCCTAGCTAGGTGGGCCCAAGGGGCCTAGCAACCCCCTTGGTGGGGGTTCATCAGAGGTGGGAGCCTCCGAGGCGATGGTATGAGGAATATTCTTATAATATTCTCTCGGATACCGGGCGGTGGTCTCAGTGGCCGGTGGGTCGCGTTTTTGATACGTGGGCGGTGACCATGTCTATCTAGTGTAATCGCCCTCATTGTATACGTGTCTACCACACCACCTACAGTAATATATATGGACATGGTTGCCATGAGCTAAGGCATCTAATGCTTGTTAGTATCCATCCCCTTCTCTACTTCGTACATATTCCATCTAGAGTCTATCTAGATCGCTATCTAAGCCTACTTGAGAGCGCATGGGTGGACAACATCATCACTTGTACCTCTTTGGTATAATCAGAATTTCAAATTCTCTCCATTGTGTATCTATTTCATTTTCTATTGTGCTTTGTCTTGCTATCTCTTTCCAATGTGCCATATTCTTATAGAAAGATGTCTAGGCTCACCAATCAAATGAAGCACATTTTCATTCATGACCTTTCTTGCCTGTTAATGGTTTGCAAGTTAAGATTGGTGATGTACTTTATGTGCCGAGAATCAAAAAGAATCTCTTATCGGTCTCTATGTTTGCACTTCGAGGTTATGATGTATCTTTTCAAGATGATAGATGCATTGTGCAGCGTAAAGATCATGATTCTACTCTTTTGTTAACAGGTTCTATGCAAAAGGGTTTGTATGTTTTGGATCATTATGACATTGTTGCTCATACTGTTGATGAGAATGAGGCTTTTAGTTCTTCTCATGTGGATACTATTACACAGTTATGGCATGAGCAATTTGGACATTGTGGTTTTCATGCTTTGTAGTTTTTGCAAAAGATTGACATGGTGCTTAATTTGCCTTTGATTACTCCTCCAAAGTCATATGTATGTGAAGCTTGTATTTTGGGGAAAATGCATCGCTTTGCGTTTCCTAAGGATGGGACTGTGAGAGCTTCTCGTAAGCTACAATTGATTCATAGTGATGTATGTGGGCCAATGACCACATCTTCGTACTCAGGCTTTAGATATTTTTGTACTTTCATTGATGATTTCACACACTTTGCTTGGTTATATGCTTTGAAAGAGAAATTTGATGTCTTGCATGTATTTAAAGCATTTGTGGCACGTGTGGAATTAGAAAGTGGATGTAAGATTGACACCTTACGAAGTGACAGAGGGGGGGAGTATATGTCTCATGCTTTGCAAGATTTCTGTCACTTGAAAGGCATAAAGCATCAAGTTACATTGCCATACACACCACAACAGAATGGTGTTGCCGAGCGCAAAAATCGCTCTTTGATGGAAATGGCTGAATGTATGTTGAAAGGGAAACATCTTCCGCATCAATTTTGGATGGAAGCCATTGCTTGTGCTACGCATGTTTTGAATCGTTGTCCTACAAAGGCGTTGAAGGTTGTAACACCTTTTGAGGCATATTATGGTCATAAGCCAAATGTTGACTATTTGAAAGTTTTTGGTTCTCTTGTGCCTATGTACATATGCCTGCACAGCTTCGTACAAAGCTTGATGATAAAGCAATCAAGTGCATTTTTGTTGGTTATCTTATGGCAGTAAAGGGTATCATTTCTTTAATCCTTTGATGCATAAAATCATTGAGAGTAGAGATGTTTTTTTTGTTGAGGATGATCATTATCCTCTTGTGGATTTTGATGTACATAAGCATACTATGGATACAAATGTATTTGAAGGCTTGTCTTGCCTATGGCAAGCGAGGCAAGGCAAGATGATTTGAGTATGTCTCAGCAAGTGCCATCTACTCAAGATCATCTACTTAGGATGTGCAAGATGTTGTTCGTGAGGAGCAGCAAGAGAATCTTGAGGCACGTAGACTACCTAAGTGGGTCCAGAAGACTTTAGCGGATGCTAAGCTTGATGCTCCTATGGAGAGGAAGACTCGTGCTGGGACTACTTTTGGTCGTGATGTTTATAAACTTTAGTGCGTATGCATGTGAGTTTGAGGATCCTTGTGAGCCTGATGATGTATCAGATGCTTTGAATAGTGAGCATTGGAAAGAAGCCATGCAACTTGAGATTGATTCTATTCATAAGAATCATACGTGGGATCTTGTTGACTTGCCACCAAGAAAGAAGCCCATTGGCACGAAGTGGGTTTTCAAAACAAAAAGAAAGCTTGATGGTTTTGTTGATAGATACAAGGCACGTCTTGTCGCAAAGGGTTATGCACAAAAGAAAGGCATAGACTATAAGGAGACCTTTGCACCCACTAGTAGGCATGCTGCCATTCGATGTATTGTTGCTATGGTTGCTCACAATGGTTGGAAAGTGCATCACTTGGACATAAAGACTGCATTTCTCAATGGTGACTTGCATGAGGAAATCTATGTAACACAGCCTGTGGGTTTTGAGCTACCAGGAAAGGAGCACATGGTATGCTATTTGAGGAAATCACTTTATGGGCTGAAGCAAGCTCCTCGTGTGTGGTATGAGAAGATCCATTCATGGCTGATTTCGCAAGGTTTTGTGCAGTCTTCAATTGAAAGTACTTTGTATGTACGGCATACTGAGGATGCAAGTATCATCATTTTTGCTTTATGTGGATGATTTGCTATTGACTAGTAATAATGATGATGCATTACAAGAGTTCAAAGAGACATTGCATGCTGATTTTGAGATGTCAGATATGGGGCTTTTGGAGACATACTTGGGTACGCAATTCAAGCAATCTAGTGATGGCATTTTCATGTCGCAAGGATCTTATGCACGTAAGGTTCTTCAGCATTTTGGCATGGACACATGTAAACCTATTGCTACTCCTATGGAGCCGGGTTTACATCTTTCACTTCATGATGGTGCAGATGCTTTTGATGTGCATACCTATTGTGCAGCAGTTGGTTGCCTTATCTTTTTGGCAATAACTTCACACCCAGACATACAGTGTGCAGTTTCAGCCACTAGAAGATTTATGCATCGGACTAGTATGCAGCATTGGAAAAAGCAGTGAAGAGGATTATGCAGTATCTTAAGTATACCTTGGATCATGGGTTGTTCTTCTCTAGGGGGGTAGGACTTCTTTAGTTGCATGCTTTCAATGATTCGGATTGGGCCGGTGACTATGACACATGACACTCTACCAGTGGGAATTGCCTTTATCTTGGAGATGCTTGTGTTTCTTGGCTTAGCAAGAAACAACCCAACCACTGTGGCTACATCTACATGTGAGGCTGAGTACAGGGCAGCTTTCACGACAATAGTGGATTGCATTTGGACACGCAGATTATTGCATGATCTCATGATACCTCAGGATGGTGCTACGACTATCTTTTCTAACACTCAAGCTGCTATTGCTGTAGCATGCAATCCAGTCTTTCATGCTCCCACGAAGCATATTGAGGTGGTACACTATCATTATGTGCGAGAGCGGATTGCAACAGGGGATGTCCATCTTGCATATTGTCCTACTCAGGACAATGTGGTAGACATTTTCACCACGAAGGCTCTACCTCGACCCAAGTTTGAAGCTTTTCACAAAGCTTTAGGCTTGATACAGGGCTAGTCTCCACATACCCTGTTACACTATCACTCCATGGGGGATTTGTTAGCTATCTCTCTATGTAGTGCTAGTATATATGAGCTTATGCGGGGGCATTTTTTTCCTACGGGTTCCCCCCCCCATCTAGTGGTCGGCCACTTTATACTATAGTGTAGCACACTATGTAGTTGTTATTCTCTCTATAGTGCGATAAGAGGACATCCAACACATTGAATCCCCCATATTGCATTATACTGCATTCACAATCAAAGGAACTCCAACACACAAAATAGGCTCAAGCGACAAACAAAGAAAACATTTTGGATAAAATTCACTGCAACGCGATAAGAGGACATCCAACACATTGAATCCCCCATATCGCGTTGTATTGAAGTCACAATAAAGGAAACTCCAACATGAAAAATCTGCCCAAATACAATGCGATATGCAAAAAAATAGCATATTCAAACCAGTAAATTATGTTGTTGTACTGCATTCATAATTAAAGAAACGCAAAATAGGCTCAAACGATCAACAAGGAAATAATTTTGGATTGAATTCACTAAAACGTGATGGGAAGACTTCCAACACATTGAGCCATATCACGTTATACTGACTTCATAATAAAAGAAACTCTACACATGTTAAATACCTATTTTACAGGTACTAGTACCAATTAATACAACGCAAGACAAGAGCCCAAGTGTGCTATCCTCGTGTTGTAATAATGATCATACTACAGGGAGAGCGATGTTGGAGTGCTGTGTTTTTTGTTAGGAATCTCTCGACAATCCACATAGAAAAGGAAGAAGTAGACATGGTGCAAATAAACATTAGATTGAGAAATGAACACTTACTCGTCAACAGGATGCCATCCATGAGGAGATGAGATGGCATAGACGACGGAGAGCAGATCACACCGATGAAAATCAATGAAAAGAAGCTATTGTTTACGAAGAGCTTGCTGCTTAATTCAACAATTAAGGGTTTAATAGAAGGGTCCCACCTTAAGTAGGTGTGACATCGTATGATGACGTCGGAAGTAATGGCGTTAAGTGCACGTGGCATGTAATGATGATGATCAAATACATGAGTGACATGAGTCTCTCATGTGAAAGAACGTGGGTGATTGCCAATGTAATCTTGCCATGTGTAAACATCGTGGGATAATGCATGCACTCCCACATGCATTATTTATAGCGTGAGTTTCAAACACTCTTGGCTTTTTTTTTCGTACAACTATTTTCTTGCTCTTCCTTGCTCCTCTGCAATGGTGCAACTTATCAATAGCTATAGCAGTCTTTCCAGTTTGTCAGCCGTGTTTGATTATCGGTTCCCATTCCTGTGAAGGACAAGCATACTTGTTCATATGTCAAGGGTTGGTAAGGTTTTGCGCATTGTATCAAATTATACCACATGCTCCACTGCTTGTGCAACCCCTGTTAATTCCTTTGAGTTTCCACCCAACCCGTGCCTGTACACTCGGTAGTTGAATTGTTGATTTTGGCAAAGAGGGATCGAACCTCTGTCAGTTCTTGATACTGATCTATTGACAGTCTCCAACCCTAAGGCAATTTTAAGATGAGTTCTCAAATCTTATTAGTCTTAAAATGTTCATTTTCATGCTTTAAAAATGATTGTGAGTGTCATTCCTTCCTTCTTTACCTATGCAAATCATGTATAATTGAAAAAGGATTTTGAGCTTCAGTACAACGCGATGTAGGGCTTCACTCGAGAACGTCCACCCTAAATTGCATTGTACTGACCTGCGTTATACAAGTTTAAAATCTACTATGCAGTATTGCTGGGGACATGGGTTTACATAGCCACCCGCTGCACCCAACCTCTTTGAGAAGATATAAAGCAACGATATGTTGCTTCTTTGACCACATGATAGCTGCACTACCGAGGCCGAATACGAACCTCATGTAAATCTATGGTCTTGAGTATTGCCTGCCCACCATACGAGCAATGAGGTATCACAGGTATAAACAACATACGTTTGTCCTCCTTGATGAACTACATAGGGTGCTCAATCACATGCAAAGTGCCATTCTAAGGCTACCAATCCAGCCATTGTCAGATCCCTTTGTAATATTATTGAATCAAAATCAATACAACGCTAGAAGGGAACCCCTAACAACTGCATGCCAACCTCCTCTCGTTGTAGTCATTTTACCCCAAAAACAATCTTATATCGTGTAACTTGCGACAAATTAGTACAAATCGAGGGGGGAAGCCTTATGTGCTCAATGCATTACAACGCGAGGAAGGGCTCCCTCTGATGTGACCCTATCCCTACTCGTGTTGTAATGCATTGAGCACATGAGGCACCCCCCCTTCGATTTGTACTAATTTGCAAGTTACATACTATAAGATTATTTAAGTGTGAAATCACCACAACACGAGGAGGTTGGCATGTAGTTGTTAGGGGTACCCTCCTCGCATTGTAGTGATTTTACACTTAAAATAATCTTATACTATGTAACTTGCAACAAATTAGTACAAATTGAGGGGTGAAGTCGACAAAAGATAACCCGTGACATATGATCATGAGGGCATGGCAGGGAGAAGGCCGGGTGGGAGACGATTGAGTCATGGCCCCGTGATCACAAAATTCAAAATGGCATCTTGTAGGTCTTGATCAGTATAAGCCCCGAGATGGCCTTCGGTGAATGTGATGAGTTGCACGTCGCCTTCAGACCTGCAGCTCTAGGACCGCCGCTTTTGCACCTTTGTTTTTTGTGCCTTCTTAATATCGACTGAACCCACCTACACCCACAGTCTCTTCAAATACCATGTCTGCATCATGTGGGTGGTTGCACACACAGTATATTAACCAAGATAGGGTGACGACGGTGGAGTCTCGTGCCCTGTAAATAATATGTATAGGTACAAATTAAGGGGGAGGGGAAGGGTTTTGGGTCTTGGGTTGTTCTTCAACCCGTGGTGATTCCAAGATTCTCTGCTAGTCTAGACTCCTTACTTGGATAAACTATCTCTTAAGCCACTTCTATTCTTGGAAGCTCATTGGCACCTTTGGAAACTCCCTCCTGCTTAGCTCCTGCTTAGCTTCCACTTCAAGTGAACTCTTCGCAGTAATCTTGGCCGATGTTGCCACGTAAACCATAGTATCCAATACTTCTAGTTCCTTGGTTGTTTTCTCCTTCAGTTTGCCCTTCCATCTTTTGTTGGAATTAGGCTTTGGAATTAGGCTTTGATCTTTGCCATCCTTTGTCAGGATGATGCTTCGATCTCTGCCATGCTCGTTGGTACGAGGCTTCGATCTTTGCCATCCTCTGTTGGTAGGAGGCTTTGATCTTTGCCATCCTCACATGAGGCTTTGATCTCTTTGTTCTTGGTTCTTTTCATATGTTGAGTCCATGAGATGAGAAGAGGCTGTCTTGCCTACCTAATCTGCCACAAAAGTGGTTGGAGATGCAATAACACAGACCTTGATTTGGGTGTAAATGCAAAAATGCTAACCCTTATTTGTTGCATGCACTTCTAGCAAACCCCAATGCAAGAACCTAGATGGTTTGTGGAATGACTATTTAGGTTATATGGTTTTCCTAAAAATATCATTAGTGATTGTGACAAGAGGTTCACTGAAGGTGAGCACAAGCTTAAAGTTTAGTTGCAGAGATCATTCACAAATGGATGGACAAATGGAGAGAACTAACCAAACCAAGGAGTCTTTGCTTCAAGCATACTTCTCACATAAGCAAACTGATTGGCAAAGATGTTTAGCCTTAATTGAATTTTCTTGAAATAGTTGTAAGTATGCAAAATGATTTAGTTTGTTTATGCTCATCTATCAAAATTAAGGCAAGTGATATCAAGTTACCAAGGGTAACTTGATATCACTACTCTTTGCTGTCGGCGCCTCTCCAAACCTCGACGTCATCTCTTTGCTTTGGTTGCTCTTGCTCCACGTCATGTGCTTGCCCTAGCTGTGCTTTTGTTTTGGGTGTTGGTGCCTCTCCAGACCTGCAATGATGCTATCTTTGATGCGCTTTGAGCCGACATGCCAACGTGGCATTCACCTCGTCCTCAACCTTTGCCTCTCTGAAGGCTTCAACACCTTCAACACCTTCCCTACCTTACGGTTGATCGCAGGATGGTGAGCTTGTCTGGTCCAAGTGCTAAACACCAACTTAACTATGTTTTTCTTAATCCATTGCTTACACGGCTGTAGCCAGTTTGGTTTTTGAAACTCAGCCATCCACTTAGAGATTTAGTCACCTTACTAGCTCGACTAGTTCACAACAACAAACTCGGCAGAGTGACCATTTAACCAACTCTATCATTCATTTTGTAGAGAATCTATGGCTACTCCATAGAAATCTAGGCTCTATTCCACATGGCATTGCATTGTGCTAAACTGTTGCTTAAGCGCTCGAGTCCACGTGTGCCACCCTTTTGATGGTGCTCTCCCCAAAGTCCACCATCAATCGGTCCTTCTGTTGGATTTAACACAACGCGAGAAGGGGGGGTCCTTCATGCGCTAGGCCTGCTATCGTGTTGTAGTGCATTAATTCAATACAATTCAAAGAGGAGGGGAACCTCTTGAGCTAGCATGCCTGCTTACGCTATAGTGATTGATGCCACATTAGAGCAGTGAGAAAAGGCATTTTGAGGCAATGACAGCACTTACCCAAGGCAGTGTCACTTCCACCTTGATGACAAAGAGAAGACGATGTCACGGGCAAGACGCACAAAGAAGACCTTGATGACAGAGAGCAGGTGATGATGACATGAGCAATAATGATTTTGCATGCATACATATGGTAGACATGTGAGGCATGATGATGAGCACAACTAGTGTTCATACAAATCCAAATCTTGTGTGCTGTTGGTTTTTTGAAAACAATTGACAGTTTCAGGTCCAAATCAATGCAACGCGATAGGTGCCATTCCTTTCTCAATCTAGCCTCACATCGCATTGTATTGAATTCCTTCCGTCGTCTTGACATGGTATTAGGTTCTTCAAGGCTAGTTTCTTGTAATCATTGATTATTTGTATATCATTGACCCTTTTGATATAGGAAATTAGCACAACACGATATGTGGTATTTCTCTTTAACTTTGACCCTACATCGTGTTGTATTGAATCCCTCAAGCTACATGGTCCTATTATTGTTCTTGAAGGTTAGTTTCTCTTAAATGTTGATTATTTATACACTATTGGCCCTTTTGTTAAGAAATCAACACAATGCGACTACAAGTCTGGCCTCATATCGCATTGTATTGAATTCCTCAAGCCTCGGGGTCCTTATAGAGTAGTTGTCTTGTTTTGTTGACTATTTTTTTACACATCTATGTAGTCATGACATCAATACTTTCTTGTAGATGGATTTGTTCAAGATTGAGGAGCAACTTCTAGATGAAGTTGTAGAGACTCCTCAAGAGAAATTGTCCTTTCTATTTAGAGTAGGCCAACATCATCATCATCGTGAGGTAACACGTATGTTCTCTTACGATGTGTCCGTCTGGCTAGGCACTTTACCCAGAAGGAGATTTTAGAGGCAACGGAGATCATTAGATGTAGAGTCCCATAACAATGACATCATGGTTAGGAAGATTAAAGAACATAACAAACAAAACGAAATCACGATGATTAGCAAACATGGCTTAACAAAGTTTACCAGAATATTAAGATGGAAGAAAAAAGAGACCGAGAGAAGAAGAAGAAGAGATGAAGCAAATATGGCGGAAATAAGTGATGCTATAAGAGATGCAAAAAATGAAGAGAACTAAGTTCAAATTGCGGAGAAAGACTTCAATTAGACTAGACTTCAATTAGACTAGATTTCAATCAGACTAGCTATCAATCAGATTAGCTTTCAATCAGACTAGCTATCAATTAGATTAGCTTTGAATTAGACTAGCTACCAATCAGATTAGCTTTCAATCAAACTAGCTATCAATTAGTATGGCCTCTTTTCCCTGATATGCCTTTTGATATACATTTTGGAAGGTGGTTTTCAGGCCTGATATTGTTCTATTTTTGAATTTTATGCCAATATATTTTATTCCTCTTTTTTGAGCTTAAAATAACTAATAGAAGACTCGAGCCATGCATGGATGTGTTAGTTAACTAGATGTATGGGTGATTAAGTGCATGAGAAAAGCAATGGATGCATGAAGATTAAAGTGGAGTTGCATAAATATATGGTGGGATGTGACGTTGGAATATAAATAATTAAATGCAAAAAGAGGAATTCCCATGGTAACTGGGATCCAAGAAATTAAATGGGAAGAAGAGAAATTTTTAGTATAATTCGATTTATGATTATTTACCAAAAGTGAAAATATGGGTAGAATTGATTTCTACAAATCCCATGAATTCTTTTATTCAAAAGAAGAATATTGAATATAATTCAATTGAGGAATTGAGAAGGAATATGGAAATAGTTGTCAGAAAAAGAATCTTTAATTAGGTCAAGCAATTGGCAAAAATTTAGAAAAAGTCTTATTATCGGTATCAATCTAGAAAAAGCTATTAAATGGGAATAGCATGTGAATGGATGTGAGAAGATGTGTATGGGATGTGATAATATGTAAATGGGATGCGATAAGATGTGTATGGGATGTGATAGAATGAGAACGGATGCGATAAGATGAGTATGGGATGTGATTGGATGTGAATGCGGATGTATATGTGAAAGAAAGAGTATGCATGTGTATGAGAATGAATAAATGTGGATATGGATGTAGATGTGTGTGAATGTATGGATGTAGATGTATGGATGTGGATATGGATATGGATGTATGGATGTGGATGTGGATGTATGAATGTGGATGTGTATGTGGATATGGATGTAGATGTATGGATGTGGATGTGTATGTGGATATGGATGTAGATGTATGGATGTGGATATGGATGTGGATGTGTATGTGGATATGGATGTAGATGTATGGATGTGGATATGGATGTGGATGTGTATGTGGATATGGATGTAGATGTATGGATGTGGATATGAATGTGGATGTGGATGTATGGATGTGGATGTGGATGTGTATATGGATATGGATATAGATGTATGGATGTGGATATGGATATGGATGTATGGATGTGGATGTGGATGTATAGATGTGGATATGGATGTGGATGTATGGATGTGGATGTGTATGTGGATATGGATGTAGATGTATGGATGTGGATGTGGATGTGGATGTACATGTATGGATGTGGATGTGTATGTGGATATGGATGTAGATGTATAGATGTGGATATGGATGTGGATGTATGGATGTGGATGTGTATGTGGATATGGATGTAGATGTATGGATGTGGATATTGATATGGATGTATGGATGTGGATATGGATGTAGATGTGCATGTGGATATGGATGTAGATGTATGGATGTGGATGTGTATGTGGATATGGATGTAGATGTATGGATGTGGATGTGGATGTATGGATGTGGAAGAATGAATGTAGATGTGTATGTGGAAGAATGAATGTGGATGTGTATGTGGAAGAATGGATGTGGATGTATGAATGCGGATGTGTATGTGAAGAATGGATATGGATGTGAATGTGTACGTGGAAGAGTGGATATGGATGTGTATGTGGAAGAATGAATGAGGATGTGTTGTGAGGATGTGATGTCGATGTGAGTGAATGGATGAGATGTAATGTGATGTGAATTGGGATGAGAATGAATGAGATGTGATGTCATGTGAATCAGAATGTGAATGAATGTTATGGGATGTGAATGGATGATATGTGATGTGAATGAATCTGATGTGATGAGATGGAAAATGATGTGACTGGATGAGAATAGGTACACATATGAATTAGACGTGGATTAAGTAATATGGATTGATGTGGAACAATGTGGAAAGACGAGAGTTCATTATAGAAACTGTATTTGTGACCTGTTTGTAAATGACTGTTTTATGTCAAGAATGCTGGGGAAGCATTTTGACCGTCTTGTGAATAAGGTCATGGAGACCTAACTGATAAAGTTGCAATAGTTGACGGAGAGCCAACGGAGGACGTCTCGCGTAGCAAGGTCCAACTGAGGTCTTGACCAGCCTCAGTTTGATTTAAATGGTGAGCTTCCGGTACGGTGGATGAGGGACCAAGGAAGCGGCCTATGAGTGAAGCGCTAGGTGACCTGCGAAGGATCCTAGAGGATGCTGACCATACAGTGCTTGGAAGTGGCCTATGAGTGAAGCGCTAGGTGACCTGCGAAGGATCCTGGAGGATGCTCTGGGTTACCGAAGATACCCACACGTGCGTCATGGAAGATATTGGAACAAGGAGTAAGAGTTGTTTTCTGAAACCGGGCATGGATCTGGTTGATTGACTTTGCTAGTCCTCAACGGATGAGTCCATGGCTCTTTTATATGGATCTGTTGGTTGATCTTGCTAATCTTCAACGGAGATTCCATCTTGAATTTTTTTATAAGTGAATATATTGCCGGGTACTATGAGTTAGGAACTATCGAAAAGGCCCCTGAGTGGACAGGTGGTGAGCGTTCTGGTTGCCAATGATGCTATAGATACTCCGATGAAGGAATGATTGGAAATTAAGATTTAACCGGATATTTTGGAGGATTGTGATCAGTGATACTATGGCTTCATTAAATGATTGTTTTAAAGATAGCTGAATCTGTAAAGAAAGCAATTTCATATTGGGTGTGTAAGTGGTGTGACTAGCTTTAAGTTTGCATGAACATCTGGCTAGGGGGCCTGGGAACTCTTTTCCCTGGTACCCGGGACAAAACCTAACCAAATTCTTAATTGGGTCCCATCACTACAATGGCTAGGCGGTTGGCTAACCCATGGGACTGGATGGGGTTAGGCTGGACTGATGGATCCATAAAATGAGACTCAATTTCTGTTGTAGTACGCTAGATGAAGTAAATCCCGGATAGTAATTGTTCTATGGAAAAAGGAATCAATGGCTGTGCCTCTCGATGGGGAAAAAAGCGTTGATCTCTATGATCCATGTGCAAGTTTCTTCCTTGATCTGACCAAGTGACTTTAGGTTCGGTTGATCAGTTTGGTCAGTAATGACCTTGACTACATTAGAGTAAAAATATCGTGGAGGAATCGCACGTGCTTTCCAGGCAAGGGAAGTTTTTTCGAGTTCGGTTTTGGAAGAACCGAGGGATAAGTCTCCTGCCCGGATATCCGTGGGCGAGGCCCCAAGTGAGAGGACCCTGCACCGCGCAAGGAGTGCTACTTCCGCTACTAGTAACCCCGAATCCGTTGTGCGGAGGGGGCAGGGATCTCTCAATGATGTGAAGGGGGTCTTACCTCTTGATCCAATTCAAAATTCAAGGGCAGTGTCTACCCTTTTACAACTCCAATCTGATATTTAATGATTACAACAAGTTTATCAGCATGAATTCACCAAAAATACATAAAGCCAAGGGTAATTGATCTATACTGAGAATGGTTGGGATATCAAACCATCTTTGAATTGCAATCTGAAGTGATAGGGATCTGTATCCGACACCCAATGGTAAGTTTGAACTATCAATTGCACCAAACTGCAATGATTAGTTTTGATTAATCACTCGTTTGTGAAATAATCCCCTGTTTTGTGTGCAAAAAATAGAGTGTGTGGAGAGGCCAGATCTGGTGCCTTAGAGTTCAAATGAGCTCAAATCCTTTCAAAGGCATCAATAGCAGTTAGTCTAGTAGAGGATCAAGCCAAGAAAGAAAAGATTTGACTAAACATTGCATGCTTTTACCAAAGTCACTTGCAGATTTGATGCAGAGCTTGATGCCGCTTCTCCTTGAGGAATTTCACAAATCTGAGATCACCAGCATGTAGAGTACCCTTGAAAACTCTTGGGGCTAAGAGGAATTAGGCTAATTCACCTTGAGTGAGTGTAGATCTGAGATCTCCTTTAGAAAAATGACGCTTCTTAATCACCGAAAATCGACGACTTCAGGTGGCGATTCCACGAGCTGAGTAGGTGGGCTGGAGCATGGGGCTTGTAGCTAGATGAGGCTAGGAGCTTTTAGCCTATTATTAAGGTTGGATAGGAGAGGGAGCTCCTCCACCAGCCGAGGGTGCACAGAATAGTTGAAAATATACTAAAAATATGATTATCTCCTAATTATGATTAATAGGGTGATTAGCAAGATAATTAGGCTCAAAAATTGGATAAATTCTAAGCTTGGCTCTGATACCATTTAAAATTGCAATCATGTGATGAGCTATGGTGGATCAAATGCAAGAATCAACATAATTAGCATGTGATTAAGATGAGATTAAGATGAGATTAGTGAGCAATTAATCTAATACAATAATGTAGGCATGGGTACTCAAAAACCAGCAATATCTCATTAGGCCAATGCCTCAATTTATAGGTTGTACATCCACAAGATGCCAAGCATCTAATCC
Organism: Cibotium barometz; assembly: GCF_041138505.1. Lineage (NCBI taxonomy): Eukaryota > Viridiplantae > Streptophyta > Polypodiopsida > Cyatheales > Cibotiaceae > Cibotium > Cibotium barometz. The sequence goes on from NC_141066.1 coordinate 38,219,266, forward strand.
CACTAATTTCTCCTTGATTTGTGCCACCTCCCTACATCTAGGGGCACCTTTTCCTAGAATCTTTCCACACCCCTATATTCACTCATGCTACCCTTGATTCTCTCATCAGTAGATACCTCTCACCTTTTCACTATGTGTGAAGTTGAGGAAGGCATTTCACGACGTGAAACTTATTGAATTTCACGACGTGAAATCCTACCCGCCATTAGCGCTAGAAATCTGGGGATTGCCTTGCTAAAGTTAGTGCAACCTATCCTAACAAAATTGACTTAAGGAAAAAAAAGTCTTAACTCGTAAAAGTGTGGGAAAGTATTTTCAAGATGTGAAACACAGTGTGCTATTTCATGACATGAAAAGGGTTGTTGAAAGGTAAGAGATGGCCTTAAGTGCACTATAGTCGTTATCCTGACTCGGGTTGATGCAATTCTAAACAGGAATTTCAAAGCGTGAAACACAAGTTGTTCATGGCATGAAATACATTTCATGATGTGAGACATGGTCTAGTATGTCACGACATGAAACCCAATCTATTGTTTCATGACGTGAAACATTAGTCCGACAAAAACTCGAGCAAAAGAGTTGTAGTGAGTTCACCTGCTGAACGTTTTTCTCTCATGCACTTGAGGTCAGGAAAACTTATTTGCACATGATCCTACCCTTGAAGACATTGTATCTAACCACCCAGGATCTTGCTACCAGAAAACTGTTGGTTCAGGTCACTTGGTAAGCACTCAATTGAGTGTTACAGCTTGGAGAAATTTGACCACTGCAGAGACCAGTAGTGAAGAATCCATGGAAGAAGGGATATGGTTCTCCAATATTGGAGAGGAAGCGAATCTCGCTTCTCCTACAAAAGTCCAGCGGAATCTTCGATATGGCCAGTGGATTTTGTGGTCTCCAAACCGGTATAGAGGATGAGACTCAATCTGTGGGCAAGGGTTCTCCAATATTGGAGAGGAAGCGAATCTCGCTTCTCCTACAAAGTCCAGCGGAATCTTCGATATGGCCAGGGGATTCTGTGGTCTCCAAACCGGTATAGAGGATGAGACTCAATTTGTGGGCAAGGGTTCTCCAATATTGGAGAGGAAGCGAATCTCGCTTCTCCTACAAAGTCCAGCGGAATCTTCGATATGGCTAGGGGATTCTGTGGTCTCCAAACAGGTATAGAGGATGAGATTCAATCTATGGGCAAGGGTTCATTCAACGAGCATAGGACACGGTCCAAAACCAAACTTACTAACACATACAACCCTAACGTCTGGACCCAGGAACACTAACCCTTTGAGAGTTAGTGGAATGACTCCTAGGGATAGGCAGGACAAGGAAAATGCTGCCAAGAGGGGTTAAATCTTCTTTCCCACATTTGAGGAATTAGAAGTTGACATAAAGATGGCAGAAGTAGAGTATCAATTGTAGCTTCTGAGCTTACAAAGGCAAAAGCTCGATACGTGAAGAATGATGGCGGAATAGAGGAGAATTGATCATTTGAATATGTTTTATGGCCATGTTATAAGGAAATAGAAACATCTAGAGAAGCCATGGATAACATGGGGATGGGAATGACAGAAGGAGGGATACCAGCCCTAGAAGCCATAAATGAGAAGCCCAAGGTTGAGGAAGACCTTGAATTACAAGAAGTAGTGAACAATTTACCTAGAGCATCTGCCAGAGGAGAGGATCGGCTCTACACAAGAGAGGAGATAAATGAAATGATCAATAATCCCACATTCTTGCAGAGCGTGGAACTCTTAATTCAACAATGGCGGGCTAAGGCTGCTAATGTGATGAGCTTGTTGATGAGGAATTAACCAGACCTAGCCATAGACCCGGACTGGGGATAGATGGACTTACATAGGTAGAGGACAAGGTCTAGGTAGGGGGGAATAGCTCCTCAGAGACCTATAGAGCAGATCCCCACACAGATCTAAATACAACCACAAGGGCAGATTTGTTGAATATGGTGCAAAAATGGGTAGATGCATGGTTAGGGAACTAGGCACGACCCTTGAATCCAGACCATCTCAGATGAAGCCACACGTTATTTTAAAACTTTGCAGAAGTTCTTAGGAGATGGGGACCCAATCCAACACATAGAGGTCTTTGAGTCAACATGTGAAACATGTGGGCTGATGAATGATGTGACATGATACATGCCTTTTCTCTAACTTTAGAAGGGAAAGCCCACCAATGGTATCGAACCTTAAAGCCTAAAGATAAACTCAATTTCACGCGACTTAAAGAATGTGTTCATATTGAGCTTTGCTGAAACATGTGGGCTGATGAATGATGTGACATGATACATGCCTTTTCTCTAACTTTAGAAGGGAAAGCCCACCAATGGTATCGAACCTTAAAGCCTGAAGATAAGCTCAATTTCACGCGGCTTAAGAATGTGTTCATATTAAGCTTTGCTCAAAGTGGTGATAGATAGAGTCTTGTCGCTCAACTCCATAACATCAAGCAAAAAGAAAATGAATCCATGCGGGATTATGTTTCTCGACTCAAGCACCTAAACTCAAGATGCAAACTCAGGGGGGAAAGGATAATTGATGATCAGTTATTGCCTAGCTTCCTGAGAGAAGTGGGTAGAAGGAAGAATAAACCCAATGACCGTCACAGAGGAGAGTCAGACACCTCTAGCAAGGAAAAACCAAAAACCTAAGGAAAGGGAGCAACCAAATTCATCCAAATATCGATCACCCAATTGGGGAGGTATTATGAGAGCGATGGCATGAATGCCACAATTCCAATCCACCATAACGGCTACCAACAAGCACTTGCTATATCCTAGATGGCGGTGCAGGTGTGAGAATTATTACAAGCAATGTTGGAAAAACTAGGGAGGAGTTAGAAAGAGTGGACTTAATCGTTAAGATGGTAGATGGAACATCCTCAAGGCCAATGGTGTTAGTGAAAAACGTTAAGCTTAAGGTCTTTTTGTTTTGATACCATCATACATTTGTTATAATGGACTTTCTACGCCAACCAAATTCATATGATATTATCTTGGGTAGACCCTTCATGAGGGAAGCCAAGGTGGTGCACGATTGGGCATTAGACCAAGTGTATATAAGAAAGGATCCGCAAATTCTGAAGATTGATCTCCATACATGGAAGGTACACCCCATGAAAGGGCAATTGTTTGGAAATGATTCGGTTACAACTGAACGAGCCACATCCTTACAAGTTTGCCAAAACAACACTCATGGAAAGAGGAAGAGAACAAGATGTATGCATCACTTCCACCTTCGGACTTTAGTGAAAACTGGATGAATGTGCTTGGTTGCCACTATAGATGTGTTGCCTCCCAAAGGAAAAAAGTAGGTGGAACCGAGAACAATTCCCACTACCTCATTGCGCATGGTGGATATGTAACTCATGGAAGAGGAAATTGAGGATAAAGCCTCAAGCATAGAAGTTCTTGGACCGCATGGTCGCAACAACAACACTTAACGCCTTAGGAAGTGGCAAAAACAAAAGAGGTATATCATTTGATGCAATGCCGAAGTAAACCCACGAATGCCCAGTGGCTAAGATATCTTGAAGTCACTAAGGCGCATGATGAGTTCTCTAAAAACTAGGGTGAGGAGTTGAGTAAGACCACCTTGGAAGAAAAACAAGAAGAGAAAACTACTCTTCAAGCAGCCTGATCTACCTAAACTCACTAAGCCAGGAAGAAGAAAATGAAATAAGGCTCTGGCGAGAGGGCGATGACTCAAAAAGAGGATGAAGATGACGAGAGCCAGATTTGCACCCAGTGTTAGATCATTTCAAAACCTACACCATCGATGAGCGGAAAGTGGCCCAACTGACGGCCAAAAGAGTCAAGGAGGATAGCCAATCTAGGTCTTATGATGGGCCAGTAGTAGAAGTTAAGGAGGTAGATATTGCAGAGCTAGGGGAGGATCCAAAACCTGTCTACATTGTTAACGACTGCTGAATAAGAAGAGCTCATTGCTATCCTAAAAGAGTTCAAGGATTGTTTTGCTTAGAAGTATATGGAAATGAAAGGTGTACCACCCGTGGTTTAACACACAATCCCGATCAGGAAAGGATCGAGACCATCCAGGAAAAAACCGTATCAAATGAATCCTGAGTATGTAGCTATTGTTATGTAGCTATTGTGTAAAGGAGAAAATTGATAAACCTTTCGTCTAACTTATGGCATCGATGCGGTAATGCCTATGGAATTCCTAGTTCCAAGCCTACGTATTGTGGTATAAGAAAGGCTCACAGAAAATGCATTAGCCGAGAGATTGATTGACTTAGAGAGAAACTTGATGAAACCCAGCTAATTGCATCGCATGGGCTTATGGTCAAGAAACTACGGAGAAAACATTGGTTTGACCATAACCTAAAACATAAAAAACTGGAAAAGGGGAAGCTTGTCCTCATGTATGGTGTTGGAAGCATCAAGAAAAAGAAATTGAAGTATCGAGGGTTAGGACCTTTTAGAGTGTCCGAGATCACCTCTCAAGGGTCGTCAAAATAGAGATCGATGGGGTAGAAATGGAGGGATATATCAATAGTAGTAAGGTGGAAAAATATTGTTTAACTTATGGCATCAATGCGGTAATGTCTATGGAATTCTTAGTTCCAAGCTACGTATTGCGGTACAAGAAAGGCTCACAAAAAATGCATTAGCTTGCCGAGAGATTGATTGACTTAGATAAACTTGATGAAACCCGGCTAATTGCATCACCTGGGCTTATGGTCGAGAAACTATAGAGAAAACATTGCTTTGAACATAACCGAAAACATAAAGAACTGGAAAAGGGAAAGCTTGTCCTCACATGTATGGTGTTGGAAGCACCGAAAAAAAAGAAATTGAAGTATCGAGGGTTAGGATCTTTTAGAGTGTCCGAGATCACCCCTCAAGGGTCAATCAGAATAGAGACCATCAATGGGTAGAAATTTTTTTTGATGTTAACATCTCCATTAGAAATAATACCTTAGTGGGGAAGGTATTTGTTATGCATGCAGGAACAATGGAAGAGGAAAATATTCTGGTAAGATCATGGATTTACGCCACCAAATGCATCATCTGATGGGATAAATGGATAGCACAACTCAACGATGGCATTGACACCATGACCATTCCATTATGGAGTCCCTTGAATATGGGAAAGCAACGACAAACAGTTGCCAGTGCTAAGAAAAGTGGAAGGATCCATGGAACAAGCGACCACCTCTAACCAATTGTTAATGAAACCCTACCCTAACGAGTCGTGGGAAGTTGCCTATCTGCCGAGCTTAAGGCTCAAGAGCTCCACCGTAGCCGCTCGCCACACCGGCCTCCCACACTCATTGTCACACCGAGGGGGTTGCTCTAATCCAATGGGTGATGCAAGCTCTCTCGGCGAAGATCATGTGTGGGATCTCCACAAAAGAGGATCGCATCATTGGTAGCCTAATCACTCACACAAGAGGGAGAGAGGAAACAAGATGGAAGCATGAGAAAACAAGTGATTAGCACTAATCACTCCTAAACCCTAACCCTAAGCACACCATACATGCTAGATTAGAGTTGCAAGAGAGGGGGAGAGAGAGAACACTCCACTTCTATTGCACAAATGAGAAAATGAGTTATAAACAAGAGGAATTGGCTTGTATAGTTCCAAGTCTTTTCCCACTAGGCTACCCGGGAGTAAGTGACCTAGGGCGCCCAAACATAGTTACAAGGATTTTCTCTATGGTTTGGCCAACTAACCAAGATCCTCTTGTCTTTCCATTGAAGCTCAATACTTGGGAGTGTATTTAGGGCATTTCCCTCATTAAATAATGGGATTTACAATATATAGTACTGGCACCCATTACATAAGTGTACGAATATAGTTATTGTAGGAATGTGTTAACCAATATGTGGTTAAGATACTCCCCTTTCTAAAGTCGATCGCAAACTCATGATCGGTAAGAGGTTGGTGAGGCATGCAGGGAAGTGTCGCACTTGGTTTGTCTCTCCGAAAATGAGAGGGGGTGGGGGAGTTAGTAAGATGGAAAGAAGTTAGTGAAGTACTGGTGATTAAATATCTAGCTAGTCGTATGGGCTCTTATGAGTTTGCTTTTTTGTATGTGCCTAGTAGTACTCTTTATTTTATGTTTTGGGTTTCTTACTTTTGTCGCCTTTGCGAGACAAGACACCCTCATTAGAGGAGTCAGAGAACTTGAATGAGTAGACTAGGACGGAATACTTAATGACCAGTATCCAAGTGGGAGGTGGTATTATTAAGGAGGGGTTAGTAAAACAATGGTGTTAGTAAGCAAGTGGCAAGGGGGGAATTCCGGAGGGACAAGGAGGCAACACGCATGGAGATTGTTTGCACTCCAAGATGATGTATGTCGATGGCGATGTACATGAAGCTCGAGCATCTTTGTCAAGACATCGTGATGGGTATCTTGGCTCCCATGGATGTTGAGTCATCAAGTTGCAGTGTTCTGTTTGTTTCTTTTTGTGCTTTGTCTTCTTCTGTCATTGGAGCTCTGAGATCCTGTGTTGATAGAAGTGGTAGTCGATGATGGCGAGAATCCAAACAGGTGGAGCCAAAGAAGAAGTTAAGGGTAGGATTGATTAGTCATGAGAAGCACAATTATTTGGGTGAAATGGGGGTGATTAAGAAGATCCAAGCAATGGGGGTTGTACCATTGACCAAGCTTGCGCGCCCACCATGGTCCCCCCATCCAGAGACGTACTTGGATGGATGTTGATGATGAAGATGTGTGCGGTGTGTGCGCATGTGTGCGCATAAGATAGAGCCCAGTGAGATTTGCAGGTGTTGTGCATGGACGAGGGAAAAATGTGTGCCCGTGGTCCTAATCACCTAGATCCTAATCACCAAGAGATGTTTTTTTTAATATATGTGGTTAGTGATCAGAACCCCTAAATTGAGTTTATCTTTGAGTGGGTGGATAAGGTCAGCCATTTGTAGCACTGCCTTGGTTTGGTGACAAAGTTGAAGGGCGGGGTGGAGCTTCGTGAAAGGCTTCATTGGGGAAAAGGGTGGGAAAATTGAGCTTTTGAGTGCCCATGGGTTGGGTGTGGGCAAGTTCGTAGGATTTGTCAAGGAGGAGGGGACTTGCCTGCCCATTGGTTGCCAAACCATCTTTGTCAATTGGACAGGTAGTATCGGAGTGGTGGGTGTGGTTTGGGTGAACAACGAAGGGGTATGCCTTGGGTGCCAAATGATGAATTGCCATCATGGAAGCCTTGGGCTTCTAAGAGACATTTGGGCACCCAACGCTGTCGAGTGAATGTCCATGGTTGTTGAGGCTTCTGGCTTTTTTGTCGATGAGGCTTTAAGCTATGATTGGGTTGTCGACGCGGAGGATAGGCTTTTGATTGTGGCTTTGGGAGACCCACAAGTGTGTGTTACCTTCATGGAAGCCTTATGATTTGAGCACATTGGTAGGCACCCAGCGTTGTTGGCTTTGGTGTGCTTGGGGTTGCCAAACCCGTGGCTGTGGGACCTTTTGTCACGGCTTCCTGGGGAGTTGTTGTGGTGGATGACCACAAGAGGAGTTCTTGGGTAGCCAAAGGTGAGTGTTACCTTCGTAGAAGCCTTGTGCTCATAATAGGCGGTCGGGGACTAGCCAACATGGAAGCTTTGACTTAGGGTTGGTTTTGGTTGGCTTTGTTGGCATCTTGCACTTGGGTGAGGGAGACAATCCCAAATGTCATTCCATAAATTTGGACTATCTTTTAATAAGGTGCCAATGGGCATTTGGATTTGGGAGGAAAGAAAGGCTGAGTGGCCGGCCAGGTCACATTGATGAGAAGGCGCTTCCTGAGGTGTGGGGACTTGATTCGTAAGGGGGACCAACAATTGTACAGGGAAGTTCAATTTGGTCTTGATTTGAGAGTGGTGGAGGTCGAGATTTGGGTGCCGTAGGTAGGAGGGTAAAAGACCTCATCAACTCATGTGTGGGCACCACGTGAGTCTTTGTCAGACTCTATGTCACTATTCTCATCAAGTTGTTCAATGTGACCGTGGAATTTGGGTTGGGCCGTTTGTGGAATAGGCACTGGAGGATTAGGAGGCGCATCTGGGACAAAATTTTCATTTGTCAACATCATGTTGGTGAATGAATCTTCCTCATCCTTGAGTGTAAGCGGGGGCATTGGCCTTACCTGGTGTGGAAGTTTAGAGGTGCAATGGGGTATGACGCACACTTAGACATTGGGTCAAAGGTTAAAAAACGGGCGGCGGCTCTAGTTGAGCCTGATATTGCTCTACTAGGGCTTGGACCTCCTGAAGACGTTGCTTCTCAAGGATGGCATTGGGATATGTGGCCAGCCGTTTTTCTTGTTTGGTGAGTTTGTGGTGGGCTACATGGGGGAGTGGCAATTTGGCTTGATCATCACTCTCGGAGGAGGAGGATGTGGTCTTTGTTGAGCCAGTGCAGATGCTAACCCGATCTTCACCATAGCCAATGTTCTTAGAGCGTTGTTTCTTTTGGGATGTGGCCTTCTTCAGTTTGGCCTGCAACCGTGTGACGACATTCAATGGGAGAGTTGAAATCTTCCCATGTTGAATGCTCAACACGTTGAGGATGGCATGCCTTCGACTGTGGAGTGAGAAATTGATTGCAAAGGGAAATCTTTGAAGTAATGGTCCACAACCATGACATTGTGGTTTCATTGGTATATTTTTCTTTTGAGGGCATTCAACCACTATATGGGGTCCATGGCAGAGCAAACATAGAAGAGGTGGTTTCTCTGTGGGTGCACCTATAGTGTGCACAAGTGGTTTAGGATCCATGTGAGGCACCGACAAAGGGAGATGAGGTGTTGGGGGTGCCTTGGGGATGGCAAAGCACATGGGCTCCGTAGGTTTAGCAATGGACCTAGTTGGGATCTTTCTATGAGAAATAGGGTTTGCCTGAAGAGGCAACGGTTGGAATGGAAAGATTGGTACTGGAGAAGGTTGTGGTGGCGCTGTGTGTGAGTAGTTAGTGTGGGGTGGTGTCACCAGTAAGGTTTGGGGGCCAAGAGGAGAGGAAGGTAATGTTATAAACGAGCTTTGGGTGGTCATTGGCATGGTAGCCAATTGCATGGAATAACTTTCTTGCATGTTGTCATCGAGAAAGATCGTCCATTTGCAAGCCTGATCAAAGGTGGAGGGAGGGGTCCTTGACCAACATGTGGCTGTGTAGCCTTGGATTGTTCAACCCCAAGAGGAAACGATCCATTAAGTGCTTGTCACTCAATTTTTCCCTCTCTTCACAATGCAAATCAAGGTACTTGATGTGTGCGATGTAGACGCATAATGTTTCCTCGGGTTTTTGTTCCAATTGGAACACCTGCATGATGGGGCTCCATTTAGACCCGTAGGGTGCAAAGCCAAGTATGAAGGCCTCTCACTGCTTTGAAATTGTGTTTGTGCTGAGGGTCCAAGGATTGGAACCATTGCACTGCCTTGCCTTCAAGGCTGAGTCCAAGGAGATAGACTTTGGTTTCATTGTCAAAAATTTCAAATGCCTGACAAATTTGGTTAAAGACCTCGATGTGGTATATGGGGTCTTTAACTCCAAGGAATTTCAAAAGAAGTTTGAAAATTTTTACCCATATAGGTTTTGTATGTGATGTTTGTGGGTGCAAGTGTTGTGACACTCCCCTTCCTAGAGCTTGTGCTAAGCGCAAAATATTAAGTTGTGGCACAAGGGGAGGTGATGCAAGGGTGGAGGTGGGAATAGATTCGTGGTGGATAAAGAAGAGGGTACGTGAGTGTGCTCGGGGCGTCTATCCACGTTGGGGTGCAAGTATGGAGGGGCCCCACTAGATGAGGGCTCTTCATAAATCTTTTCGCCCTCACACGGCCAAACATATGTGGCATGGTGACCACATGTGAATGTGTAATTGAGATCGAGGTGCTGCCGAATGGAATGGAGGCATTGGGGGCATAAAACCATGACCAAAAGGTGTCCATGGTGTGCGGGGAAGCTTAGAAAAGCATGCACGTGGGCTTGAAATAGGAGTTTTAGCTCACTTTTGCCTTACGAGTGAATGCACCCTTAAGGTTAAAAGTGGTCTTTTTGAGGCATTTTATGCGTGTAAAAATGACCCTAGTGAGTCGGGGAGGTAGACCAAAAGCACCTCTAAAGATTTGTTTTTAAATTTTTTTTTCGAGAATGGTATATCTATACGCTTAGGTTGGTATGGCCATATGCTTAGGATGGTACGCTCATGGCTAAGGTTTGTATGAGTGTATGCTTAGGTTGGTACGCCCGTGGCAAAAAAAAAAGTAACTTTTTTTCCCCAAGAATGGTACGGCCATATGCTTAGGTTGGTGCGGCCATACACTTAGGTTAGTACACCCATGGCTAAGGTTGGTACGGCCATACACTTAGGTTAGTACACCCATGGCTAAGGTTGGTACGGGCATACACTTAGGCTGGTATGCCTACGCATCTATTTATGCATAAAATCAACTTCAGTGGGAATAACACTTTTAAAATAAAAATAAGTCCTTTATGCATTTTTCTATGCATAAAATCAATTTTAATGAAATTAATACTTTTGGAATAAAAATAAATTTCCTTATGTATCTTTCTATGCAAAAAATCAAAATTAATGAGAATAACTCTTTTGAAATAAAAATAAATTCCTTTATGCATCTTTCTATGCATAAAATCAAAATTAATGAGAATAACTCTTTTGAAATAAAAATAAATTTCCTTATGCATCTTTCTATGCATAAAATCAAAATTAATGAGAATAACTCTTTTGAAATAAAAAAATAAGTCTTTTATGCATCTTTTTATGCATAAATTCAATTTTAATGGGAATGACACTTTTGAAATAAAAACAAATCTTTTAGAATGCACAAACGGAAGGAATTACTCTTTTAGAATAACCTAATGATAAAATTTAGTTCCACAAAATTTAAAAAAAATTTGCCATAACCTCCTTTGTATGGTTGACCATTTTTTAACATTCAATTTATGACTTGAATTAATCCAATTTGAAATCTAATATCTCTAATCTACTCCATTTTCTAAAAATCAAGAGAGTAAACAATGAAAAGAGTTTAATCAATCTTTTAATTAAAATTTCTAGGATTAAGAAGGGCTGAACTGTAAAGAAGAGAAGGGGGTGGCCTTTCCATTAAGGCATAGCATCAGATTTTAATTCAAACATTTACAAACCATAAAATTTAAGAAAACCATAGATTTAAAATTCACAATAAGTAAGAATTAAGCTTATAGGGAACTTGTAAGCTTTCCTTTGGCTTGAGGGATTGAGGGTTCTACTCTTGTTTGCAACAAGAGTGGCCACCAGTTCTTTTGGAGAGCATTTAGTCAAAAACAATTGAATTATCAATTGAATTCAATGTATTTGACTTTGGGGAGGAGTCGAGTAACAGTGCATAAACACTATTGACATTTTACAAAGGGGGAGGCTTCTATTTATAGGAAAAAATGAGCCTCTAACCAAGCAAACTGATTCTAGAATTTTCCAAATCAATTTGGTCAATTCTTTACCATTTTTGGGTCAGTTTAGCTCACTTTTTGGATCTAGTTGAAATAGGAGAGAGGAGAGATGAAAATATCTCATTATTTGTGAGTTTAAAACTCATCCACACGTGAAATAGGCGCCTCCTTCATGAGGGGAATTCCCCACACTGAGGTGTCAAAAATACATCATTTCCTCTAAATATACATTCTTTTAAAACTAATAAACCTTGTCCTTAGTCTACTCTTCATCTTATGTGAGTATTTACTCATTTTTGGGAGATTTTTCTTTTATTCTTCAATTTATCTCCTCCCTAAATTTGGATTACTTATTGGTCCATAGGAACCCTAACCCAAAATTTTCAAAAAATCTGGACCCTCAGGCTAAGGTCCTTTGTACCTATTTTCAATTTATTTCAATTGCACACTGGAATGTTCTTTTTGAATTTCTGTTTCAGGGAAAATCATTTTAATAAGAAGGGATATTTTCCATCCAAAGATATCAAGAAACTGAATTATCTCTCTCTAGATTATTTTCTCTCTCTAGGCCAAAACAGATAGAAACAAGATCTGTTATTATTCTGGAAAGGGGATAGATTATAGGGGGAGAAACTGGACATCTTGAGGGGCTGGGGGAGGAATCTTACATCCTACCCTACTTAAAAAATGCGAGATGTCCTCATCTCACTGGTGGAGTATGATCTCTTTCATCATCTTCTTCTTCTTCAATCCTTTCCAGTGTTACTGCCTTGAAAGTGGACGATCGATTTGGGAACAACTCTCTTTGACTTCCCCTATTCTGAGGCAGAGGTCTTGCATTACTTTGGTTTGAAACTGCGGGTTGGTTAGAGGGTCTATCTCTGGGATTTCCCTGATTTTGGCGGATAGAAACCTGATTACTCTGGAAGGAAGGAGCTGGAGTCTGGAATCTTGATCCCTGATTTCCCTATCGTGAAAACCTTTATCCAAAAGGAGTTGGACAATTTATACTGCGATGTCCAAATCCTTGATAGTTATAGCATTTCACTCCCTTGTTCAAGGGTGGAATTTCTAAAGTTGAATTCCATGCCACTTTGGGTGTTTCTACTATCTTCAGCCTTACAAGAGCCATTTTGCTCTTCTCATTGTACCCGGTGACATCAAAGTACTCTTCCATTGCTTCGATCCACTTCTCCACAGCCTCACCCAAGTTTTCCCCTTCACCCTTGAAAGGTCCAGGCTATGAACTATGAAGAGTTTTACGAACATCCAAGTCGAGCTCTTCCTCATCGAGTTGGGGGTTATCATTTCTACCACGACGACCTCGATTCATGTTCCTATCAATACAAAAAATCTTGTTAAGTCCCTTTATTTATGATTGAAATCCGATTTTTGATTCATCTGATTTTGGGGTTCTTTAGATAGGTGGGCTCCCCACAGAATCGTGGGATAAAGATACTTGCATTATCAGATAACAATTCATTCAGAACATATCATTCATATCTTTAACACAATAATGGTCTATTAGACCGAAATTTCCTTTTGAGAACAGTACTCCATGGGGGATTTTAATTTTATAGATTTTTAATTTGTCATCCATTAACCTGATCCACCACACTGGGTCAAGAGTTAACAGTAGCAATCTATCAACACAATCCACTAATCTCATAGTGATTTGCTAAAGGCACCAAGACCACACTCTGGCAGCCAACACCTCAAAGGCACTCACCCATGCTTTCTTTGCTCTTCACCAACACGTCGGCGTCTCCAGTCAGCTCCCCGTCGCTACACCAGCAGCCTCAAACTCGCCAGCCTCTGCTTCCTTGTACACACGACGGCCAGCTCTCTTCACGCTCTCCTCTCGCCAAAGTCACCCCCTTGCGCCAGTCTGCAGTTACCACTTCAAGGTGGCCTCTCCTTGCACTTGCAGCTGCACTCTAGAGCCCCAGCAGCTCGACCCAAGGCGGCCTTCTTCTCTCTGTGTCTGTCTGCACAAGCGCCCAGCCAGGCGACTACTCACCACGTCAGCCTTCTCACCCTGCACTGCCTTCGCTCCAGGCCATTGCTCACAAGGCGGCTCCTCTGCTCGCCTCTCCCTTCCCTCGATCACCTGGGCGCCTCTAGCTAGCGCCAACAGAGAGCCTCTGCATCTCACAGGCGGCAACCTACGTCTTCACGCCAGCTGTCTTCGCGCCTCACACCCAGCAGCCTCTGCAAACTCACGATCATCCAGGCACCTCTGCAAGGCAATCTTCTAGCCAGCTCTCCACGCTTACCCGCCAGGCGCCCTTTTTCAGAGAGGCCGTCACTTCCTTCGCTCGGTCTCCCTTTCGTTTGCTCCACCACCTTCTAGACCTTCGCAACTTTCTGGATCTCTGTGCTGGCAGCTACACAAAACCCCCACGTGGCTATTTCAAGTTGGCCACACCATTTATTGTATATATATTTTTTATTTTTTTTTCCCAAAGCCTCACTAATGGCCACAACTAATGCTAAAAGAGCCCCTCCTTCCTTATGCTTTGGATCATCACGCCGCGCCCACAACTTTTCCTAAACAATGCTGCCCACAACCATAATCATCAGCATCATCACTTACCAAACATGACCAATTCCATCGGTGCCATGCACTACCGATCATCACCACATGCTTGCTAAAAATGGAGTGCCATCTCCGCATCCAGAACCAGCCCCAGATTGACCAACCATCATCACATTCGGAGTTCCCATAACACTTTCACGTGCAAGCATCACCATCAGCTCGTAAAAACAACCATAAAACCACCCACTCTGTACATTTGCCAGGGCATTCAGGGCAAAGTTTATTCGCAAACCACGCATCCCATATGTACACAGACCCCAAACATCTTTCAGATTTTAGCTTGACATACTTTGCCCAACCCCTAGCCTGCTGAATCATTTATGATCAGCAGAAAGCATATGACCACGTTTCCCTCCATCAATCCTTTGAGCATCATACAGTGTAACCAACACATCTCTATTCCATGTGATCAAAGAAACACCGTCATCTTCCACAGACTTAGTTTGCCATCCCACATCCCACATCATAACATAAGATCTTCTGGAAACAAAGCTTCTGACATACACACCATCCTGCCTCATTTCAATCCCAAAATCACTGATATGGTCAACACCAATATTTGAAAACCAGTGCAGCAACTCCTGCTGAGGGTAATAACTGATGAAAGCTTCATCAAGAAAAACCTGCTGTGTTATAACATTTTCTCGTCCATTAACATGAGAAACATCACCATCAAAGCTAGCCACTATAGGCAAAACAAGCTCCCCTTCAAAAGGCACCATTGCCAAAGCATCCACCTCAGTCCCTGTATACTCATCTTTATCAAGGCCAATAAGAAATTCATCTATCACAGCATCCATAGCATCAACATCATTCATAGTCTGCTTGTGTTTCTCTTCCTTCATAGCATCAATTCTCATCATGGCTTTCTTAACATTAATGCACATCAGATCATCCAGCTCCACCAACTCAGGTTCATCATCCTGCAGACTTTCTATATCCCACTCATCCCACGCAGGTTCATTATCCAAAGACTTTAAAGCAGACTCTTTCACATCACATGCATACCTTTGCTCATGATTCACTTGTACCTCCTCGCATTCTTCCTGTATGGCCTCTTCTTGTTGGGCAACCTCATCACTAAGCACTTCCTCATCAATAACCAAGGCATCCATCTCTGCATCCTCCTCACTGGATGAAGTGTCTTCTGTTCCCTCACTAGTAGTGGTGCTACTGGTCGTATCATCAACACTCGAATCAGCTTCACTTTCCTCTTCAACATGAACAAGCTTCTGATTATCCATGTTAAACTGCTTTTTATCCCCTCTCCTGTCATACAGAGTAATGACTCCTTTCCTCCAGTCTTGAACAGCCTTCACCGCTCTCAGCCATGGTCTTCCCAAAATGATGGGAAATGCACCCATTCCTGCAGGCATAACGTGACAATCCACAAGCACCTTTACATCAAAAGCCTGCAGATCTAACTCTTTAATCATACCTAAGCATTTGACCTTCTGGTGATTGGCCAGCCGAATACGGAATCCAGACGCTTCAGTAAAATTAAGACCAAGCCTCTCCACAGCTGCTAATGTGATTACACAAATTTGTGCTCCACCATCTATGTATGCCTCTCCCAGATTCTTCCCTTTGTACCATACATTCACCACAGGACATATATCAGGCAACTCCTGAACAGATAAAACAGTCACTATCCCTTTGGCAGGCTCCTTCTCTCTCGGGTTTTCAAGTGTTTTCCACTGACGCTTCAATTTGGGAGCTAACTCTATCAATTGCCCAAAAGTAATATTAGCTTTCCTTCCAGCCATGTCCTCCTGCAAATTGTTGCTATCCTGCCCAACCCCCAGTGGAAAATCAGTCACCTGAAACTTCCTACGAGACTTCTGCTTCTGCTTGATCTTTACATCCCCTCCTTCCTTCACTTTACCTTTCTTCTTGCTAGGCCCTGCAACATCCCTTCTTTCCCTTTCCTGTGGCATCCGTTTTCCCAAAGGCATCACATCAGCTTCTGTTTCCTTCGTCTTCTCAAGGGTGACCACATCTATCACCTTAGTTTTACCTTTCTCCTCATTTGTCAATCCACTGGTCCCTGCTTCACCTCTAATTTCAATTCTATAATCATTTGCCCTGTTAGGAATCTGAGAGGGTAAAGGATACATATCACCCCCCATTCGCTGAGGCTTATCACAATCTGTACTTCAATACATGTTCAACAAAGCTTTGATGACACATTTCTCATTCCATTTGCCACAATGGATGCAAGAACAATGTCTCAAGCAGTTGGAAGCATCATCAAATGGCCATATATGATGCAAGTGAGGATAATAACTTTAACTGGAGCCTCCTAGCAAACTAACATATGATGGTGAGCCTCATGGAGCCTCCTACTAACAAGCTAGCATATGCAGGCAAAGGCTCAAGCTTTAGATGGAGCCTAGCCTCCTAGCAAATTAGCATTGATAGGTGAGATTCAAACTTTGGTTGGAGCCTGAACTCATGTTGAGATTGAGTTACATTTATAGTTTTGTGTAATACTGCAAAAACATCGCTTCAGTCTTTCTTATTGAGATTTTGATTTTCTCAGGGATTGCAGGGTCTAAAACAAGGTGCTTCAGTGTTTCTCATTGATGGTTTTGCAAGGAAGGCACGCGGGGTTATTCATTCCATTGATGCATCTCAAACATGTGGTTTTCAATTCATTCCATTGATTCATCTCAAACATGTGGTTTTCAATTCATTGGTGACAATTCCAGCATGTAGGAATGAACCGTCTACCCCTGCCAAAACCACGGCCACTTCCATAGCCTGTCTGACCTTCAACCCCTTCCTGATTATAACCTCTGCCTCGGCCACGTCCACCACCTGTGTTCTCCATCATCTTCAAACTCAGATTCTTCATACAATCCACCATTGCCTCATGTCCTGTTGAAGCCTTTCATCAGAAGCTGTAACAGCTGTAGGTGCCACCTGTGTCCCCTGTGGTATGACATTATCACCTGAACTTCTGTTGGTTGCACTCTTTCCAGCACGGTTCTCATCGGTACCGCTTCCACCCTTCTCATTTCAGGCCTCATTGCCACTGGAACCATCCCCAGTTGGTTCATTCGTTGCAATTTCCAATCCTTTGATTTGGCTATCTCCACTGCATCCTCATAAGACCTGGGCTTCTTTAATTCAACCTTCCAGCGAATGCCTCCTTTCAATCCTGCAATAAAACGATCCTTCTTCATCATGTCCGGAGGTACCTGATCATCTCCCAAAGCCCTGCACAAAGTCTCCCACATCAAAGAGAATTTCTTCACATAATCATCAATTGGCTCCAACTCACCCTGTGTCAACCCCTGCACCTCATGCCAAACTCTATCTGGATCCTCAACCTTCTTGAACCTGTTCAAAAGTGCAGTCTTCAATCATCCTCAGTCATAGAAATGCGTGGCTCAGCATCCTTTAACGACTCCTCATAAGCTCTGTACCAAATCCTTGCATCTCCCTTCAAACATATGCTCAGCAATCGCAACACCTGTGCTGACTCATTGATGTGGTTGCTTATGCATGCAACCTCCATCCTTTCCAGAAAATCAGCTACATCTTCATTAGGCCCACCAAAAAACTCTGGATACGACATCATTTTAATCCCCAAGCTTCACCTTCAAATCCCAAGAAAAAACAAAAACACCTTCCTTCAATCTCTTACTCTGGGGCATACACCCTCGTAAGAGAAATCCCTGAGCTATCCTCAGTGGTGGGGGCACCAGAAGAATGTGAGGTGAAAAAAAGAAAGAAAGACCCACTGCCTCTATAGCCCTTCACCTCCCAAACTTGGAAACTCAACACAACGGAGGCACCACCAGCCCCCACCGACTGGAACGCTTCTCACACTTCACCACACCACCCATGCCAGAAAGACAGCACAAAACAGGGGCACCATAGACCAAGATAAATCACACCAAAAAGAACCCGGCCACTCACTCTTCAGAGGGCGCCCCACCAGCTAACCCTCAACTCTCTGCAGCCCATCACTTCTATATGTGTCGCCAGCACAGCAGCTACCCAAATCTCTCTCTCTCACTCTATCTGTGCTGATCCTCTGTCAGCCTCACAACAAACCCACTTCCTCTGCAATGCTAGCGGCCCCACCAGCCAAGCAGCAACACCTGTCTCTTTGCTTCACTTGGCACCTGCTCACGCTGTCCACTGTCGGCTTCACCTACGCGGCCCACACCAGCCAAGCAACAACACCTGTCTCTTTGCTTCACTTGGCACCCGCTCACGCTGTCCACTGTCGGCTTCACCTACGCTGTCCACTGTCGGCTTCACCTACGCGGTCCACACCAGCCCTCGTAGATCACCTTCTCAACCTGTCACCTTTAACACCATCCTTGTCTTGCTTTGTAAGATTCCTCTCCCAACCCCTTTTTGATGTCTAGTATCTTCCCCTGTAATCAATCCCTCTTCAGAAATATAAAGATCTTGTTTCTAACTGTTTTAGCTTAGAGAGAGAAAAATATTCTAGAGAGAGAATATTTAGATTTTGAATATTTTTGGATAGAAAAATATCTCTTATAATTCAGATGAGTTCCCCTGAAACAGAAATTTAAAAAGAATTTTCCAATGTGCAATTGGAATTAATTGGAAATAGGTATAAAGAACCTTAGTCTAAGGACCTAGATTTTCAGAAATCTTTAGACTATGGTCCAATTAAGGTTTCTATGGGCCAATAGCATCAATCCATGTGTAGGGAGGAGATAAATCCAAATTGTAAAAGAAGATACCCAAAAATGAGTAAATGCTCACATAAGATGAAGAGTTGAAAATGTACAAGGTTTATTAGTAAATAAACTCATATGTAAGGAAGAGGAGTTCTTTAAAGGAGGTGCATATTTCACATAAGATGAAGAGTTGAAAATGTACAAGGTTTATTAGTAAATAAACACATATGTAAGGAAGGGGAGTTCTTTAAAGGAGGTGCATATTTCACATAAGATGAAGAGTTGAAAATGTACAAGGCTTATTAGTAAAAAAACTATGACACATATGTAAGGAAGAGGAGTTCTTTAAAGGAGGTGCATATTTCACATAAGATGAAGAGTTGAAAATGTACAAGGTTTATTAGTAAAAAACTATGAGCAATACAATTTTGACACATATGTAAGGAAGGGGAATTCTTTAAAGGAGGTGCATATTTCACATGCTTGAATGAGTTTTAAACTCATAAAAATTGAGATATTTTATCTCTCCTCTCTCCTCATTCAAGTCTAGTTCCAAAAAGTTAGCTTAACTGACCTTAAAATGGTCAAAAAGTGACCAAACCGACTTGGAAAATTCTAGAATCAGTTTGTTTGGTTAGGAGCTCAAATTTTCCTATAAATAGAAGCCTCCCCTTGTTGAAAAAAAACATAGTCTCTTATGCTTTGTTACTCTACTACAAAATACATAGTCTCTTATGCTTTGTTACTCTACTACAAAATATATAGTCTCTTATGCTTTGTTACTCTACTCCACCTAAGCCAAAATATATACTCTTATGCTTTGTTACTCTACTCCACCTAAGCCAAAATATATAGTCTCTTATGCTTTGTTACTCTACTCCACCTAAGCCAAAATATATAGTCTCTTATGCTTTGTTACTCTACTCCACCTAAGCCAAAATATAGTCTCTTATGCTTTGTTACTCTACTCCACCTAAGCCAAAATATATAGTCTCTTATGCTTTATTACTCTACTCCACCTAAGCCAAAATATAGAGTGTCTTAGGCATTGTCACTCTACTCTACCTAAGCCAAGAACTGTGAATTCTTTAATAATTCACTAGTTTTTGATACTTCTCTCTTTCTTCAATCCCCATTGGTGGCTCCATCAACACACTAAACCAATTGATTGGTTGGGGGCCTCTACCGTGAATAAAGAATCAAGCAAATCATAAGGTAAGTATATTGAATTTCGATCTTTTCTATGATTTCTCAATGATTCTCTCTTCTCAACCCCTCTCAAGCTTGAGAAGTTTAATTGGTATGGTTTTTTAATTGCTATTGAAGTTAATTTTCATTTATGTTTAAATTCTAATGGTTTTTATGTAATTTCTCTCTCTCACTCAAGAAATGGTCATGCTCATGACCCATTCTCAATCCAAATGAAGCTTTTCATAAAGCCTTTCCTTAATCCAAGATTAAGCTATGCTTGAGGCCAAATTAATGGCTTTTTGCTATGCTTTTAGTTTATGCACATTGATGATTCAATCCATTATGGATTGATGACCCAATTAGAGACCATTCTAATTGTTTTCTTAATGATCCAATTAGAGACCATTATGGATTGATGATCCAATTAGAGACCATTCTAATTGTTTTCTTAATGATCCAATTAGAGACCATTATGGATTGATGATCCAATTAGAGACCATTCTAATTGTTTTCTTAATGATCCAATTAGAGACCATTATGGATTGATGATCCAATTAGAGACCATTCTAATTATTTCTTTAATAAAGAGCTTTATCCCTTAGAAAAAAATTGAGATTTATCAGTCATAGTAGCGGAGCTATGGCAAAATTTTTATAGAAATTACGCATAAAATAAATTCATTCAAAGCATAAAAAGAGGACTTTCTACCATATTCTAGGAACTATCATCCTAGATTAATTAAAAGAATTTTATCATGCATGTAGATGTGGATGTTTGCATGTAGATGTAGATGTATAGATGTAGATGTGGATATGGAGGTGGATGGATGCATGTAGATGTAGATGTATAGATGTAGATGTGAATGGAGATGTGGATGTATGCATGTAGATGTAGATGTATAGATGTGGATGTGGATGTATACATGTAGATGTAGATGTATAGATACGGATGTGGATGTGGAGGTGGATGTATACATGTAGATGTAGATGTATAGATGTAGATGTGGATGTGGAGGTAGATGGATGCATGTAGATGTAGATGTATAGATGTAGATGGGAATGGAGATACGGAAGTATGCATGTAGATGTAGATGTATAGATGTAGATGTGGATGTGGAGGTGGATGGATGCATGTAGATGTAGATGTATAGATGTAGATGTGAATGGAGATGTGGATGTATACATGTAGATGTAGATATATAGATATAGATGTGGAAGTGGAGGTGGATGGATGCATGTAGATGTAGATGTATAGATGTAGATGTAGATACGAATGGAGATGTGGATGGATGCATGTAGATGTAGGTGTATAGATGTAGATGTGGATGTAGAGGTGGATGTATGCATGTAGATGTAGAGGTATAGATGTGGATGTGAATGTGGAGGTAGATGTATGCATATAGATGTAGATGTATGGAGGTGAATGTGAATGTGGATGTAGATGTATGCATAGAGATGTAGATGTATGTATGTAGATGTGAATGTACGCATATAGATGTAGATGTATGGATGTGAATATGCGATATGTGATGTGAGGGAATCTGAAGTGATGAGATAGAAATGATGTGATGGGATGAGTATACATATAAATGGAATATGGAATAAGTAATGTAGATTGATGAGGGATAATGTGGAAAAATGAAAGTTAAAATAGAAATTGTATTGTAAACTGTTTGTAAATGCTGTTTGTAAATGCTGTTTGTAAATGATTGTTTTATGTCAAGAATGCTGGGGGGAGCATTTTGACCGTCTTGTGATTAAAGTCGTGATGGTAAAGTTGCAACTGCTGACGGGGAGTCAATGAAGGACGTCTCGCGTAGCAAGGTCGGCCGAGGTCTTGACCAGCCTCGGTGCGATTAAAATGGTGAGCTTCCGGTACGGTGGATGAGGGGCCAAGGAAGCGGCCTATGCGTGAAGCGCTAGGTTACCTGCGAAGGATCCTAGAGGGTGCTGACCATACGGTGCTCGGGCTCTGGGTTGCCTAGGATACCCACGCGTGCGTCGAGGAAGATATTGGAACAGAGTTGGAGTTGTTTTCTGAATCGGGCATGGATCTGGTTGATTGACCTTGCTGGTCTTCAATGGATGAGTCCATGGCCCCTTATATGGATCTGTTGGTTGATCTTGCTGATCTTCAACGAGAGTCCATCTTGATAAGTGATTATATTGCCAAGTATTAAAGGCTAGGAACTATTGAAACGGCCCCTGAGCGTTCTAGTTGCCAATGATGCCATATATACTCTGATGAAGGAATGATGGAAAATTATTAAAGGCTAGGAACTATCGAAACGGCCCCTGAGCGTTCTAGTTGCCAATGATGCCATATATACTCTGATGAAGGAATGATGGAAAATTATTAAAGGCTAGGAACTATCGAAACGGCCCCTGAGCGTTCTAGTTGCCAATGATGCCATATATACTCTGATGAAGGAATGATGGAAAATTAAGAATCAATGGGATAAATTGGAAGATTGTGATCAGTGATACTATGGTTTTATTAAAGGATTGTTTTAAACTGGTTGAATCTGATTGAAAAAGGCAATTTCATATTGGGTGTGTGAGTGGTGTGACTAGTTTTATTTTGCATGAACCTCCGGCTAGGGGGCCTTGGAACTCTTTTCCCTGGTACCCGGGACAAAACCTAACCAAATTTTTAATTGGATCCCATCACTACAGTGGTTGGGCGGTTGGCTAACCCATGGGATCGGATGGGGTTAGGCTGGACTGATGGATCCGTAAACCGAGACTCAAACTTTTGTTTTTACGATAGGAAAAAAAAATAATAAAAAATCCCGGACAGTAACTGTTCTATGGATAGGAATCAACGGCTGTGCCTCTTGAATGGGGAAAAAAGCGTTGATCCCAATGATCCAAGTGCAAGTTTCTTCCTTGAACTGACTAAGTATCTTATAGATGTAATCGGATCCTCTCGATCAGAAATGATCTTGACTACGTTAGAGTAAAAAGTTATCCTGGTGGAATCGCCCGTGCTTTCCGGTAAAGGAAGTTTTTCCGGGTTCGGTTTTGGAATAACCGACGGATTAGTCTCTTATCCGGATATCCGTGGGCGAGGCCCCGAGTGTGGGACCCCTGTCCCGCGCGAGAAGCGCTACTTCCGCTACCAGTACCCCGAATCCGTTGCTCGGTGGGAACAGGGATCTTACAGTTGGTATCAGAGCATTTGGTTAATAAAGATCAACTGAGAAGACAAATATATCAAAAAATTTATCAAGAAACACAAGAAGGTTATAATTGTGTGAGATAATTCATACAATTTGATATTCAAACTGAAATTCATAAATTGGTAATTGGTCCTTCAGATGGAAGTACCGCAATTATATAGAATCCCTGACTTGCTTGAGGCCTAGACATGATAGTATTTACCTTATAATTCCAAGGGCCGTGACTACCCGTATATACCGAGAGTATACTGCAGCTCTTTACTGACAGTATATACGAGTAAGTCTAAGACTTGAAATTATAAGCGTTAATGCTATCTAGATGATGATTTTGAATGTGATTGATATGATTTTTAATTCTGTTTGAGAATGGATGAATTGATTTGGATTCTGATTGAAAATGCTGATTGAAAATGCTGATTGAAAAATGTTGATTTTTAAAAATTAGTTGAAATATAATGAAACCACAATGAGGGGGAATGGGACGAGTCCCTGTGATGATATTCATAACTAGAATGATGATAACAAATTCAGCAAATCACTATGAGATTGGTGGGTTGTGCTGTCAGATTGCTACTGTTAATACTTGACCGTTAGATCAAGTTAAGGGATGACAAATTGAGAACTAGCTTAACTGAAATGCCCGTAGAGGAATGTTCAGAAGGGAATTTTTCGGTCTAATGGACCATTATCGTGTTAAAGTTATGAATGATATGATTTGAATGAATTGTTATTTAATTATGAGTCCTATATAAGGGATATTTATCCCAGTATTCTGTTGGGTTGACCAGAATATAAGGAACCCCAGAATAAAATTAGATCTTAAGAAAAAGAGTTGTCCTCTACCTTGCGAGATGAGGACATCTCGCACTTTTTAAGTGGGGTAGGATGTAAGATTCCTCCCCAGCCTTCGAGGTATACAGGAGTAAGAATCTCCCTTTTCTGATCTTATAATTATTCCCTCTCTAAAATAAAAGAAAGTTTCTGTTTAAAAAAGGAATACCCTTTTCCTAAAATACTTCTCAGGAGTCACGCCTATTTTAAGGATTTAGAACAATGAGTTTAGAAGTGAGAATCGGTGTTTTGGATACCAAGGTTTTGGTTTTCATTCGAGTACGGCCCAAAAGAAGTTCTTTATCTCTTGGGGAGTATAAGAAGTTATCCCCCAGATATTGTGATCCTTATATCTGAATTCAATGAAAGTAGGTGACTTAGCCTACAAGTTTCTTTTATCTCCTCATCTCAAAATTCTTAATGCCTTCTATAGAAAAATGTGTCAAACTCAAATCATGGAAAGACGGTAAAACTTCAGTGGTAAGTTACCGTTGGCTTCTAGGTTACGCTAGCTCCTTCCTTTATATAAGTCGTAACTTTTACTTGTCGCTCACAGTAATCTTATTCCCATCAATCTCCTTTCTTTCTTAATCTCCTTCATGGCTTGGCAACAAGAATTAGTTTTATCCCTGATGATTTCTCACCTTCAAGACGCAAGAGAGTCTGTGAAGAAAGACTTTATAGAACAGTACGAGCGCTCACTTTTTCCTCACCTAGGAACTTCTGTAGCGCAGACCAAATGGCGGACCTATCAAAACATAACTAGGGTAACACCCTGGGGTCAGCAACACTTTCGTAACAATGTCCGCTTAGCCATGGTTATTGAAGCTTTGGGTTTGGGTCCCCGATACTACTGCGTCATGAGATCAAGGCATCGTGGGTTTTCTGAGCGGGTCTTCTTACTGGCATGTTTTCTTCCTCATGAGAAGATATGCCTTTACCCCGTTTTTGGCTTGCCTCTCAGAGGTCCTTTTGTTAGATCACCTCATACCACTGAGATAGGTGCGGCAATAACGAGCAGAATCATTCCCATAGATGAGTTACCCTATACTTGTGCAGCTTGTGAGGACTGCTTTTGTGACCATACGATGGACGGGCTAATAGAAGTGTAAAGAGTTCTTCTATCTTTACTGTATAAGTTCCGAGAATGAATAAAGTTTAAATCTTGTTCTTATTTTGAATCTTGCCTTCTTTAAGACTTTTCTTGGTGGTTAATCTTGATTAAAATTTTTCTCTAAGTCTCATATTCGTGCATCTTGCGAAATTATTCCAAGCTGCGAGATGAGGACATCTCGCGTTTTTTAAGTGGGGTAGAATGTAAGATTCCTCTCCCAACCCCTTTTTGATGTCTAGTATCTTCCCCTGTAATCAATCCCTCTTCAGAAATATAAAGATCTTGTTTCTAACTGTTTTAGCTTAGAGAGAGAAAAATATTCTAGAGAGAGAATATTTAGATTTTGAATATTTTTGGATAGAAAAATATCTCTTATAATTCAGATGAGTTCCCCTGAAACAGAAATTTAAAAAGAATTTTCCAATGTGCAATTGGAATTAATTGGAAATAGGTATAAAGAACCTTAGTCTAAGGACCTAGATTTTCAGAAATCTTTAGACTATGGTCCAATTAAGGTTTCTATGGGCCAATAGCATCAATCCATGTGTAGGGAGGAGATAAATCCAAATTGTAAAAGAAGATACCCAAAAATGAGTAAATGCTCACATAAGATGAAGAGTTGAAAATGTACAAGGTTTATTAGTAAATAAACTCATATGTAAGGAAGAGGAGTTCTTTAAAGGAGGTGCATATTTCACATAAGATGAAGAGTTGAAAATGTACAAGGTTTATTAGTAAATAAACACATATGTAAGGAAGGGGAGTTCTTTAAAGGAGGTGCATATTTCACATAAGATGAAGAGTTGAAAATGTACAAGGCTTATTAGTAAAAAAACTATGACACATATGTAAGGAAGAGGAGTTCTTTAAAGGAGGTGCATATTTCACATAAGATGAAGAGTTGAAAATGTACAAGGTTTATTAGTAAAAAACTATGAGCAATACAATTTTGACACATATGTAAGGAAGGGGAATTCTTTAAAGGAGGTGCATATTTCACATGCTTGAATGAGTTTTAAACTCATAAAAATTGAGATATTTTATCTCTCCTCTCTCCTCATTCAAGTCTAGTTCCAAAAAGTTAGCTTAACTGACCTTAAAATGGTCAAAAAGTGACCAAACCGACTTGGAAAATTCTAGAATCAGTTTGTTTGGTTAGGAGCTCAAATTTTCCTATAAATAGAAGCCTCCCCTTGTTGAAAAAAAACATAGTCTCTTATGCTTTGTTACTCTACTACAAAATACATAGTCTCTTATGCTTTGTTACTCTACTACAAAATATATAGTCTCTTATGCTTTGTTACTCTACTCCACCTAAGCCAAAATATATACTCTTATGCTTTGTTACTCTACTCCACCTAAGCCAAAATATATAGTCTCTTATGCTTTGTTACTCTACTCCACCTAAGCCAAAATATATAGTCTCTTATGCTTTGTTACTCTACTCCACCTAAGCCAAAATATAGTCTCTTATGCTTTGTTACTCTACTCCACCTAAGCCAAAATATATAGTCTCTTATGCTTTATTACTCTACTCCACCTAAGCCAAAATATAGAGTGTCTTAGGCATTGTCACTCTACTCTACCTAAGCCAAGAACTGTGAATTCTTTAATAATTCACTAGTTTTTGATACTTCTCTCTTTCTTCAATCCCCATTGGTGGCTCCATCAACACACTAAACCAATTGATTGGTTGGGGGCCTCTACCGTGAATAAAGAATCAAGCAAATCATAAGGTAAGTATATTGAATTTCGATCTTTTCTATGATTTCTCAATGATTCTCTCTTCTCAACCCCTCTCAAGCTTGAGAAGTTTAATTGGTATGGTTTTTTAATTGCTATTGAAGTTAATTTTCATTTATGTTTAAATTCTAATGGTTTTTATGTAATTTCTCTCTCTCACTCAAGAAATGGTCATGCTCATGACCCATTCTCAATCCAAATGAAGCTTTTCATAAAGCCTTTCCTTAATCCAAGATTAAGCTATGCTTGAGGCCAAATTAATGGCTTTTTGCTATGCTTTTAGTTTATGCACATTGATGATTCAATCCATTATGGATTGATGACCCAATTAGAGACCATTCTAATTGTTTTCTTAATGATCCAATTAGAGACCATTATGGATTGATGATCCAATTAGAGACCATTCTAATTGTTTTCTTAATGATCCAATTAGAGACCATTATGGATTGATGATCCAATTAGAGACCATTCTAATTGTTTTCTTAATGATCCAATTAGAGACCATTATGGATTGATGATCCAATTAGAGACCATTCTAATTATTTCTTTAATAAAGAGCTTTATCCCTTAGAAAAAAATTGAGATTTATCAGTCATAGTAGCGGAGCTATGGCAAAATTTTTATAGAAATTACGCATAAAATAAATTCATTCAAAGCATAAAAAGAGGACTTTCTACCATATTCTAGGAACTATCATCCTAGATTAATTAAAAGAATTTTATCATGCATGTAGATGTGGATGTTTGCATGTAGATGTAGATGTATAGATGTAGATGTGGATATGGAGGTGGATGGATGCATGTAGATGTAGATGTATAGATGTAGATGTGAATGGAGATGTGGATGTATGCATGTAGATGTAGATGTATAGATGTGGATGTGGATGTATACATGTAGATGTAGATGTATAGATACGGATGTGGATGTGGAGGTGGATGTATACATGTAGATGTAGATGTATAGATGTAGATGTGGATGTGGAGGTAGATGGATGCATGTAGATGTAGATGTATAGATGTAGATGGGAATGGAGATACGGAAGTATGCATGTAGATGTAGATGTATAGATGTAGATGTGGATGTGGAGGTGGATGGATGCATGTAGATGTAGATGTATAGATGTAGATGTGAATGGAGATGTGGATGTATACATGTAGATGTAGATATATAGATATAGATGTGGAAGTGGAGGTGGATGGATGCATGTAGATGTAGATGTATAGATGTAGATGTAGATACGAATGGAGATGTGGATGGATGCATGTAGATGTAGGTGTATAGATGTAGATGTGGATGTAGAGGTGGATGTATGCATGTAGATGTAGAGGTATAGATGTGGATGTGAATGTGGAGGTAGATGTATGCATATAGATGTAGATGTATGGAGGTGAATGTGAATGTGGATGTAGATGTATGCATAGAGATGTAGATGTATGTATGTAGATGTGAATGTACGCATATAGATGTAGATGTATGGATGTGAATATGCGATATGTGATGTGAGGGAATCTGAAGTGATGAGATAGAAATGATGTGATGGGATGAGTATACATATAAATGGAATATGGAATAAGTAATGTAGATTGATGAGGGATAATGTGGAAAAATGAAAGTTAAAATAGAAATTGTATTGTAAACTGTTTGTAAATGCTGTTTGTAAATGCTGTTTGTAAATGATTGTTTTATGTCAAGAATGCTGGGGGGAGCATTTTGACCGTCTTGTGATTAAAGTCGTGATGGTAAAGTTGCAACTGCTGACGGGGAGTCAATGAAGGACGTCTCGCGTAGCAAGGTCGGCCGAGGTCTTGACCAGCCTCAGTGCGATTAAAATGGTGAGCTTCCGGTACGGTGGATGAGGGGCCAAGGAAGCGGCCTATGCGTGAAGCGCTAGGTTACCTGCGAAGGATCCTAGAGGGTGCTGACCATACGGTGCTCGGGCTCTGGGTTGCCTAGGATACCCACGCGTGCGTCGAGGAAGATATTGGAACAGAGTTGGAGTTGTTTTCTGAATCGGGCATGGATCTGGTTGATTGACCTTGCTGGTCTTCAATGGATGAGTCCATGGCCCCTTATATGGATCTGTTGGTTGATCTTGCTGATCTTCAACGAGAGTCCATCTTGATAAGTGATTATATTGCCAAGTATTAAAGGCTAGGAACTATTGAAACGGCCCCTGAGCGTTCTAGTTGCCAATGATGCCATATATACTCTGATGAAGGAATGATGGAAAATTATTAAAGGCTAGGAACTATCGAAACGGCCCCTGAGCGTTCTAGTTGCCAATGATGCCATATATACTCTGATGAAGGAATGATGGAAAATTATTAAAGGCTAGGAACTATCGAAACGGCCCCTGAGCGTTCTAGTTGCCAATGATGCCATATATACTCTGATGAAGGAATGATGGAAAATTAAGAATCAATGGGATAAATTGGAAGATTGTGATCAGTGATACTATGGTTTTATTAAAGGATTGTTTTAAACTGGTTGAATCTGATTGAAAAAGGCAATTTCATATTGGGTGTGTGAGTGGTGTGACTAGTTTTATTTTGCATGAACCTCCGGCTAGGGGGCCTTGGAACTCTTTTCCCTGGTACCCGGGACAAAACCTAACCAAATTTTTAATTGGATCCCATCACTACAGTGGTTGGGCGGTTGGCTAACCCATGGGATCGGATGGGGTTAGGCTGGACTGATGGATCCGTAAACCGAGACTCAAACTTTTGTTTTTACGATAGGAAAAAAAAATAATAAAAAATCCCGGACAGTAACTGTTCTATGGATAGGAATCAACGGCTGTGCCTCTTGAATGGGGAAAAAAGCGTTGATCCCAATGATCCAAGTGCAAGTTTCTTCCTTGAACTGACTAAGTATCTTATAGATGTAATCGGATCCTCTCGATCAGAAATGATCTTGACTACGTTAGAGTAAAAAGTTATCCTGGTGGAATCGCCCGTGCTTTCCGGTAAAGGAAGTTTTTCCGGGTTCGGTTTTGGAATAACCGACGGATTAGTCTCTTATCCGGATATCCGTGGGCGAGGCCCCGAGTGTGGGACCCCTGTCCCGCGCGAGAAGCGCTACTTCCGCTACCAGTACCCCGAATCCGTTGCTCGGTGGGAACAGGGATCTTACATGCTTCCACACTCGCAGACAACCATCACCTCGAAAGCCGCCAGCAGTTGCAGCTTCACTTCACGCTGAAACATTCCCACAATCGCCGCCAGCCACACCAAGACCACACTCTGGCAGCCAACACCTCAAAGGCACTCACCCATGTTTTCTTTGCTCTTCACCAACACGTCGGCGTCTCCAGTCAGCTCCCCGTCGCTACACCAGCAGCCTCAAACTCGCCAACCTCTGCTTCCTTGTACACACGACGGCCAGCTCTCTTCACGCTCTCCTCTCGCCAAAGTCACCCCCTTACGCCAGTCTGCAGTTACCACTTCAAGGTGGCCTCTCCTTGCACTTGCAGCTGCACTCTAGAGCCCCAGCAGCTCGACCCAAGGCGGCCTTCTTCTCTCTGCGTCTGTCTGCACAAGCGCCCAGCCAGGCGACTACTCACCAAAGTCACCCCCTTGCGCCAGTCTGCAGTTACCACTTCAAGGTGGCCTCTCCTTGCACTTGCAACTGCACTCTAGAGCCCCAGCAGCTCGACCCAAGGCGGCCTTCTTCTCTCTGCGTCTGTCTGCACAAGCGCCCAGCCAGGCGACTACTCACCACGTCAGCCTTCTCACCCTGCACTGCCTTCGCTCCAGGCCACTGCTCACAAGGCGGCTCCTCTGCTCGCCTCTCCCTTCACTCGATCACCTGGGCGCCTCCAGCTAGCGCCAACAGAGAGCCTCTGCATCTCACAGGCGGCAACCTACGTCTT
The DNA here is from genome assembly GCF_041138505.1 of Cibotium barometz. Taxonomy (NCBI): domain Eukaryota; kingdom Viridiplantae; phylum Streptophyta; class Polypodiopsida; order Cyatheales; family Cibotiaceae; genus Cibotium; species Cibotium barometz. The sequence goes on from NC_141066.1 coordinate 38,249,890, forward strand.
CACGCCAGCTGTCTTCGCGCCTCACACCCAGCAGCCTCTGCAAACTCACGATCATCCAGGCACCTCTGCAAGGCAATCTTCCAGCCAACTCTCCACGCTTACCCGCTAGGCGCCCTTTTTCAGAGAGGCCGTCACTTCCTTCGCTCGGTCTCCTTTTCGTTTGCTCCACCACCTTCTAGACCTTCGCCAACTTTCTGGATCTCTGTGCTGGCAGCTACACAAAACCCCCACGTGGCTATTTCAAGTTAGCCACACCATTTATTGTATATATATTTTTTATTTTTTTCCCCAAAGCCTCACTAATGGCCACAACTAATGCTAAAAGAGCCCCTCCTTCCTTATGCTTCGGATCATCACGCCGCGCCCACAACTTTTCCTAAACAATGCTGCCCACAACCATAATCATCAGCATCATCACTTACCAAACATGACCAATTCCATCGCTGCCATGCACTGCCGATCATCGCCACATGCTTGCTAAAAATGGAGTGCCATCTCTGCATCCAGAACCAGCCCCAGATTGACCAACCATCATCACATTCGGAGTTCCCGTAACACTTTCACGTGCAAGCATCACCATCAGCTCGTAAAAACAACCATAAAACCACCCACTCTGTACATTTGCCAGGGCATTTAGGGCAAAGTTTATTCGCAAACCACGCATCCCATATGTACACAGACCCCAAACATCTTTTAGATTTTAGCCTGACAACATCACATCTCATCCATTCATTCACATTTATCTGATTCACATCGCATCTCATCACATCTATCCACATCACATTCTCATCACTTCTATTCATATCACATCTATCTATCCATTCGTTCACATCTATCTCATTCTCATCACATCTCATCACATCTATTCTCATCACATTCGTTTAAACATAGAATTTAAGAGAATTTATAATTTTTGATATAAAGATTCTTTACGCATCTATTTATGCATAAAATCAACTTCAGTGGGAATAACACTTTTAACAAAATTCTTTTATGTATCTATTTATGCATAAATTTAATTTTAAGGAAGATAACACTTTTAAAATAAAAATAAATCCTTTATGCATCTTTCTATGCATAAAATCAATTTTAATGAGATTAACACTTTTGGAATAAAAATAAATTCCCTTATGCATCTTTCTATGCAAAAAATCAAAATTAATGAGAATAACTCTTTTGAAATAAAAATAAATTCCCTTATGCATCTTTCTATGCATAAAATCAAAATTAGTGAGATTAACTCTTTTGAAATAAAAATAAATTTCCTTATGCATCTTTCTATGCATAAAATCAAAATTAATGAGAATAACTCTTTTGAAATAAAAATAAATTCCTTTATGCATCTTTCTATGCATAAAATCAAAATTAATGAGAATAACTCTTTTGAAATAAAAATAAATTCCCTTATGCATCTTTCTATGCATAAAATCAAAATTAATGAGAGTAGATCTTTTGAAATAAAAAATTAAGTCTTTTATGCATCTTTCTATGCATAAATTCAATTTTATGGGAATAACACTTTTGAAATAAAAATAATTCTTTTTTGCATCTTTTTATGCATAAATTCAACTTTAATGGGAATGACACTTTTGAAATAACAACAAATCTTTTAGAATGCACAAACGGAAGGAATTACTCTTTTAGAATAACCTAATGATAAACTTTAGTTCCACAAAATTTAAGAAAATTTTACCATAACCTCCTTTGTATGGCTGACCATTTCTCAATTTTAACATTCAATTTATGACTTGAATTAATCCAATTTGAATTCTAATATCTCTAATCTACTCCATTTTCCAAAAATCAAGAGAGTAAACAATGAAAATTATATAATCAATCTTTTAATTAAACTTTTTAGGATTAAGAAGGGCTGAATTGTAAAGAAGAGAAGGGGGTGGCCTTTCCATCAAGGCATAGCATCAGATTTTAATTCAAACATTTAGCATAAAATTTAAGAAAATCATAGATTTAAAATTCACAATAAGTAAGAATTAAGCTTACATGGAACTTGTAAGCTTTCCTTTGGCTTGACGGATTGAGGGTTCTACTCTTGTTTGCAACAAGAGTGGCCACCAGTTCTTTTGGAAAGGATTCAGTTAAAAACAATTGAATTATCAAATTGAATTCAATGTATTTGACTCTGGGGAGGAGTAGAGTAATAGTGCATAAACATATTAACCTTTTACAAAGGGGGAGGCTTTTATTTATAGGAAAAAATTAGCCTCTAACCAAGCTAATTGATTATAGAATTTTCCAGATCAGTTTGGTCAATTTTTGACCATTTTTGGGTCAGTTTAGCTCACTTTTTAAATCTAATTGAAACAGTAGAGAGGAGAGATGAAAATATCTCATTACTTGTGAGTTTAAAACTCATCCACACATGTGAAATAGGCGCCTCCTTCATGAGGGGAATTCCCCACACTGAGGTGTCAGAAATGCATCATTTCCTCTAAATATACATTCTTTTAAAACTAATAAACGTTGTCCTTAGTCAACTCTTCATCTTATGTGAGTATTTACTCATTTTTGGGGGATTTTTCTTTTATTCTTCAATTTATCTTGTCCCTACATTTGGATTAATCTTATTGGTCCATAGGAACCTTAATCCAAAAATTTTAAAAAATCTGGACCCTCAGGCTAAGGTCCTTTTTACCTATTTTCAATTTATTCCAATTGCACACTGGAATGTTCTTTTTGAATTTCTATTTCAGGGAAAATCATTTTAATAAGAAGGGATATTTTTTCATCTAAAGATATCTAGAAACTGAATTACCTCTCTCTAGAATATTTTCTCTCTCTAGGTCAAAACAAATAGAAACAAGATCTGTTATTATTATGAAAAGGGGATTGATTACAGGGGGAGAAACTGGACATCTTGAGGGGCTAGGGAAGGAATCTTACATCCTACCCTACTTAAAGAACACAAGATGTCCTCATGTCACAGGTGGAGTATGATGTCTTTCATCTTCTTCTTCTTCTTCAATCACTTCCAGTGTTACTGCCTTGGAAGTGGACGGCCGATTTGGGAACAACTCTCTTTGACTTCTCCTATTCTGAGGTAGAGGTATTGCATTACTTTGGTTTGAAACTACGGGTTGGTTAGAGGGTCTACCTCTCGGATTTCCCTGATTTTGGCAGATAGAAACCTGATTACTCTGGAAGGAAGGCGCTGGAGTCTGGAATCTTGATCCCTGATTTCCCCGCCCTGAAAACCTTGATCCAAAAGGAGTTGGAGAATCCATAATGTGATGTCCAAATCCTTGATAGTTATAGCATTTCACTCCCTTGTTTAGGGTGGAACTTCTGAAGTTAAATTCCAGGGGATTGAGTTTCGGGAAAAGGACATTTCTTCCATTGTGAAACTTCCCATATCCTGGGCTTGACCCTGATATCCCTTAGGTGGTGGAAGGTTGGAATCACCTTTTGGAATTAAAAACCTTTTGAAAGGTGGTGCTGGCTTTGGTGGGACCTTGACATCAAAGGCCTTGGAGAAATCCTTCGCCATCCGCACTACTTCGGCCATGGAAACTGGCTTGGCATTCTTCACACCAAAATATTCAAAGGTTCGTTCAGTCCCCGAAGAATGAACCTGGCCATCAGCTATTCTTCATTCAACGGCGACAAGTATTTTGAGGAGGATAGCGAACGCTTGGTGATATACTTCAATAGTTCTGGTCCCCTGGGTTAACTTCAAGAATTCGTTCATCTTTGTTTCCAAAAAGCCGGGAGGACAGAACCTCGTCCTTAGGTAAATTTTAAGATCATTCCATGTCTGGGTATTCTGATCTAGACGGTTTGTCTCACAGTGGTTTCTCCATGCCACTTTGGCTGTTTCTACTATCCTTCAGCCTTGCAAGAGCCATTTTGCTCTTCTCATTGTACCCAATGACATCACAGTACTCTTCACCCTTTAAAGGTCCAGGCTGCGAACTTTCAAGAGTTTTACGAATATCCAAGTCGAGCTCTTCCTCATCGAGTTGGGGGTTATCATTTCTACCACGACGACCTCGATCCATGTTCCTATCAATATGAAAAATCTTGTTAAGTCTCTTTATTTATGATTCAAATCCAATTTTTGATTCATCTGATTCTGGGGTTCTTTAGATAGGTGGGCTCTCCACAGAATCGTGGGATAAAGATACTCGCATTATCAGATAACAATTCATTCAGAACGAGTTTGATTTTTTTGCGAGCTTTATTTGGCGAGCTTTTTGGAGATAAGATAATTTTATGCGAGCTTGTAAGAAAAATGATACATTTTGGTGAGCTTTTATATAGTAAGTATTTATGAAAGAGAAATATATACATTCACATGCATACATACATATATACATGTATATTCTCAAACACACCTACCTACCTACCTACCTACCTACCTTCCTACATATATACATACATATATACATACATACATATATACACACATTTGTACAATACATACATACATACATGCATGCATACTCCCAAACATATACATGCATGCATACATACATACCTACATACCTACCTACCTACCTTCCTACATATAAACACACATTTTATGTCCAAGAAACTTAAATATAGGCACAAACATACCTATCTATGTACCTTTCTTCCAATGTTTATTTCAACACAAGTAAAAACAAGTATACCTGGCTCATATTTTATGAGTTCACATTTCTTTACAAGAAGATATATGGTTGGTACAACTCCTTTACCATAGCGTCACAAGCTACCTACAATAAGACTTTAGAGTACGTGACAGTATACTCCATCCCAAAGCAAGACAAAAATAATATTGGTTCAAATTTTCTTACAAAAAGATTGACTTCACATTTCCTTACAAGCTTAAGTAGGCACAAACATGAGAGGCTTGATTAAAGCTTAAGTAGGCACAAACATCCTTTCTTCGAGGACGTGATAGTATATTGTCCACTTCCTCTGGTGATAGTGTCGGTTGATGCATTACCATATCCTCATTCTTATGTAATCCCAAAACTCGCAAGAACACAAAATAGATATGCTTACATGCAACGTAAGACTTTCCTCTAGATTCTCTTTGCATGAAATCAGGACATGTACACCAAGGTTGTACCTTGATGTGTATAAAATAGTCCTCTCCACTCTCACATGCCAAATGAAAAATAGAGTAGGGGGACGGCTGCATTGCACTCTCATTAAGGACTGTCGCTGTCATGGCCTCGGCACTACCAATCCTCTTTTCTGCTTCTTTGGAAATCCAATGCCTCCACTTGGTTGATCTCTTTGTATTCTGTGTAGCATCATGTGGCCTCTTGTCACTTTCTTTGTTGCCCGCTGCTTGTGTGGACATTTCTCCCACCCTTGACACAAAAGGTTCTTCATGAGTAACATCTAACTTGAACCCTACCTTTACTAATTTCTCTACCTCTTGGCTGGTTATGTTGGTCCCAACATCCACTTTCCACATATCTGGGGTATGATGGCTTGTATATTATGTTTGGATCTACATGCCATGTGTGTGAAACATTTGAAGGACAAAACCACATCATTTGAGCCTTTGGCCCTCCCGAACCAGGATGTCGTCGCTTTGAGTAGAAGCTAGGGGCAACAACTCCAATAGAGCTTCTCTGTATGTATGAGTTGCACTTAAGCCTTCCATCAATACCTCCCAAACATTTGACTTTTGAGTTTAATGGGGTTCGTCTAATGGCCCACATTGTGCATCCAACGGCCTCTTCCTTTACATGCATTTGTCCTCCGCTCATTGTGCCATAATGTTGTTTAGGCTCTTCATGTCCGACATCTTTGTTTCCTCCAGTCATTGGACTTTTTGGTCCTCCCCTTGAAGCGTGACTTGCTGCACTGTTTGTTCTAGATCTATCTCCAAAACTTACTCTTCTTGTTGTTCCCCGGTTTTGACGATGTCTGCTCTGCATGACATAACATGGACGATGTGAGCATTGGTCTACTTCTGTTAACCTCACCCTCTTCCGTTGAATAGTCTCCTTATCTCCATGTAGAGGCCTTGATTCCTCATACATAGGAGTATTAGCTACTATTTCATGGACCATGCGAGCCACTTGTGGTGGTGTCGGTCTTGACCTTGCTGCCACCCTGTCTAGCAACTTGCTCAAGCTTGGTCCCTCACCTTTGTGCTTCCCCATCTGATATGCATATTGCTTTGCACTTTGTAGTAAAGCGTTTGCCATATCTGAAATGCACGCATCATACAAGCTAACCTTTTCCTTGTATCCTTCACCCCAGCAAGCCAACTCCCATGTACACTTTCAGATAAGTTTGTTTGAGGGGTTTGTGCTAAATCCACTGAGCTTAAGACCACCTGCACACAAGAGGTTTCATACATGAATTCACAAAATTGACTCCAATGCAAATACATCCATACAACATATCATTTCTCCATAAAATTTCTCACCCTTGACATGAGGTTGCCCCAATGTGCTATTCCTACTTCCCACCAACTCATCCACGTATCCATCACTGATAGTTTTCCCTCATGAACATGTCCATTTCTCCACCACTCACGAATCTCTTTACTTTTTAAGAAAGCTGACTCCTTATTGGTTACCTATCGCCATTCTTCACACAAGTCAATATGGTGTTGTCGACTTTCTGCCTTCACGCATTGTTTAGCATGCTTCATCAAACTTTGTTTCCAATGGAATAAGCACGTTCGCTCCCTGTCCTCCATAATGTTGTGCGGACCCCCATTGAAAACGGTCCTAACTGCACACCAATTGGACCCTACTTCATCAGCCACCATAAACCCATAGAAGTGTGCGGGTGCATAACCGCATTGCTCCATTGTGCTATTCAGCATTTCCCAAAATAGTACTTGGCTTTTTGTATCCTCCTCCATTTTGCATGTGGCAATTGTCAACAGCTCTTGAACACTATAGGATTTTGGAGAGAAATTTTTTCAATCAGCTATATCATTCAAGGTAAATCAAGGTAAATGAAAGAAAGGAAAAAATTAAAGTACGTAGTCTCACCTTGGGTCGTAAACATGACAAGCCATTGTTGACCAACCAAAAACTCGATGAGTGTGATCAAACAAAACCCAAGACTTTGACAAGTCACCTCCACTATCACACCGCATGTGATTCACCAAGTCCACGCCTGATGCTGGTCCTCGTAAAGACATCTTAAAGACATAACATTTGTCATCAGGGCCACCTTGTCCTGGGAAACGGCTACCTTGTATAAATGAATAGCGAGATTTTCTCTGTATAAGATGGATGCTATCAAAGCCCTCTCTTGCCGGCGCATCAATTTTCTTTTCTCCTGGGATACAATGCGTCTAAACCTAAAAAACATAATTTCACAATAAAGAGAGGATTGAATGTAGAAAAATACATCCAAATATAATTAAGTTACAGAATGATTTTCTATACCAGCCAATTACTTTACTACTAGGAAGTGTTATTGCATCAAGAAGGGCATCAAGAAAGTGCTTAATGGAGGTATGGATATATTTAGAGGGAATTAACTTTTATGTTATTTGAAATGCAAGTGTCTGAAATGAATGATAATGTTTTATTGCACGATATATTTTTGCAAAGAAAGGAGTTAATTACAATTTTAGTATTGTTTTATGGTTCGTAGAACATCAGAGATAATTCTAAGGAGTGATTTATAATTATCTAAGAAGCAATTTATACATGTGGTCTGCATGATGAGTATGCTCCTCTCTATAAGAGAACAGAGGCTTCTAAGGTCAAACCTTATGTAATGAAATAGGCTAGGGAACTAGGGAGAAAGCATGTTGATATATAGGTGGAAGGATCAATTTACCCACCTGATCCCTTGACCCAGCAACCACCTAAAATTTCAGGCCTAACTTCTTTGATAAAATATGTTTGTGAGGGCAATGTTAGCTTGCTTCGTTACACAACAAGGCTTGCTAGTCGGGTACAAAGCATTTGGATATTGTCACAAAAAATGCTGATGATGAAGGAAGTTCTCGACTGTCTAACAAGGAGAATGAATACAATGAGTTTGTAGAAGTTGTTCATGCTTAGCATTTGTAGAATCATGAATTGGAACAAAAAGCAAAGGATCTAGAGGCCAAGAATAACAAACTAGAAGGGGTGTTAGAGAAGTCAGTCAAACATGGGCCTACCTCTAATTTGGATGCCCATGAACGAGTAAGAGAACAAAGACCACTTACTGCATTATCAAAAAATAGTGGAAACTACAAACGCCGTATACATGGCAAGACTGATAAGCTGAAGAACCTTAAACAAGACAACGGAGCACTCTCATCACAAGTATTTTCAAGATAGATGGTGAAATCTACACTTTCTCATTCAAAGTTTAGAACAATTAGTGATGATCTCATACATGCACAATTGCAAGATGTGAAGAATGCATTTACTGCAGCTGAGGCTCAAGGTATTTGTGGACAAAGTTGGTTTAAGTAGAGAATTATATGCAATGATCTATAGAAAAATGGATGCTAGTTTTAAGTCCATGTTACAAAACAAAAGGGTAACTCCACTGCCATGCCCTTTTAGTGTAAAAAAGCAAGGTAACAATTGAATAACAATGTCCTTGAACTCATTGGTGAGCCTAAACACATAGTTTACTTGCATGTATTTAAGCATTGCGCTAATTGGAAGTGACCTTCAATCTGAATCCAAACAACAATTATGTCTTGGATGTGTGCAAATTACAAGCTGCAATGGTGAAGTTCTATGATATGTCTGTTCAAGAATGTGGTGGTACACTGAAATTTGTACTAAAACATGATGAGAGTGAAATTGTGAAGAATCAAAAGATAGAAAGAGTAAGTTTGACATTGATGAATAGGACATTAGATCCTTCCATAAAGCAAGGTGATCCTCAGTACTTCAGTGTTTAAAAATGAAATTTAGTGGCTTGTAGGCATTTGAGGTTCCAAAAGAGGACCATGAGATCCTAAAGATGCTTTACAATATCTAACAAAGATTCCTACTATGGTTCAGCATCAAAAGCAGGTAAAATTCTACATGTGGATGGTTTTGGGGAGACTACTTAGTGGAATGGTATCTTGTAGGTGATCTAAAGACATTAAATTGCATGTTTGGTGTCTCAAATGTTGTAAATGCAGAGTTCGCTTGCTTGTATTGCTTGTATTGCATGCACTCAAGGAAAAAGGGTAAGAATGGAAAAAATGAATGGAATATGAATACTAGTAAGGATGGTGCACCGACTTGTTGTTCAATTCATATGGGATGGTAGAACAATGGCTAGGGTGGATCCAAAGTGGGATCCTATACTTGACATTCCTTTAACACGAGTCTATCCTTATACACTACATGCCGTCTGTAAAATTGTGGAAAAATTGGTTTATGAATATATATGTTTTGCATATAAGGTGAAACCAACTTCAGAGACCCAAGCAATGTGTAAGAGAGTGGAGGAGGTTCTTTCATGCGTGGGTCTACACAACGAGAAAGTGGAAATTAAGAAAGATGAGAAGAGGTCAGGTGCAAGCGGAAATGTGCCATGCAAACCAAGTATTGGTGGAGCCAAGGCTAGAATTTTTTTTTCACCACCAAAGAACCATGAAAACCATTTATTAGTTCTTCAACCATGGAAATATGAGGCATGGAGGAAGTTACATATGGTTTTCTTAAATCGTAGTAATAATGGCAAGACTAGAATTGCAAAGGCTACTACTATATGTATTGCCTTTGATAAAGTTACTACACTTCTACAAAAAATTGACACCACTTAATGAAAACGATGCCAATGACTTTAAACAAGCTATGAGCACATTTTACAAGTACATGGTGGAAGCATGGACATGAAGTAGCATAACACATTATATGGTAAGATACCTGAAAATGTATTTTTATAAATTTACCTTAAAATTTTAAATTAAAAACCCCTACATTTGAACTCACGTGGTATACTTACATATTTTTAAGTGAACCCTCTCCGAGTATAGAAGGCAGAAGGTGTGGGAAAGGATGGCAACGTATGTGTAATGTGTATGTATGAACACATGTTAAACACCTATTTTATAAGTACATGTACCAATCAATACAATGCGAGATGAGAGCCCTTAAGTGTGCTGTCCACCATGATAAGAAGAAGACACACTATAAGTTCCCAGTACACAAGTGTAAATATTTTCTTTTTGACTACCATACTCCTACTCAGATATTATTAATGATGTACAAGGATGCTCTTCACTATGAAGCCAATCTTCCCATTGAAGAGGAATTTCAAGATATTCAGCGAGAAGACTCAATAGTCCACAATTTTACTCAAGTCACTAATTTATAATTGTGAAGTCTATTGAAGAATAAAATTTTTAATATCCAAAGCATTAAGCCCTGTTAATTCAATGTGTTCTATTGGCTTTGGCTTCTTTCTCCTCTATCCTAACTGCAATCCTCCTATATCACCACATGAGTAATTGCCTCAACACACGGACTTTATGGCTTCCACCACCATGCAAGGTGGCCTTCTGAAACCCACAACAAGCATGCTAATGTGAGTGATCTGTGCCTTGGGTAGATCAGATAAGATGCTACTTACCAAAGGATTATGAGATGGAGTCATCATCTTCACGCTCATACCTTTGAGTCTTCATTGACCGAAGGCTAGAAATATTCTTTCCTGGTGCAGCTTTTGTTAGCTATCTCTCTATGTAGTGCTAGTGTATATGAGCTTATGCGGGAGCATTTTTTTCCTACGCGTTCCCCCCCCCCCCCGGCCATCTAGTGGTCGGCCACTTTATACTATAGTGTAGCACACTATAGTTATTCTGTAGTTGTTATTCTCTGCATACGTTAGCTCTACACAGAACTACAAGTGGAAGAACAAGAATGAGAAAGCATTAGGACTCATTGCACTCAGCCTAAGTGACGAAATCATTCACCACATTACAGGGATACAAAACGGGCTAAAGATGCATGGGATGAACTCAATAAATTATTTGGCACTCAAGCAAAAAATTCAAAGATAAATTTGGGAATGCAATTCCACAAACTTGACATGAAGGAAAGCGATCCTCTAACCACACACTTGAACAAATACAAAATCATTAAGCAACAACTGGCAGCCATTGGTAAGAAGGTAGAGGATGATGAGGCACTAACGGTGCTTCTGAAAAGTGTGGACAAAGGAGAATATGAGAACATTGTGGCAACCTTAAAGAATGTACCAGAATTGAAGCTGCATGAGATAGAAGGAGATCTACTAGAGCAAAAGACCAAGGTCAAAGAGAAGAAAGGGTTAGACCCAACAACTGGAGAGGAAAGAGCATTCTACACCCAAGGAGGATTCTCATCACTCACGAGGACGAGGACAAGGATGAGGATGAGGAAGAGGCATGAGAGGAGGAAGGACCTTCACTTGTCACAACTGTGGGAAGCCAAGACATATGGCTAGAGACTTCCAGCAAACCCAATGAAGAAGGATCGACATCGGCAAACTTCATGGAGATTCCTAAGGAAGAGGAGTCAGGACATCTTTTCTGAGAGAGAAAGAGAGAGAAACCCCAAAACCCAATGTAAACTCCCCCAATAGAGTAAAACCACCTCTGAGCCATCGATGATGTAGGCCATGTGGGTAGATGTATGTGTGAGCACTTTAGTCAAAGTCACGGCGGGCACTTGTAGTAGCCTTGGACACAAAGAGAGAGAGTGTCAAGCACTATAAGTTAGGGACTAGGACACTGGGCGCGGGCTACCAAGTAAGAGGGAAACTTGGTATAAGCTCCAGGTGTACTAAATTATTCACTTCAAGGGAGGTGTTGAAATATGCGAGTGAATGGGTGTGTGCGGGAATAAGCCCTTCGGATAATTCAACTTTTTCGCTTGATCACACTGGCTTGTAACAAAATGAGAAATTTCTAGATCTCCAAGAAGACTTGTCCTAGTTCTCCTTTTGCAGCAAGAAGAACACTCATGGTTCTTTGCTTGAATTTGATGGTTGTGGTCCTTTTCCTCTCATAAGTTCTACAACCGTTGGCTCAAATTTGATAGTTGTGGTCTTTTAGCATTGTCCTCTAGTTAATGCTATAGACATGTTGAGCAATCTATCTTCTTTTGGTCAGTGCTACAACATTGGGTTGTAGTCTTCTAGCCATGGTTGTGCTACAACATTGACTCGGATTGCCAAACACATAAGACCTTGTTTGTGTTCTTAACTTGTCCATTTGTTTGTAGATAATAAGGGGGAGGCTTACGGTGTGGACAACCATAAATTCTTCCAAAAGAAAGTCCACCACATCATTAAAAAATGAGTCCCTCGATCACTTATGAGTTCTAAGGGACATCCAAACCTTGTGATGATATTCTCATAGAGGAACTTGATTGTGGCCTTAGCATCGGCCCATTTGGTTACATAGTCCATAGCCATGATGACTGTAAAAGGGAGTCTGTAATTAAGTGGGTAGCAAAGAAAAGGTGAGAGGTATCTACTGATGAGAGAATCAAGGGTAGCATGAGTGAATATAGGGGTGTGGAAAGATTCTAGGAAAAGGTGCCCCTAGATGTAGGGGAGGTGGCACAAATCAAGGAGAAATCCATGGGATTAGATGCTTGGCATCTTGTGGATGTATAACCTATAAATTGAGGCATTGGCCTAATGAGAATTTGCTAGTTTTTGAGTACCCATGCCTACATTATTGTATTAGATTAAATGCTCACTAATTGCCCACACACTCGATTTTTTGCACACAAAATAGGGGATTGTTTCACTAATTAGTGATTAATCAATATTAATCATTGCATTTTGGTGCAATTGATGGTTCAAATTTACCATTGGGTGTCGGATATAGATCCCTATCACTTTAGATTGCAATTCGGAGATGGTTTGATATCCCAGCCATTCAGTATAGATCAGTTACCCTTGGCTTTATGTAATTTTGGTGAACCATCATCACATTCGGGGTTCCCACCATAACACTTTCACGTGAAGGCATCACCAAGAGCTCGTAAAAAAAAAACATAAAACCACCCACTCTGTACATTTGCCAGGGCATTCAGGGCAAAGCCTTTACACAAGCCATGCATCCCATATGTACACAAGCCCAAAACACCTCTCAGATTTTTGCTTGACATACTTTGCCCAACCCCTAGCCTGCTGAATCATTTATGATCAGTAGCAAAAAGCATACGACCACGTTTCCCTCCGTCAATCCTTTTAGCATCATACAAGGTAACCAAAACATCTCTATTCCATGTGTTCGAGGAAACACTGTCATCTTCCCAAGACGTAGTTTGCCATCCCACATCCCACAACATAACATAAGAACTTTTGGAAACAAAGCTCTTAACATACATAGCATCCTGCCTCATTTCAATTCCAAAATCACTGATATGATCAACACTAATATTGGAGAACCAGTGAAGCAATTCCTGCTGAGGGTAATAACTGATGAAAGCTTCATCAAGAAAGACCTGCTATGCTGTAGCACTTTCTTGTTCATTAACATAAGAAACATCACCATCAAAGCCAACCACTACAGACAAAACAAACTCCCCTTCAAAAGGCACCATTCCCAAAGCATCCACCTCAGTTCCTGTATGCTCACCTTTATCAAGGCCAATAAGAAATTCATCTATCACAGCATCCATAATCTCATCCATAGCATCAACATCATTCATAGACTTCTGGTGTTGCTCCTCCTTCATAGCATCAATTCTGCTTGTAGCTTTCTTAACATTAATGCACATCTGGTCATCCAACTCCAACTCAGGTTCATCATCCTGCAGACTTTCTATATCCCACTCATCCCACAACGGTACATCATCCAAAGGCTCAAAAAGAAACTCTTTCACATCACATGCATACCTTTGCTCATGATTCACTTGTACCTCCTCGCATTCTTCCGCTATGGCCTCTTCTTGTTTGGCAACCTCATCACCAAACTCTTTCTCATCAATAACCAGGGCATCCATGTCTGCATCCTCCTCACTGGTGGATGAAGTGTCTTCTATTCCCTCACTAGTAGTGGTGCTACTAGTCGTGTCATCAACACTCGAATCAGCTTCACTTTCCCCTTCATCATCAACAGGCTTCTGATTATCCATATTAAACTACTTTTTATCCCCTCGCCTGTCATACAGAGTAATGACCCCTTTCCTCCAATCCTAAATAGCCTTCACCGCTCTTAGCCATGGTCTTCCCAAAATGATGGGGAATGCACCCATTCCTGCCAGCATAACATGACAATCCACAAGCACCTTTACATCAAAAGCCTGCAGTTCTAACTCCTTGATCATACCTAAGCATTTGACCTTCTGGTGATTGGCCAACCGAATACGGAAACCAGACGCTTCAGTAATATTAAGACCAAGCCTCTCCACAGCTGCTAGTGTGATTACACAAATTTGTGCACCACCATCTATATATGCCTCTCCCAGATTCGTCCCTTTGTACCATACATCCACCACAGGACATATATCAGGCAACTCCTCAACAGATAAAACAGTCACTATCACTCTGGCAGGCTCCTTCTCTCTCGGGTTCACAAGTCTTTTCCACTTACGTTTCAATTTGGGAGCTAACTCTATCAATTGCCCAAAAGTAATATTATCTTTCCTTCCAGCCATGTCCTCCTACAAATTGTAGCTATTCTGCCCAACCCCTAGTGGAAAATCAGTCACTTGAAACTTCCTACGAGACCTTTGCTTCCGCTTGACCTTTACATCCCCTCCTTCCTTCACTTTACCTTTCTTCTTACTAGGCCCTGCAGCATCCCTGCTTTCCCTTTCCTGTGGCATCCGTTTCCCCAAAGGCATTACATCAGCTTCTGTCTCCTTTGTCTTCTCAAGGGTGACCACATCTATCACCTTAGTTTTACTCTTCTCCTCATTTGTCAACCCACTGGTCCCTGCTTCACCTTTAATTTCAATCCCATATTCATTTGCCCTATTAGGAATTTGAGAGGGTAAGGGATACATATCACCCCCCATTCGCTGAGGCTTATCACAGTCAAGACTTATATGCCCCAATTCACCACAATTCCAACATGTAGGAATAAACCGTCTACCCCTGTCAAAACCACGGCCACTTCCATAGCTTGCTGTCTGACCTTTAACCCCTTCCTGATTATAACCTCTACCTCGGCCACGTCCACCACCTGTGTTCCCTATCATTTTCAGACTCAGATTCTTCATACAATCCACTATTTGCCTCATGTCCTGTTGAAGTCCTTCATCAGAAGCTGTAATAGCTGTGGGTGCCACCTTTGTCCCCTGTGGTGTGACATTATTCACTTGAACTTCTGTCGGTTGCACTCTTTCCAGCATGGTTCTCATCGGTACCACTTCTACCTTCTCACTTCAGGCCTCACTGCCACTGGAACCATCCCCAGCTAGTTCATCCGTTGCAATTTCCAATCCTTTGATTTGGCAATCTCCACCGCATCCTCATAAGATTTGGGCTTCTTTAATTCAACCTTCCAGCGAATGCCTCCCTTCAATCCTACAACAAAACGATCCTTCTTCATCATGTCCGGAGGTACTTGATCCTCCCCCAAAGCCCTGCACAAGGTCTCCCACAGCAAAGAGAATTTCTTCACATAATCATCAATTGGCTCCAATTCGCCCTGTGTCAACCCCTACACTTCATGCCAAACTCTATCTGGATCCTCAACCTTCTTGAACCTGTTCAAAAGTGCAATCTTCAATCCATCCTCAGTCATCATTGGAATGCGTGGCTCAGCATCCTTTAACGACTCCTCATAAGCTCTGTACCAAATCCTTGCATCCCCCTTCAAGCAGATGCTCAGCAACCGCAATACCTGTACCGGCTCGTTTTGATGTGATTGCTTATGCATGCAACCTCCATTCTTTCAAGAAAATCTGCTACATCTTCATTAGGACCACCAAAAAACTCTGGATACGACATCATTTTAATCCCCAAGCTTCACCTTCAAACCAAAGAAAAAAACTGGAAACACCTTCCTTCAATCTCTTACTCTGGGGCATACACCCTCGTAGGCAAGAGAAATATCTAAGCTCTCCTCAGTGGGGGCACCAGAAAGCTGTGAGGTGAAAACAAGAAAAAAGACCATGCCTCTATAGCCCTTCACCTCCCAAACTTTGAAAATACTAACACGAACGGGGGCACCACCAGCCCCACCGGCTGGAACACTTCTCACAGTTCACCACCCACCCACACCAGAAAGATAGCTCAAAACCACGATAGACAAATGATCATCTAGCAAAAACATACACAGCACCATCCACACCATAAAACTTTGGGAAATCCAGTCCCGTCCTCACCACACTTCAAACAAACTCAACAATTACACCAAAAACCAAGACTCTAGCTTGGATTTACTGCCAAGGGAATTCACCCTTGCGTCTGACAACCAAGCCTCTCTCCCGGTCTCTGCTTCTCTTGGCGAAACTGCAGTCCCTCCTTCACGGCTTCACTTCCAGCTACCTCGGAGTCACCTCTAGTCTCACTGCCTCTAGCTCTGCACAGCCAGGTGTGTCGTAGGCGAGCCCCACCTGTCTCAAGCCCAAGTCGGCACCTCTACTGTCTTCGCCTGCAGCCACAGCTCCCTCAACCCGTTTCACACTGTCGCCAGCCTTTGTCTTTGCAGCAGCGACTGCGCCAACCACAAACCTCCTTCTCTCGGGCGTGCTACCACAGCTCTGTCAGCAGCTCAAAACCAGAGGCCCCAGTCCCTCTCACCTCTTCGCCACTAGCTAGCGCCAACACGACTAAGGTGGCTCCCTCTCTCTTCGCCAGCCTCCAGTCGTTGCCCGCAGCCACGCTGTCCTCTTTGTTGCTCCAGTCACTGCGCCAGCCATCGTACACGCTACTCCCCTGCTCTGCTGCGCTGCGGTTGTGCCAACCACACCAAAAAAATACGGCCACTCTCTCTCTTCCGAGGGCGCCCCACTAGCAACCCTCGACTTCCCCAGCCCGTCTCCTCTGTGTGTTACGACCAGCAGCCTCTGCAGCTCTCTTCTCTCGTGGCTCTCTCCTATCGAGAGGTCTCCCTTCACAAGGCGGCCACTCTCTTTAGTCCCCCGCCGACTCGCCCTTCGCCAACCTTCCAAGCGACTGCGCTGGCAGTAAAATAAACCTCCAAGTGGTCTCCTACAAGCTGGCCACGTGGTTGGTATTATTATTTTTTATTTTTCTTTTTTAAAGCCTCAAGGATGGCCACAATGCTCCTCTTTCATTACCTTGCTTTTCAGGTTCACATGCGGCACCCATGACTTTCCAAAACACATGTAAGAACTGCCCACAGCCCTCCATCAGCTGCATCATAATTACCAAAACTCGACCATTGCAGTCGGTGCCATGCACTGCCAATCATCATCACATGCTTGCTAAAAATGGAGCGCCATCTCTGCATCCAGAATCAGCCCAGATTGACCAACCATCATCACATTCGGGGTTCCCATAACACTTTCACGTGAAGGCATCACCAAGAGCTCGTAAAAAAAAAACATAAAACCACCCACTCTGTACATTTGTCAGGGCATTCAGGGCAAAGCCTTTACACAAGCCATGCATCCCATATGTACACAAGCCCAAAACACCTCTCAGATTTTTGCTTGACACTTGGCATATTGTGGATGTACAACCTATAAAGGCATTGACCTAATGAGAATTTCTTGGTTTTTGAGTACCCATGCCTACATTAGTGTATTAGATTAATTGCTCACTAATCTCATCTTAATCACATGCTAATTATGTTGATTCTTGCATTTGATCCACCATAGCTCATCACATTGCTGCAAATTTAACATGGTATCAGAGCCAAGCTTAGGATTCATCCAATTTCTGAGCCTAATTATCTTCCTATTCACCCTATCAATCATAATTAGGAGATAATCACATTTTTAGTCTATTTTCAACTATTCTCTGCACCCCCAGCTAGTGGAGGAGCTCCCTCTCCCTCCAGCCTTAATAATAGGCTAAAAGCTCCTAGCCTCATCTAGCTACAAGCCCCACACTCGAGCCCACCTACTCAGCTCGTGGAATCGTCGCCTGAAGTCACCGATGTTCGATGATTAAGAAACGTCATTTTTGTGAAGGAGATCTTAGATCTACACTCACTCAAGGTGAATCAGCCTAATTCCTCTTAGCCCCAAGGGTTTTCAAGGGTACTCTACATGCTGGTGATCTCAGATTTGTGAAATTCTTGAAGGAGAAACGGCATTAAGCTTTGCATCAAATCTGCAAGTGACTTTGGTAAAACAGAGATTAAGCATTCAATGTTTGGTCAAATCTTTCGTTTCTTGGCTTGATCCTCTACTAGACTAACTGCTATTGATGCCTTTGAAAGGATTTGACCTCATTTGAAGGCACCAGATCTGGCCTCTCCACATTCTATTTTTTTCACACAAAACAGGAGATTATTTCACTAATCAGTGATTAATGAATACTAATCATTGCATTTTGGTGCAATTGATGGTTCAAATTTACCATCGGGTGTCGGATACAGATCCCTATCACTTCAGATTGCAATTCGGAGATGGTTTGATATCCCAACCATTCAGTATAGAGATCAGTTACCCTTGGCTTTATGTATTTTTGGAGAATTCATGCTGATAAACTTGTTGTAATCATCATTAAATATCAGATTGGAGTTGTAAAAGGGTAGACACTGCCCTTGAATTTTGAATTGGATCAAGGTAAGACCCCCTTCACATCATCATCAGCAATGCACAAGAAATAGGTAAATTTAATGGGGAGCAGCTCCATACATGGCAAACAAAGACCATGTATTTGCTCATGAGGAAAAATCTGTGGGGACTAGTTGAGGGAAGAGATGAATATCCAGAGGAGCATGGGGAGAATGAGTGGAAGAACAAGAATGAGAAAGCATTAGGACTCATTGCACTCAGCCTAAGTGATGAAATCATTCACCACATTACAGGGATACAAAACGGGCTAAAGATGCATGGGATGAACTCAATAAATTATTTGGCACTCAAGCAAAAAATTCAAAGATAAATTTGCTAATGCAATTCTACAAACTTGACATGAAGGAAAGTGATCCTCTAACCACACACTTGAACAAATACAAAATCATTAAGCAACAATTGGCAGCCACCATTGGTAAGAAGATAGAGGATGATGAGGCACTAACAGTGCTTCTGAAAAGTGTAGACAAAGGAGAATATGAGAACATTGTGGCAACCTTAAAGAATGTACCAGAATTAAAGCTGCATGAGATAGAAGGAGATCTACTAGAGCAAGAGACCAAACAACTGGAGAGGAAAGAGCATTTTACACCCAAGGAGGATTCTCACGAGGACGAGGACGAGGACGAGGAAGAGGCATGAGAGGAGGAAGGACCTTCACTTGTCACAACTATGGGAAGCCAGGACATATGGCTAGAGACTGCCAGCAAACCCAATGAAGAAGGATCGACATCGGCAAACTTCATGGAGACTCCTAATAAGGAAGAGGAGTCAGGACATCTTTTTTGAGAGAGAAAGAGAGAGAAACCCCACAACCCAATGTAACCTGCCCCAATAGAGTAAAACCACCTTTGATCCATCGATGATGTAGGCCATGTGGGTAGATGTATGTGTGAGCACTTTAGTCAAGGTCACGGGCACTTGTAGTAGCCTTGGACACATAGAGAGAGAGTGTCAAGGACTATGAGTTAGGGACTTGAGGCACTGGGCGAGGGCTACCAGGTAAGAGTACCAGGTAAGAGGGAAACTTGGTATAAGCTCCAGGTGTAGTAGAATTATTCACTTGAGGGGAGGTGTTGAAATATGCAAGTGAATGGGTGTGTGCGAGAATAAGCCCTTTAGCAAGAGACTGTAAAAGGGAGTCTGTAATTAAGTGGGTAGCAGTAAAAAGGTGAGAGGTATCTACTGATGAGAGAATCAAGGGTAGCATGAGTGAATATAGGGGTGTGGAAAGATTCTAGGAAAAGGTGTCCCTAGATGTAGGGGAGGTGGCACAAATCAAGGAGAAATCCGTGGGATTAGATGCTTGGCATCTTGTGGATGTACAACCTATAAATTGAAGCATTGGCCTAATGAGAATTTGCTGGTTTTTGAGTACCCATGCCTACATTATTGTATTAGATTAATTACTCACTAATCTCATCTTAATATCCTAATCACATGCTAATTATATTGATTCTTGCATTTGATCCACCATAGCTCATCACATTGCTACAAATTGAACATGGTATCAGAGCCAAGCTTAGGATTCATCCAATTTCTGAGCCTAATTATCTTACCAATCACCCTATTAATCATAATTAAAAGATAATCACATTTTTTTGTTTATTTTCAACTATTCTCTGCACCCCCAGCTGGTGGAGGAGCTCCCTCTCCCTCCAGCCTTAACAATAGGCTAAAAGCTCCTAGCCTCATCTAGCTACAAGCCCAATGCTCTAGTGCACCTCCTCAGCTCTCGTGGAATCGCCGCCTAAAGTCATCGATTTTCAGTGATTAAGAAGTGCCGCTTTTCTGAAGGAGATCTCACATCTACACTCACTCAAGGTGAATCAGCCTAATTCCTCTCAGCCCCAAGGGTTTTCAAGGGTACTCTACATGCTGGTGATCTCAAATTTGTGAAATTCCTCAAGGAGAAGCGGCATCAAGCTCTATATCAAATCTGCAAGTGACTTTGGTAAAACAAAGATTAAGCATTCAATGTTTGGTCAAATCTTTTGTTTCTTGGCTTGATCCTCTACTAGACTAACTGCTATTGATGCCTTTGAAAGGATTTGAACTCATTTGAACTCTAAGACACCAGATCTGGCCTCTCCACACACTCTATTTTTTATACATATAACAAGAGATTATTTCACTAATTAGTGATTAATCAACACTAATCATTACATTTTGGTACAATTGATGGTTCAAACTTACCATTTACAACTCCAATCTGATATTTAATGATGATTACAACAAGTTTATTAGCATGAATTCACCAAAAATACATAAAGCCAAGGGTAACTGATCTATACTGAATGGTTGGGATACAAACCATCTCCGAATTGCAATCTGAAGTGATAGAGATCTGTATCCGACACCCAATGGTAAATTTAAACCATCAATTGTACCAAAATGCAATGATTAGTATCGATTAATCATTGATTAGTGAAATAATCCGCTGTTTTGTGTGCAAAAAATAGTGTGTGTGGAGAGGCCAGATCTGGTGCCTTAGAGTTCAAATGAGCTCAATTCCTTTCAAAGACATCAATAGTAGTTAGTTTTGTAGAGGATCAAGCCAAGAAACAAAAGATTTGACCAAACATTAAATGCTTAATCTCTGTTTTATCAAAGTCACTTGTAGATTTGATACAGAGCTTGATGCTGCTTCTCCTTGAGGAATTTCACAAATCTGAGATCACCAGCATGTAGAGTACTCTTGAAAACCCTTGGAGCCGGGAGGAATTAGGCTGATTCACCTTGACTGAGTGTAGATCTGAGATCTCCTTTAAAAAAATGACGCTTCTTAATCATCAAAAATCGACGACTTCAGGCGGCGATTTCTCGAGTTGAGTAGGTGGGCTAGAGCGTGGGGCTTGTAGCTAGATGAGGCTAGGAGCTTTTAGCCTATTGTTAAGGCTGGAGGGAGAGGGAGCTTCTCCATGAGTGCAATGAGTCCTAATGCTTTCTCATTCTTGTTCTTCCACTCATTCTTCCCATGCTCCTTTGGACATTCATGTCTTCCCTCAACTAGCTCCCACAGATTTTTCCTCATGAGTAAATACATGGTCTTTGTTTGCCATGTATGGAGCTGCTCCCCATTAAATTTAGCTATTTCTTGTGCATTGCTGATGATGATGTGAAGGGGGTCTAATCTCTTGATCCAATTCAAAATTCAAAGGCAGTGTCTACCCTTTTACAACTCCAATCTAATATTTAATGATGATTACAAGTTTATCAGCATGAATTCACCAAAAATACATAAAGCCAAGGGTTATTGATCTATACTGAATGGTTGGGATATCAAACCATCTCCGAATTGCAATCTCAAATGATAAGGATTTGTATCCAATACCCATTGGTAAATTTGAACCATCAATTGCACCAAAATGTAATGATTAGTGCTGATTAATCACTGATTAGTAAAATAATCACCTGTTTTGTGTGCAAAAAATAGAGTGTGTGAAGAGGCCAGATCTGGTGCCTTAGAGTTCAAATGAGCTCGAATCCTTTCAGAGGCATCAATAGCAGTTAGTCTAGTAGAGGATCAAGCCAAGAAACAAAAGATTTGATCGAACATTGAATGCTTAATCTTTGTTTTACCAAAGTCACTTGCAGATTTGATGCAGAGCTTGATGCCGCATCTCCTTGAGGAATTTCACAAATCTGAGATCACCAGCATGTAGAGTACCCTTGAAAACCCTTGGAGCTGAGAGGAATTAGGCTGATTCACCTTGAGTGAGTGTAGATCTGAGATCTCCTTGAGAAAAGCGGCGCTTCTTAATCAGTGAAAATCGACGACTTCAGGCGGCGATTCCACGAGCTAAGTAGGTGCGCTAGAGCGTGGGGCTTGTAGCTAGATGAGGCTAGGAGCTTTTAGCCTATTGTTAAGGCTGGAGGGAGAGGGAGCTCCTCCACCCCAGCAGCTGGGGGGTGGAGAGAATAGTTAAAAATCGACTAAAAATTTGATTATCTCCTAATTATGATTATCAGGGTGAATAGCAAGATAAATAGGCTCAGAGATTAGATGAATCCTAAGCTTGGCTCTGATACCATGTTAAATTTGCAGTAATGTGATGAGCTATGGTGGATCAAATGCAACAATCAACATATTTAGCATGTGATTAAGATGAGATTAGTGAAGCAATTAATCTAATACAATAATGTAAGCATGGGTACTCAAAAAATAGCAAATTCTCATTAGGCCAATGCCTCAATTTATAGGTTGTACATCCACAAGATGCCAAGCATCTAATCCCACGGATTTCTCCTTGATTTGTGCCACCTCCCCTACATCTAGGGGCACCTTTTCCTAGAATCTTTTCACACCCCTATATTCACTCATGATACCCTTGATTCTCTCATCAGTGTAGATACCTCTCACCTTTTCTTTGCTACCCACTTAATTACAGACTCCCTTTTACAATCTCTTGCTAAGGGCTTATTCCCGCATACACCCATTCACTTGCATATTTCAACACCTCCCCTCAAGTGAATAACTCTAGTACACCTGGAGCTTATACCAAGTTTTCCTCTTACTTGGTAGCCCGCGCCCAATGCCTCAACTCCCTAACTCATAGTCCTTGACACTCTCTCTCTATGTGTCCAAGGCAGTATAAGTGCTCGCCGTGACTTTGACTTAAGTGCTCACACATACATCTACCCACATGGCCTACATCATCGATGGCTCAGAGGTGGTTTTACTCTATTGAAGCAGGTTACATTGGGTTGGGGTTTCTCTCTCTTTCTCTCTCAGAAAAGATGTCCTGACTCCTCTTCCTTTAGGAGTCTCCATGAAGTTTGCCGATGTTGATCCTTCTTCATTGGGTTTGCTGGGAGTCTCTAGTTATATTTCCTGGCTTCCCACAGTTGTGACAAGGGAAGGTCCTTCCTCCTCTCATGCCTCTTCGTCGTCGTCGTCCTCGTTCTCATCCTCGTGAGAATCCTCCTCGGGTGTAGAATGCTCTTTCCTCTCCAATTGTTGGATCCAACCCTTTCTTCTCTTTGATCTTGGTCTCTTGCTCTAGTAGATCTCCTTCTATCTCATGCAGCTTCAATTCTGGTACATTCTTTAAGGTTGCTACAATGTTCTCATATTCTCCTTTGTCCACACTTTTCAGACGCACTATTAGTGCCTCATCATCCTCTACCTTCTTACCAATGGCTGCCAGTTGTTACTTAATGATTCTGTATTTGTTCAAGTGTGTGGTTAGAGGTTTACTTTCCTTCATGTCAAGTTTGTAGAATTGCATTAGCAAATTTATCTTTGAATTTTTTGCTTGAGTGTCAAATAATTTATTGAGTTCATTCCATGCATCTTTAGCCCGTTTTGTATCCCTGTAATGTGGTGAATGATTTCATTACTTAGGCTGAGTGCAATGAGTCCTAATGCTTTCTCATTCCTGTTCTTCCACTCATTCTCCCCATAATCCTCTAGCCATTCATCTATTCCCTCAACTGGGCCCTACATATTTTTCCTCATGAGCAAATACATGGTCTTTGTTTGCCATGTACGGAGCTGCTCCCCATTAAATTTAGCTATTTGTTGTGCATTGCTGATGATGATGCTTAGAAATTTTATTTTTATGATTTTTTAATTTTTGCTTTCTTTAAAATGAAAATAGATGTTATGCCTTACCGGAAAGGCTTTCCCCCTTCTCTTCATTATTGAATTCAGCCTTTCTTTATCCTAGATGTGTAATCAAATGGATGAAATTAAACTTTTCATATTGTTTACTCTTAATAAAGTAAAAATTGATTAAATTAAAATAACTTAAATTATCTTGGATAATTTTTAGTAAATTTTAGAAAGAAATTTTAAAAATGGTCAACCATACAAAAGAGGTTATGACAAAAAAAAATTAAATTTGGTGAAGTAAGTTTTATCTTTTTATTATTCAAAAAGAGTAATCCCCACCGCTTGTGTATTCTTAAAGTATTATTTTTATTCTATGCATAAAAAATACATATTAAAAATATTTTTATTATAAAAGTGTTATTTTCATTAAAATTAATTTCTATGCATAGAAAGATGCATATTGAGAATATTTTGATTATAAAAGTTTTACTTTCATCAAAATTAATTTTTATGCATAAATAGATGCATAAAAAAATTTTTATTATAAAAGTGTTACTTTCATTAAAATTAAATTTATGCATAAATAGATGCATAAAAAAATTTATTATAAAAACGTTACTTTCATCAAATTTTAATTTTATGCATAGAAAGATGCATAAAGAAATTTATTTTTATTTCAAAAGAGTTACTCATTAATTTTTATTTTATGCATAGAAAGATGTATAAAAAAATTTATTTTTATTTCAAAAGAGTCTCATTAATTTTAATTTTTGACATAAAAAGATGCACAAAAAATTTTATTTTTATTTCAAAAGAGTTATTCTCATAAATTTTGATTTTATGCATAGAAAGATGCATAACAAAATTTATTTTTATTTCAAAAGAGTTACTCTCATTAATTTTTATTTTATGCATAGAAAGATACATAAAGAAATTTATTTTTATTTCAAAAGAGTTATTCTCATTAATTTTTATTTTATGCATAAAAAGATACATAAAGAAATTTATTTTTATTTCAAAAGAGTTATTCTCATTAATTTTAATTTTATGCATAAAAAGATACATAAAGAAATTTATTTTTATTTCAAAAGAGTTATTTTCATCAATTTTGATTTTATACATAGAAAGATGCATAAAAGATTTATTTTTATTTTAAAATTATTATTCTCCTTAAAATTGAATTCATGCATGAAAAGATGCATAAAAGATTTATTTTTATTTCGAAAGTTTTATTCTCCTTAAAATTAAATTTATGCATAAATAGATGCATAAACGAATTTTAATAAAAGTGTTATTTCTCACTGAAGTTGTTCTTATGCATAAATAGATGCGTAAAGAATCTTTATATCAAAAATAACAATTCTCTTACATTCTATAAATAGATGTGATAAGATGTGATATGAATCAGATAGATGAAAATGAATAGAGAATGGATGTGATGAGAATGAGAGGTAAATAGATGTAATGAGATGTGATGTGAATCAGATAAATGTGAATGGATAGATGAGATGTGATGTCATGTGAATCAAGATGTAAATGAATGATATAGGATGTGAATGAATGTGTTAACATGTGAATCAGGATGTGAATAAATGATATAGGATGTGAATGAATATGTTAGCATGTAAATCAGAATGTAAATTAATGATATAAGATATGAATGAATGTGTTAGCATGTGAATCGAGATGTAAATGAATTATATAAGATTTGAATGAATGTGTTAGCATGTGAATCGAGATGTGAATGAATGTGATAGCATGTGAATCGGAATGTGAATGAATGATAAGAGATGTGAATGGATGTGATGTGATGTGAATCGAGATGTAAATGAACGATAAGAGACGTGAATGAATGTGTTAGCATGTGAATCGGGATGTGAATGAATGAGATGTGATGTGAAATGGATGTGATAAGATGCGATGTAAACTGGATAGATGTTAATGTATGTGAAGTGATGAGATGTATGGGTAGATGCAATTGAATGAGATCTAATGAGAATAAATGAGAAAATAAGTGATGAGATAGAAAAAGATGTGATTAGATGAGAATGAAAATGCTTATGAAATGAATGTGGGTTGATGTATGGATAATGAGATGTATGGGTAGATGCAATTGAATGAGATCTAATGAGGATAAATGAGAAAATAAGTGATGAGATAGAAAAAGATGTGATTAGATGAGAATGAAAATGCTTATGAAATGAATGTGGATTGATGTATGGATAATGTGGATTAATGTGGATGGATGTATGGATGATGTGGATTGATGAGCGTTCTAGTTGCCAATGATGTTATAGATACATCGATAAAGGAATGTTTGAAAATAAGGATTCAACTGGATAATTAGAGGATTATGATCAGTGACACTATGATTTCATTGAATGATTGTTTTAAAGACTGTTGAATCTGTGAAAAAGGCAATTTCATATTGGGTGTGTAAGTGGTGTGACTAGTTTTAAGTTTGCATGAATATCCGACTAGGGGACCTAGGAACTCTTTTCCCTGATACCCGGGACAACCTAACCAAATTCTTAATTGGATCCCATCACTACAGTGGTTGGGCAGTTGGCTAACCCATGGGACTAGATGAGATTAGGCTGAACTGATGGATCCCTAAATTGAGACTCGATTCTGTTCTGGTTCGATAGATGAAGTAAATCCCGAACAAAAATTATTCTATGGAAAAAAATCAACGGATGTGTCTCTGAATGAGGAAAAAAGCGTTGGTCTCTATGATCTAAGTACAATCTTTTCCCTGATTTAACTATGAGACTTACGGGTTCGATCACATCAGTTCAGTTAGTTAAGGCTTTTGACTACGTTAGAGAAAAGTTATCCTGGAGGAATCGCCCATACTTTCCGAGAAAGGAAAGTTTTTCCAGGTTCGGTTTTGGAAGAACCGATGGATTAGTCTCTTGTCCGGATATCCGTGGACGAGGCCCCGAGTGTGGGACCCTACCTCGCGCAAGAAGTGCTACTTTCGATGCTAATACCCCTGAATTCGTTGCGCAGTGGAGATAGGGACCTCACAGCTCAGAGCAAATTGGCTAATGAGGATCAACCGAGAAGCCAAAAATGTCAAAAATTTATGAAGCAGTAAAAGGTTGTAATTGTGTGATAAAATTCATACAATTTGATATTCAAACTGAAATTCATAAATTGATAATTGAGTCTTCAGATAGAAATACCGCAATTGTATGAAATCCTTGACTTGCTTGAGGCCTAGACATGATGGTATTTACCTTAAAGTTCCAAGGACCGTGACTACCCGTATATACCGAGGATATAACTGCAGCTCTTTACTGATAGTATATACGAGTAAATCTAAGACTTGAAATTATAAGCATTAATACTACCCAAAGACGATGAATTCGAATATGGTTGATATGATTTTAAATTTTGGTTGAGAACTAATTGATTTGGATTTTGATTGAAAAATGAAGATTCTTAAATTTTGGTTGAAATGTAATAAACTAAGCAAAACCACAATGAGGATGAATGGAACGAGTCCCTATGATGATATGGAATGACGTTAATGACTTCAACAAATCACTATGAGATTAGTGGATTGTGCTGGCAGATTGCTGCTGTTAACACTTGACCCAATGGATCAAGTTCAGAGATGTCAAATTAAAAATCTGTTTAATTAAAAATTTTCATGAAAAAAGACTTCAAATAGAAATTTCGGTCTAATTGACCATTATTGTGATAAGGATTGAATGTTATGATCTAAGTGAATTATTATCTGATGATAAGTTTTATATAAGAGATCTTTATCCCAGGATTCTGTTGGGTTCACCAGACTATAAGGAACCCCAGAACCAGTTGGATCTTAAAGAAAAGAGTTCTCCTCTAATTTTACGAGATGAGAACATCTCGCGTTTTTTTAAGTGGAGTAAGATGTAAGATTCCTCCCTCCGACTTTTGAGGTGTGCAAGTGTCCCCTTCTGATGATATAATTATTCCCCTCTGAAATAAAAGAAAGATCATGTTTTATCCTGTTTTGACTTAGAGAGAGAAAATGTCTAGAGAGGTAATTCAAAATTGAGATATTTTTTGATATAAAAATCCTCCTAGTGTCTAAAATGGTTTCCCCTGAAACAAATATTCAAAAAGAAATTTTCAATGTGCAATTGGAATAAATTGAAATCATGTAAAAATGACCTTAGCTTAAGAATCCAGATTTTTTAAAATTTTTGAATTAAGATTCCTTGGACCAATTAGATTAATCCAAATGTAGGGAGGAGATAAATGAAAGAATTAAAAAAAATCCCTCAAAAATGAGTAAATGCTCACATAAGATAAAGAGTTGACTAAGGACAAATTTATTAGTTAAAAAAGAAGATATATTTAGAAGAAATGATACATTTTTGACATCTCAGTGTGGAGAATTCCCCTCATGAAGGAGGCGCCTATTTCACATGTGGTTTGAGTTTTAAATTCACAAATAAATAATGAAATATTTTCATCTCTCCTCTCTCCTGCTTCAACTAGATCCAAAAAGTAAGCTAAACTGACCTAAAAATGGTCCAAAATTGACCAAACTGATCTAAAAAATTCTAGAATCAGTTTGCTTGGTTAGAGGCTCGGATGACTTATAATACAAGGGTGGGAGCCAAGACTAGGAAGTGGAGTGGCGTGCAGGTGAAGTAGGGATGGAAGGACAGACTCTACGTCTAGGTTTGAAAAACTTAAGGCAGTATCCATTGACTCATTCACCAAGTATCATCCCAATCATTTCTTACTTCCTACACCATAGGAAGGGAAATGTGAGATTATTGAGTGATCATCAACCTTTTCAAAAGAAAAGCATAACTTGTACCCCTATTCTTTTTCTAAGTGTGCTAAACATAGTAAGACTTACATACAATTGATACCTTGATCTTGATCACCACTTGCTGGCCCCCAAAGTTGTTTCATTGTAACCTTTCCTCCTCCAGATAATAGACCTCATACAGTGTCCTTGATGAAGGATACCGAAAGAAAAAATATTAAATGAAACTTTCCACCAACGATAGATTTTGACTCTGTATTATGTACTACACCTTGTTTCTATGAACTGATGGCATGCGCATCTTTCCATTCACTTTCTCTATAATCTTTCCTTTGATGTGAAATAGTGCCTGTGACTATCAAGTTCAACATAGGGCTGCACTTTTCTTTAACCTACTCGAGGAAACATGGGTTATACAGAAATAGGAGTTTCATGTGATATCTTCTGTTGATATACAAAGTATGAACTATGCAGTATCGTGCACAATGTGTCACAGCAAGGAATCAATGTATACACAATATAGCAGTCTTAGGTGGGCAATGCACTGCATAAGGCAATCTGAGATATGGCACGAGGGCCCAGAAGCTACATTGAGTACTTAAAATACTGCAAGCTCTTTTCCTGCTCATGCAAATGTGCTTCAGAAGAGAGGGGTAATTGGATCACAAGCCCACCATCTAAAGCTTCATTTGTGTTGCTTCTTAAAATGAAGGCACAGGAAGCCCAAGTATCAGCTTCAAGAAACACTCCCATGTAGCATAGGTGATCTGCCACGCTGTTACCAGACACAGACCTGCAAAATTGGACAAATTAGGATTTCAAATGTCACCCAGTACCCGGATCCAGATAAACTTCTGGCATGAACAAAGATAGACTCCCACCTTTCCACAACCCTAGAAACATGCACTCTCTATAGTCAAGCACATGCTCAGATACCACCATAAATGGGTTTGCCTTGCAACAACTTGACTACAAATTTCAGATAAACAATATTTACAAACAAAAACCAAACACTCTATGGCACCCGCGTTTGTGTACCTGCTTGAGTTCGTGTATGAATTGCCCCCAAAAGGGCTATGTATATATGTGTGTCCACCCTCTGTGTGTGTGTGTGTGTGTGACCTTGTTCATATGGGTGTGTGTATGAACACCTGCCTAGGTGTGAACACACCCTTATATCTCGATAAGATAAGTGTGTGCCATGTGGCATTAGTCTATTGTAGTGTGTAATTTGATTGAATCAAAAAGATAAGTTTCTAAATCTACAAAAGCACGTACTTGATTTGAAGTAATACATCACATCATTTTGAGTTGAGCTGCAGCAAAACCCTAGATTCCTACAGACACATGGGAAAAGAGATGAGGACAAGGCTAGCCATGGGAGCCATCCATCTACCTTGTGTCATGGTTCTAAACTAGAGTCAAAGAGAAGGAACTTTGCTTGGACCTGTTGGAACTGTGCTTCGGAAGCATTGCCTCTCCAAGTGTGCTAGCAATGCATACCCCTGACTAATCTTGCCTCTGCTGCTGGTTTCATGGAGAATTTTGGGCCTGAGAATACAACTCCTAGGTATGTGTATTTTCTCAGTACCTCGACTTCCTGTCCCTCAAATGTGAAAGTGTCTCTTTGCAGCCCTGACAACTCGTGTGGAAAACCATGACATTTATCTTGCCAAGGTTAGCATGCAAGTCTCATTCCTTACAGAATGCGGGGAATGCATCCAAGTGTCTCTGCAACCATTCTGCTGTGTGTGGCAGTAGTGCTACATCATCTGCAGAGAATAGAATGATAATCCATCCTACATCCCAAATACTACTCACACCATTGAGGAGTCTCATCAAAGAGAAAGTGATGTGATCATGGAATCTCAAACAGAATGAATGCACAGATTAGTGGATTAACCTTTTCCTTGACTCAAGGTACTGGCACGCTTGAACTGGATCGTGACTCACTCATACTCACTCAAGAGGGGCCCAACTATTACCGCATTAAGATTTGACAGTCCTTGAAATTACTCTATAGCACTTTGACACATTGACTTCATATAACTAAAGGCTTGAAGGCCCGATTCCTTTCCTAAAAAAGAATATAAGTTGGCTTTGGGAGCACTTTGGCTCGAACACAATGACATTGCAACAAGCAAGGATATTGGCTTCAGGAGACCCTTCTCAAACCAACTATTTCCATGCACATTAGAAGAGTCATTATCCAACAGAAGCCAGCGTTGGGTGTGTATTACCTACTACAAGTGGGATCTTCACCAGAGCCATCGCAAACACGTTCCGATTCATAGCTTAAGCTCCCCAGGCGAATTTGATAAATCCATATCTTCAGGCCACATTTTACAAATTAAAACCTGATCAAAGCAAGAGCAAAAACTTACAAACATATGGCACACCTCTCTTCCGAAATGATGGTATGTTCTTCGAGGAAAGAGTGAATAGTATGGCGGCAAATGTGGAACCATGTCGTGAGCATGTGTCATCCGATAAGTATTGGGCACCAAAGCGCTATAATATGCTGCAAAGATACTGTTTCCGATTCGAGGCTGCCCAAATGTCACAGTTTGGATATCCTTCATGCCATAATTTGCCTGTAAAATAAGCCAGAAAAAGGAACCTCTGCAGCCAAACTCTTCTAAGCACATGTAAAAGAGATCCAACCACTTTTAAGGAACTATGATATTGATTTTTGTAATGCAAACATGACAAATCAAGTCACGAACCATGATGGTCATCGCCTGTTTGACACCAATTCAACACACTAACCACCTGTTATAAGGTGAACAAAGAGTAGGTCCTTAGCCAAAGATACACGATTCATACTAGTCTACAGATGTGATAACAGCTCAAACAACAAAAGATCCAAAAGTAAGGTCCAAACTGTATGTCCAACGTCTATAGGTACATCAAATTGACTTAGCATAAAGCTCAGGAGGAGAAACTAATCAATGCTAGAGCTTCTGTTCAGATCTTGGGGTCACTTCAGACACAATCGTACTATCGTAGTTGCCAAGCATTTCATGGAATGTGTTTCATAAACGTTTCCTTTGGGTTTTGGGAGCCGGGGGGGGGGGGGGGGGGGGGGGGGGGGGCGCGGGCGCAGCTTGGGGGGGTGGGCTTGATACATTTATTAAACCGTATAAAAGTATAGAACATACACAAAATGCATCGATTTGTACTCTAAAACATATTACAACTTTAAAACACCCAAGTCTGAAGTGTTGCAGGCTGCAATGCCAATGCCCAACACAGATATATGATTCATGATTCATCCACGGTTTCAAGTTCAGACTTTATAAACCATAAACCAAGTGAAGCGCCAAGTGACAAGTCACAATAATAGTAAAGCCATCAATGGTCAACATATGCATAAGTGCTCTAAAAGGAGCCAAAATATGAAGCACATGTCCTAAATGTCCAAACTAATAAACAGAAAATGTCAAGAGTTTACTCTACATTGTCCTTGACATCGTCCAACTCCTCATTACCAATCACCTCTGAACTCTTCAGTATCAAAGCAAACGAAGCCTCAGAAGGATCAAGCTTTGCCATTGTAGCACTCATCCCTGCTTCTACAACGGTAGGATGCCACTTCGACAATGGTAGGATGCTGCTTCTACAATGGTACTAGCACCTGATGCCAATACATGTGATCACGTCACACGAGTTGGTGCCATCATCTCCTCAGAGAGCATGGCATAGATGTCACACTCATCTAGAGGAATATCTTGCCCTTCCTTAACTTTCTAGACGTCGATCTTGTCTATGTTCACTATAAAATTGCCTTTCTGCTCAATGAGACAGAGGTTGCAGCAGCAATACACCAGCCATTCCAATTGTGCAATACACAACCCCCATATTTTGCAAGGGAAGTGATATGGCTCCATATGGCATTCCTAGAGAACGAGACATGGTGAAGAAAGGAGGACGAAAGGAGAAGCTCGGCTTAAAAAGCCCAAATTTCAAAATCTTATTGTTTCTAACCATTCCAATTGTGCAGTACACAACCCCCATATTTTGCAAGAGGAGTGATATGGCTCCACATGGCATTCCCAGAGAACGAAACATGGTGAAGAAAAGGAGGACAAAAGGTACAGCTCGGCAAGAAAAGCCAAATTTCAAAATCTTATTCTCTCTAAAAAATTACGTCAACTCGGCTGAAATTGATGCTATCAACCTCGAAACAAGGTGCACAAGGCCAAAGGAGGCTTTGTGGGAAGATTCAGCACACAAATCAACATGATCAAGGGGATGCAGCCAGAAGCACTACGCAAATCAAGATGCAGGTATTGCATTTTTTGTGTACGGGATGGGTCGCTATAAGTGAGGCCCCCATAAAAAGCACAAATCAGGGAGATGCATCTGGTGGCACTACACAAACTGAGATGCAAATATTATTTTTGCATATGAGGCAGATCGCACTACCAGATGAGGCTCCCAAAGAGCAATAGAAAGAGGGTTGGAAGAAAAGGGAGCAGATGCAAGAATCTCCCCCCTCCTACCCCCCCATCCTCGTGCCAGTCCATGCTCGCATTCATAGTTGCAATGAAATTTGGGGGAGATAAAGAGAGAAAATTCTTGCATCTGCCTCCATGAAAGAGTAAGGCTGAGGTTTTCTGACAACAGCCAGACAGATACAGAGTTGTCTAAATTATTTTGCTGAGAATGGTTTTGACGAGTCAAGTGGTTAAGGTAATAGATTCTTGTGATGGAGGTTGAGGGTTCAAATCTATTGGACCCTGCAGGGTGTGAAGTGTCTACTGAGTTCATGCAGCAAGTCCATGCCAGACACATAATCCTGAATTCCATTCAGGACTGGAAACAAATGGAATGAAGCCCCTCTTACAACGTAACCAGAGGCATTAGCTTCGCACACAAGAATCTTGACAAAAGAGGAGGGGGGGGGGGGGGGGGGGCGGGGGGGCTCACACCTATCCACCAGCACATATCGGTCCATGCCTACTTGGCAAAAACTCATTTGAAGAAAATCCAAAGCTCAAAAAGGGGGAGCTTCACACCCATCCAGCAGACATTGGTTCGTGCCTACTTGGCAAGATTTCATTTGAGGAAAGTTTTTGTTTAAATCTCAACCTCTTCACGCTGTCTGCCAGACGACTTTAGCTGGACCTGTATTAGTGTCCAATCACAAATGGAATGAAGCCCCACCTTACTCTATGTACTTTTGATAAGTTGCCAACTTGCTTTACTCACAAAAAACTGCCAGAGGCATTATCTTCACACAAGAATCTTGACAAAAGGAGTACAAGAAATGCTACCTGAAAAAATGATACCACTGATCATGAGAAACTTGCGTAAAAAGATACAAACTAGCCTTTAACAAAGTCATAGACTTTGAACTTAAGTCTTGATGTCAACACGATTCAACGTGCACAAAATCCACACCAGATTTTAACCAGTGTGGCTGCACCTTTTATACCTGGCACACATCTGGTTTGGCTTCCAAGCTACAGCAAAGACAGCCGCACAAACGCATCACTCCATAAAACAAATCACACAAAAGTTGTAAGCCAACTTTAAAATAGCTTTGCTGCACCTTAGACTACAAACACTTCCTTGCATGCTGTCATCACCCACAATAACAAAGTTGCCAAGGAAGCTCTTGCACTCTCTTCTACATCCTTCATAAGCATCTACTTGTACACCACTTACACTATCAAAAGTTTGCCTCTTTGTGCCACATATCGTGAGGCAGGGCATTCCTGCATGACCTCAATGTTCAACATCAGGTGCCACTTTTTGATGGAATAGAACAACTTGTTACTCCAGCTTGTATGGCTATCCACAAAGGCGCAAACTGCTCATCAAAAGGTCATAAGAGTCTGTCTCGTCAGGAAGACAGAAACCAGCGTCTAAAAGGAGAACCCCTGTTTGGGCCATCAAAACCCTGACAAGCTTAGAAGCCCACAACTTTTCAAGGCAAAACACATGCAAGACATCCCACTAGACGAGTTGAAATCGTAGGGCTATTAAAGGCCACAGGCTGTTTAAGGCGACAGAGTGAATAATGAATTGGGCTGATTTCACGTGGGTTGCAAACAAGGAAGGGAATGTACTCTCTGATGCAACATGCAATATAACCATAGGATCACGGAGCAGGAGATAACATAGAGCAAGGAAAATCAGCAGCACTTTCATGATGAAAAGTGGCACTAATGGGGCCAAAAAGGTGCTAGAAAGAATCAAATTATTCACGCTAACCTGACACAGAAGGCCATCATTTGCTTTGTCATGGTTGCTGGTTGATGAAGCATAATCCTGCACATTGAATCAGGTTGCATTCCGAACCAGAATGCTTAGCAGACGCAGAGATATCAGTTACTCTGGAATGGAACACTCCAATAATAAAATCGTGAGTGCACGGAATGACTCCCTTCTCCTCCATTCCTAGAAGCCCCCCATGGCATACAGGAATGCTCGTGTGTCCATCCCCACTTCAAAATCTCGCTTGCGGCTTCACAGCTTACGAGAATTCTAAACACAGCTCATCCATTCCGTTATTCATCAAGATAATATCATCTACTTCTTTCTTCAGCAAGTTCGCATGAATGCCAAACCCATGCTCAACCCACAAAAACGAAAATCCCGCAAACTAAGTTGTGGGTTTTTTCCTTGGAGCTAGATAATCTTGTAACCTTGGTGGATCATGCTCTCAAACATCATTAACTTGCAATATGCACTGTCATGTATCAAAACACACTCCACATGCTTGATGTAGCTTACAATCACATACACAGGATTTCAAGACAAAGGCACTACGCTAGCCATAGAAGGAAAGGCCAAGTCCATTCCTGCATTGAATAATTTTTTGAGGAAAGTGTGTGAACTCTCACCTTTGCTCACATAATGACATACTTGATCCATTTTAACTTAATTTTCTCTACTGAAGGAGTGGGTTCCTTGGCTTTACCCATCCAATCCAAAATAATTAGTAATGTTGCATGCCATAGGTCATGCCTTGAGTTTCTGCACAATAAGGAATCAGGATAACCCACCTAGACTCCTCTGAGACCATCTAATGCACCCAATTAAAATCCACGCCACATCCAACCACTCCATCTCTTGGTGGGTATCACTATATCTCTTTACCTATTGCCAAGCATGTGCTTCCTAAAGCATTTGTCGATCACCTTGGAACATTTTCACTATTTCGAAAGACAGACAAGCAAAAACTCAAGAAGGTTGATAGACTTACACAAGACAAACTAAACCAAGCAGCCTAACAAATACTACTGGATATGGTAACAATGCAAACCCTTTACATACCGTGAGATCAAGTGCACAAAATGCGGCCATGGCCCCTCCCATTGAATGTCCAGTAACCATTATATTGAGTCCATTTGACTGCTCCTTTATTGACATAACAGCTGCTACTACACCAGTACGAAGAGTAGTATTGTGGTAAGCAGTGTAAAATCCCCGGTGTACCTGTAATGTTGCTAAAACCAAAGTCAAAGGGAGGAATAAAAGACAAGCCCAGTTCACAACTTGCCTGATGCATGCACACGTGCACACACACACACAGCACACACACATATATATATAGAGAGAGAGAGGCATTTTATGTGTCTGTGTGTATGCCCATGTGTGTACATATATACATGCTATCAAAGCTCCTTGCTGGATCGCATAGGCGTGGGTAGACGCCGTCACTTTGCTATAGATGTATGCATATGCACATAAATACAAATATACTACACATACAAAAAGAGGGGGTTAGAAAATTAAGTTTCTTACCATCGCACCTATGACACCAGGGTAACTTAAATCAAGCTGCTTGAAATATAGATCCTCCATCCAATTTTGGATACTGCAGATCAAACATAAAATACACAATTCTCAATCGAAAAAATGATAATTTTTGTAATAATTTCTCCCTCTAAATATTATTTAGGTATCAGATACTCACAAAAAGCTTTACCAAATGGCTGCTCAAAATACACGTTTAATAAACACAGCAAGCTGCTGCTCTGTACAAACCTGTTTTCTTGGGTTCCTCGAAAAGCAATCACAATGGCATTCAAATCTTCAGCCAGCCCAACAAAAGCCTACCAAGTTGCACCCAAATATCAAAAAATCAACCTCCACACACAGAAAAATCACTACCATCCTAGCAGCAACAACTTGGACAGAATACTTGTAAGGATTTAGAATCTCTGGTAAGCAAACCCTTTCTTTATTCTAGATATAGCGGTACACTCAGATCTCTATACCTGTAGGCAGTGCTGTACATCAACAATGAGCTCAACAAGTCTAAACCCCTGCATGATGCCCCAATAAGTAATATGATGAAAGATCAAACAATGTTCCTAAGGCTATTGACTTCAAGAAGCTACGACAGTTCAGAAACTAATTTGAAGTTTCACCTTGGTGAGGCCATTGCATCTTGAGCAATTCCATGCAATAAGGGAATCCAAGTCGTTAACATAAACCTGAAGAATGCCCAACAACAAATATGTGAGACTGCAGCTGAGACTAACCAAATCATGGCACCAACAAATGACTTACCTTAAACAATTCAAAAGATTAGAACCTAATTTTATCTTGCACTAGTGTTCATGGGAGAGAACACTCAAGCCTTGCAAGATAGAGAGAAGGAGAGGAGAATGCAAGGGTCATGCTGGTTTGCACCTCAAGCCACTCTTTGTTGTCACCACAAAGGAGCTTTGCAAATGGATGGGGAGCAAAGAGAGAGAGAGCTATGGAAAGCTCAACCTCTACTTCTATGCCACGATGAGTGAAAGCATGAAGGAGTAGACAAGAGGACATAGGGAGAAGAGAGCATACAAAGAAGAAGAGAAAAGCATACACGCAACTCAATCACAAAGCAAAAAGACTCAAACTTGATTGTGAGAAAGGGATTATATGTTTTCTCATTAGTCAAAATGTCTTATATACAATACTCATTTGTACAATGCCGACCGCCCAACTAATGTCCAGAGACCCAATACACTACTCCCAACCTAATTGTACATCACCAGCATTACACAAGTCGTAATCTCAATGTTTGACTGTCTTCCGGCATTACAAAATTACGCGATACAAAAATATGGCTTGAAGAAGTTGCCACGCGAGGAGTACTATTAGCCAATGTGATTAACATAACCCCCTCCCTAATCACAGTTCCATCTTTGGAATCGGCTGTGAAGTTCCATGGGAGGCTAGTGGTAAAAGCCGTTGAAGTTCTTGTAGAAGTCAAAGCAAGACTTAGTGTACTGGGTGGTTCAATGGAGGGCTTTGTGGAAAGTCCAAAAGACGGTCTCGAACATATGCTTGAAAGTGAGCATGCGCCGGCCTTGCATCCACTGTACTCTCTTATAGTAGCCGAGTATTTGGCGAAGTGTTGGACCATTATTGACGTCAAAGGCCATGCCCTATTAACCTTCGTCAAATGTGTGCCATTCTGCGAATTCCACCAAAAGTACAATGATGAGTCTGAAAAAGCTCATGGTGGCCACCATATCTAGGTCCGGTACAGCATCATAATCCTGGATGAACTTGCGCATAGTGCGAAGCATCCTTCTTCGTGGAGGACAAGGGATGGTCGAGGCAAAGGGATCCATGTGACGTTAAACTGGAGCTGGAAATTCATCTCCAGCTCCAATTCAAAAAGGTCCCAGGGCCATCTACGTTCGTTTGGAAAGTAAAGTGAGCTAATCCTAAGATACCACGGAGCATAGCAATACTCCTTCCAATATCGGGCCTTCAAAAGATACAGACAACGCCACACACGTGGCTCGCCCATAAGATCATACATGATTGGGACTGCGCTAGCCTATGGTCGCTTATATCCCCCCCTGTTCCGCTTGCGATGAGATCGTGACCATTGCTAGAACTTCTACTCCATATATGAGGTAAATGTCAAGGCGATCAGTGATCCTGTTAGTATCGAGGGTAGAGTCCGGGCATTGCCTCCGGTCCAATATCCTGAGCGCTCGATCGATGTCTATCCCGTCGAGAAAATCACGCCAATCGAATGAACGGTCAAGGGGGTGCATCTGCTACTGTTCTTTGATGGGAGCTTCGGGGATCTCACCTTCTCCCAAGATCTGTGGTGGGAGAAAGGGGTGGTCGGCTCGCGGCTTTGAGGCCTTAGTGAGTCCATTGAGGACATCCTCGAGAGTGGTTGGTGGTGAGGTTGGCTTGGGAGATGAGGGGGGTGACGGCGGAGTTGGAGAGGCAGGTGGGAATATCTAGGGATTAATGGCAGGTGGTGAAGTGAAGGCGACGAGAGATGTAGCTGAGGTAAGAGGGTTGGTTGAGGGAAAAAGGGACTGAGGCTTGTTCCTTCTCTTTACCTTTGCTGGAGGTGCCTGAAGTAGGGACTTCCAGATGATGAAGGGCCCTGAGAGGTACACTGGGACCACCTGCTTCTCCTACTTGGGGGCGGGGGGCTTCTTCACAGAGGTCTTTGCTACCGGACGCATCATCATTGTCGTTGTCCCTAGCAATGTCTGTGGTGTCCTCCTCTTCATTCTCGACTGCAAGTGCAGACTTCATGGACTGATAAAATTACAGGGCCTCTCGAGATTCCTCATCAAAGATAGCCTAGGGGTAAGCCACATGGACTATGTCAAAGAGGTGCCATTGGGTGGTGCGCATCAGCTGCATCTGCTTCCAAATGCGATGGTATAGTACAAGGATTCCCCAATGGTATAAGCAGTGCTTGCCTTGACGTCGGTGAGATAGCGATAGGCAGTCAATGGCATGCCAACCATGTGTGCATACACTAGATTGCCCGGCTGATGATGTCGGTGGAGGTAGGGTATGGGCATAACTCTTGTGGGACAAAAAGTTTGATGTGATCTCCCTCGTCCAGGCCATCGGAGAAGTTGAGGACGCGGCACCAGGAATGGAGGTTTAGGCAAAGGAAATAGTAAGGGAAGTGGAAGATGGTGAAGTGCTCAATGAGGGAGACGGAGTTTTGGAGGAAGAGCATGGCTTGGGTGGTGTGGGAGGCGTACCTGACCTTGGAGAGGATGGTGGAGAACGTGGTGGTGGGGATCTCCTCGTCGAGGAAAACGTCGTGCTGGAGGAGGTTGAGTTGGAGAGTGAGGTGTTGCAATTCGAGGAGGCCTGAGGGTGGTTGGGGAGGGATGGCCAGGTTTGGGAGGTAAGTGGCCACGTCCATCAAGCAATCTGCCTTCTTCTCAGGGGCCACTGTGATCAGCTCGGGTTGGGGTCAGCCTTGAGCTCTGATAAAAGTTGCTCGGCAATGGTAGCGTCCTTGGCATTAGTGCCCTCCAGAAGTCCTTTTTTGCGGTGCTCGGACATCTGATTGTGGACTTCATCCACGAGCTATTAGCAGTT
Source organism: Cibotium barometz (assembly GCF_041138505.1). Classification (NCBI taxonomy): domain Eukaryota; kingdom Viridiplantae; phylum Streptophyta; class Polypodiopsida; order Cyatheales; family Cibotiaceae; genus Cibotium; species Cibotium barometz. Next base: position 38,290,151 of record NC_141066.1, read on the forward strand.
GTGGGCCATGGTTTCAGCTCTCTGAAGTGCAGCAGTGGTGCGGGTAAGCTCTTCCCAGGTTTCGGCTCTTGCGGCTCAGGCCCCCTCAACCTCCGTGTGAAAGACTTCCACTTCGCACTGCAGGCGAGCGATCCTAGAGTTAGCCTCTAGGCCTAGATCTGTAATCAGGCAATGGCCGCAGTTTTCTGGGTCTCCAACTGAGCAAGGTTGGCATGCGCCAGGAGAAGGGCTTGATGTGCCCATCTGTTTGCTCCTTGTGCCGAGCCATATAAACTGTCATGTTCCCTGCCATGTTCTGGAGAAGGGAGGAGAAGACAGTTGGGAAATCGGGAAGGCAGCCCAGTGAGTGGAAAAGGGCCAATGAAAAGCTTTCAACCAAGGCTAGGTTGCCTTGCTGGATCCAACGGTGTGCCTCCGTGATGTTTTGTGCCTCATGGGATGTGAAAAAGGGCCCGCTTTCGAATTGAACTGCTCCCCTAGCACTTTCAGGGATGCTGTGGGATGGACCACTGAACGGGGCAAGCTCAGTATGGCCGGTGACTGGCACTTGGGCCTACGACTGCCGATCTGGTGGGGGTATCCATGAGATTTCTCTCTAAAAAATTTGCGAAAGTCTTGCTCGCATTGGCCTCCTGGTCTAGCTTCTGCTTCTTGTGGATCAGAGAGTCGACAGACAGCCATCTGTACAACTTGGGCAATACCATGGGCCTTGGGCAGCAACAAGAGACCGTACAACAAAGAAAAGGGTGTAGAAGCTGGTTGTACAGCTTCGGTAGCAGCAAGAGGCAAACAATGAGCAAATGGTGGTGCACGAGAAAAACATTCATGCGCACAGACCCTGAGTTGGCCGATTCTTCTAGCCCTAATGTAAGTGGTATCACCCACCTGCCACTTGGCAAGGGATGCCCACACACTTGGTGGGCAGCCCCTTGCATTAATAGAAGGCGGACAAAGCTTGGGCTGCCCACGTGAAGAGGCACCTTAAATAATAAGTTGCCTGCCCTTCATTATTTGTCTCCCCCAGTTTTAATGTAGTGTGTACCCAGCAAAACCTTACAAATGATGAAACGGGCCAAGGTGTAATACTTACCATCTGCAAACCCATAAGACATACTTATTCAACCTCAAATACCGTCATACACATGCATCCACATGGTTCCCAACCATCGTCAGCCCTGTGGACATTCACACACATTGAATCCAAGCATGTCCACACCATAAAACAGGTTCACGTGTGTGTGTCAACAAACATGCCTAATGCACCATTTTATTGGCCCCAAAAATCCCATCTTCCAAGCTTGTATTCCACAATGTTGGGTTAGACCCGGTCAGAATTCCCACTAGGGACAAGTTCCAAGAAGTCTCACCGAAACCCAACCAAATTCATACAATGGGTTAGGCCCTTCCCCCCCCCCCCCCACCCCCCCCAGACATAGACTTCATTGAGAGTGGCTAACCGTGGAAAGAGGCCCTCTCCCTTTTTGGCAAACCTTACCATTTTTGAAGGGTTTATGTACCTCTTCCTAGCAGATGCGAGGATCCTATTTTCAGAAAATATAAAGGATAGAAGTGGCAAGAACAAATAGCTTGTTCATTCAAACTCAACATTGCCAAATAGGTTCATTGACAGTTTCAAATAATGGATGAAGAAGCCATTATAATCCGGTACATAATAATGTCAAGAGACTCATCGGGTTGAGTTACAAGCGCGGAGAATATATAAAGTAAAATAAATTCTGTATCCCAAGAACAGAACGTACCACAGACGCGTACTCAACAAGAATTTGAGCAAGAGTATGGTTGTATTGAAAGCCATCATCAGGTTCATCCGACCTCCAAGACCCAATTCCTGAACAAAAAAACAGCAAAAATGCAGACAGGCACATACAGTCATACATACAACACTTTGAGGCATATAAAAACTATGTCCGCACACATATACACACAGTGCAGACGTGGCTGCATAGGCACATATACACAGGCACACATACATAGGCACAAATACACACATACAAGATGAAGTGACTTGAGACACTCATGAACTACACTGGCACACACACATACGTACGCCATACGTGCCTAATACATGCATACAAACACATACAAGCATACATACATGGATATACGGGCATAAGCATAGATACCTCTCTTGGCCAAAGTAGTCTGCGCAAAGCCTATGAGAAGTAGCCAAAAGACTAATCTTTGCATCGCCGGAGACGGGGCGCCGTGCTCCATACATTTTCCGATCATCAACAACATACAATCACACTTCGCGCATCATCGAACGTCCTTGAATTCAGAGCATCCACACGGGGCCTTTCGCGGTCATTAAATTACAATGGCCATGAGTTTCTCGTGTTCCTATCACGCGCTAAATTTAAGTATCTCAAAAAAGAAACGTGGGAAAATATAAAAATATGCCCTTTGTTTTTTTCCTTTTTGGCGAAAAGCTATAGGTGTAATTTGGAATTCCCCCCTTTTAGGGACCGGTCACACTTGAGAGCTTTCCGGTGCGTCCTCGCACCAAAAAAAAAAAAAAAAAGGGGGCTACTAGAGGAAGGCAACCCCCCACACACACACTAAAACTAGTCTGACCAAAACAAAATTTAATTTTTATTTTAAGTTTTGATTAGTGTTGTGGATGAATAAGAGAATAGATGATCAAACATCTCTTTCAATACATAGCTTCACCCTTCCTATTTAGGTCAGTAATTAGAAGTTAACTATTCTTAATTTGAGGGCAATGGGCATAGCTGATGGACAACATTGACATTGAACATGCTTACACTTTTTGGCCAAACTCTTGAAAAGGAAAGCTAGGTTGTATTATTCAAAATTTATGATTTAATAAATCCGAATGGATAATTTGTTTACCATTCAAATCTAGATGTAATTCTTGTCAAACATGTTATTCATTGTGGACCTGAGCTTTTGTAGAAAAGGCAGATTGATTGACTATTTCATGCCAAATGTGCTATTCCATGCCAAATGTGTAGATATCAACATCAATGTCACTAGCCTCAAAGTCGCTATATTATGTGGTTGCCTCTAAATTGAATCCTCTTTTGTGGTTGTCATGGATTCCTATGTTACTTCTCTCATTTAGATGTAATTCTTGTCAAACATGTTATTCATTGTGGACCTGAGCTTTTGTAGAAAAGGCAGATTGATTGACTATTTCATGCCAAATGTGCTATTCCATGCCAAATGTGTAGATATCAACATCAATGTCACTAACCTCAAAGTCACTATATTATGTGGTTGCCTCTAAATTGAATCCTCTTTTGTGGTTGTCATGGATTCCTATGTTACTTCTCTCATTTATATCTTAACACAAAAATACTTCAGACCATATGCCTTATTCCCTATGAACTCAATGTATTGATCTTTTGCAAGCATGACCTTCTTGATATCAATGTGGGTGGGTAATCCTTTATAGCCTCCCCATTACATCCACGAATGGAAATCCACTAAAGTCCACTAAAATGTTTGGTTCCACTAAGTAGTGGCACCAAGCATAGTCATAGGTGCGTCATCTACTACCACCCTCTTTGAAGGAATTCAACATCATCATGAGACCGCCCTAACCCTCATAGGTGCGTCATCTACTACCACCCTCTTTGAAGGAATTCAACATCATCATGAGACCGCCCTAATCCTTACTGAGGTTTTCTAGTATATTTAAGTTCCATGTTATCATACACATGAGTGAGCATAATAACATTCAAAGAAGCTCCACCATCTGCACATGCACCTTTAATCCTTATTCCTTCATAGTGTGAGCAAACTAATCTACATCTAATGCAGCATGTGACAATGTTTTCTTCTTTTTATGCCTTTTAACTTATACACATCATGAGAATTCTTTCCTTATTTGCAAGCTCAATGCTAAAAGTTTAGGTATAATTATAAAAAGCATACATTTTTATAAGTCTTAATCATAGAAATAAATTGAGAAGGCAAAAAGTAGCAAAAGGCATACAAAACCTAGGAAGCATGTGGGATCGAAGTGATTTATTAATATGAGAGCTCTTCCCCCCCTCTCATATTAATAAATCGCTTCGATCCAACATGCTTCCTAGGTTTTGTATGCCTTTTTCTACTTTTTGCCTTCTCAATTTATTTACCTTTATCCTTTATCTCAACTTAAAGGGGTAATAAAGTCATTGACTATAGACCAATTTCCAATTTTCTTAGCCTTCCCCTTCTTTTAAGTTGTGAGGTTTCACTTTCCAATGTCCCCTTAGCACCAAACAATTCTAAATTTGCTAAAGCATCTATGCATTAATAATAATAAAAGCTTTTAATAACCTTTTCATGGATGTACAATCCACATAGGACACCACCTCATTCCCTAGTTTTTGTCTCAAGGTAATTACTACATCCATCACATTATCAAAATTTTCCACTGATTGTTAATCCATTTGTGGATTAACAAAGATGATCCTCCATTTGAGGACATTAATAAGTGTTATGTAACAGCACTATAAAGGTTGTACATTGCGAGATATTGGCCAGCCAAGGCTTTAGTTAATAAGTTTGGGCGCCCAAGTCTGAATAAGGGTCAGTTGTATATAAGGCAACTTCTCATAATGGAAAGACACAGTCCCCCTTTGTGCTATGAGAGCTCTTGTCTTGTCTTGTGTATGAGAGAGAGAATGTGTGTACTCTAGTGCATGTGCCTTTTCTATGCTTGGGTGTGGGAGAGTGAGAGAATGATTGCCTTGTATTGTGGTGTGAGTGACTCTGTCTCGGGTGACAGAGTGGAGGTGGAGATTGGAGAATTGGAGCTTCTACAAGCGAGCTTGGAGAGCCTTAAGGGGGACGTGAGCTCGGAACATTCGTAAGTACCCTATGACGGTTGTTGTCTATTACTTGTTCCATTAGTGAATGTGTGAAGTTCTCTTGGGAGGTGCAGTAGGCCATAACATTTTTGGCGCCGCACCATTGTTTCTTCCATCTTCTTAGAGCTCTAGCTCCCACTATTCAAGATTCATTGTTGCCTTTGCATTCTAGAAGTGCATTGTGAAGTACTGTGTGGATAAGGATTGTGTGGAAGTGAAGGAATTAGATTAGTTGTGAAAATTTGTGTGTGTTGAAGTGTGTGCGAGTACTTGGTAATGCTTGTTGGAGGAAAGCTACACTTGATTTTGTTGCTTTCGTCACCAAATTTGCTATTGTGAGTTAGCAGTTAGTGATATTTCTTTTTTTGTTCTTTCAAAAATTCACGAAAAATTAAAAAAAAACAAGGAGCCACTGGTTGTGTTTGTTACTCGCATTACATTCCTTTTGTTCTAGGCACAACCATTCTCGATTCATTGGGTAGGGAAATCACACTCCAAATCCTTCAAAAAATCACTATGTTAGCTTGACTGATAAACGCGTGAAAGTGCAGGAAAGCATTTCACAACGTGAAACGCATCTACATTTCACGACATGAAATCCTACCCGCCTTGACACCGTAAATCTCGGGATTACCTTACTAAAGCCAGTGCACTTAACATGACTGACACTAAAAAAACTAAAAATTCTTATCTCCTGAAAAGGGTGCATTTCACGACGTGAAACACATTCACATCTCACCGTGTGAACTACCATCTCACAATGTGAAATACATTCACATTTCACCGTGTGAACTACCATCTCACGACGTGTGACAGGTCGAGTTTATAGATTGAAGGATTATTAGATCAGGGGCAAGAGAGAGTCGTAAGTGCACTATAGTAATCTCCGTGACTTAGGTTACAACAAATCTAGCCTGAAATTGCAAGGCGTGAAACACAAGCTGGTCACGATGTGAAATACATCTCATGACGTGAGACATAATTCACGACATGAAATGTTAGTCTGACAAATAACCGAGCATAATAGTTAGAGTAGAAAGTTGGCCTGTTGAATTGTATTCTCATGCACTTGAGGTCAGGAAAACTTATTGGAGATGACCCTACCCCTAATGACAGTGCATCTAATTACCTAGGATCTTTCTATACCAGAAAAGTGTTGGTTTAGGTCGCTTGGCGAGCACTCAATTGAGTGTTGTAGCTTGGAGAAATCTGACCACTACAGAAACTAGTAGCGAAGAATCCATGGAAGAAGGACTCAGGTTCTCCGGACTTGGAGAGGAAGGGAAACTCGCTTCTCCTACGAAATCCAGTGGAATATTTGATATAGCCCCAGGGGATTCTTTGGTCTCCAACCCAGCACAGAAGACGAAGCTCAATTTGCAAGCAAGGGTCTGTTAACAAGCACGGGACATAGCCCAAAATGGGACTTAACAACACCTACAGCCCTAACGACTGGCCCTATGAACACTAACACCTTGAGACTTAGTGGAATTACTCCTAGGGTTATGCGAGACAAGGAGAATGCTGTCAATTCAGGTCAAATCTTCTTCCCCGCATATGAGGAAGTGACATTAAGATGGCTGAAGCAGAGCGTCAATTACGACTTCTGAGCTTAAAAAGGTAAGAGCATGATACGCGTAGAATAGCGACGCGAAATGGAGGGAAATTGATGATTTACTTTTGTTATGTGGCAAGGAAGCAGAGACATCTAGGGATGCCACAGATAACATGGGGATTGGAATGACAGAAGAAGGAGGGATACCAACCCTAGAACCCATACATGAGGAAACCAAGGTGGAGGAAGACCTCGGAATGCAAGAAGAAGTGGACGATCAACCTAGGGCATCTGCAGGAGAAGAGGTCAATAATCCCATATTCTTGTAGAGCATGGAACTCTTAATTCAACAAAGGCGAGCTGCGGCGGCCGCTAATGATGAGCCAAGTGATGAGGAATTGCCTGAACCCAACCGTAGACCTGGATTGGATAGAAGGACCTATGCAGGTAGAGGATGAGGTCTATGTAGGGGGCAATAGCTCCTCAGAGGCTAATAGTGGATCCCCATGTAGATCTAAATACGGCCACAAGGGCAGATTTTTTGAATATCTCTGCGGAAATGGATAGAGGTATGGTTAGGAAACTGGGCACAACTCTTGAATCCAAGCCATCTTCGATGAAGCCACACCTCATTTTGAAACTCATGCAAAAGTACTCATGAGATGGGGACCCAATCCAGCACCTAGAGATCTTTGAGTCAACATGTGAAACTTGTGGGCCAGTGAATGATGTGACCATGATACATGCGTTTTCTCTAACTTTAGAAGGGAAGGCCCACCAATGGTATTGAACCTTAAAGCCTGAGGATGAAGTCGATTTCACTCGGCTTAAGAATGTGTTCATACCAAGCTTTGCTCAAAGTGGTGATAGATAGAGTCCTATGGCTTAACTCCATAACATCAAGCATAAAGAAAATGAATCCATGAGAGATTATGTTTCACCACATCTGATCATCTGATCAAGGACAACCCTTATCGAACCAATGGTAATGCTTCTACATCTAACCATGCCACCATTTGGACTATAAAGTGTGAAGCCTGGAAATATAATGCTAGTAAATGTCTTGACACGCACACAAGCAAAACATGTGGACAAAAGGAAAAACCCAGAGTGTATTACAACTTCTAGTTGGGAGGAGAAGAGCAAAAAAGGTAGACAAGGGTGACGCCTTGGTCGTAATTCAGGATGGATCCAAGGAAGATACCATTGACACCGACTCCACCCAATCAAAGGAAGGAGGCAATCTATTGTCGAGACTAGAGGAGTAGGCACAAGGAACCACAAAAGAGAGACCAATGACCCCCAAGGGTGTTGGAGAATATATGAATGTGGAGGAGGAAATACGAAAGCTCGAAGAAGCTAAGGCCCTTGTAGAGGAGTGCCAACGCAACCACAAAGCCACTTTGAGGGCTAACAAGACTAGGAATACATTGTATCCACAGAATGAGTAGCTAAGAGAAAGGAAGTTAGATGTGCCAACTCCAATTCCGAAAGAGTTCGAGGACTAATAGTGTCCTGATGGCAAGAACGTTTGCAAAGGAAGATCAAGAACTGTCAAACCATTCATTCCCTATACTAGGATTGAGTATGAGACAAATACGTGGAAGGAGACTTCACTTGCCAGAGAACCAAGAGATATAGGCAATCTCTGAGCAATATTGTCCACAACTGTCAAAATGCCGATTGGACCATTGTTACGCAACATGCCAGCATTGTGCAGATGTCAAAGGAATGGGTAGAAGGAAGAATAAACCCAATGATCGCGTACAAAGGAGAGCCAGACACCTCTGGTGGAGAAAAACCTAGTGCCTAAGGAAAGGGAAGCACCCAAATTCATCCAAATACTTGTCAACCAATTAGGAAGGTATTATGAGGGCGATGACACCAAGAATGCCACAATACCAATCCACCATTATGGATACCAAGGACTTGCTATCCTGGATGGAGGTGTGGGTGTGAGCATTATCACCAAGCAATGTTGGAAAAGCTAGGGAAAACCGGAGTTAGATAGAGCGGACCTAATCGTTAAGATGGCAGATGGAACATCCTCAAGGCCAATGGGATTATTGAAAAACGTTAAGCTTAAGGCCTTTTTGTTCCACTACCATCTGCACCAACCAGATTCATATGATATTATCTTGGGTAAACCCTTCATGAGGGAAGCCAAGGTGGTGCATGATTGGGCAATAGATCAAGTGTATATATGAAAGGATTCATAAATTTTGAAGATTGATCTCCATATGTGGAAGGCACACCCCATGGAAGGGCAATTGTTTGGAGATGATTTGGTCACAACTGAACAAACCACATCCTTACAAGTCTACTAACCAGTTAAAGAACACTCACGTGAAGAGGAAGAGAATAGATTTACGTGTCGCTTCCACCTCCAAACTTTAGTGAAAACTAAATGGATGTACTTGCCACCATAGATGTGTTGCCCCCAGAGGAACAAAATATATTGAATCGGGAACCATTCCCACTACCTCAGTGCATATGGTGAATGTGCAACTCATGGAAGAGGAAACAAAGGATGAAGCCTCAAGCATAGAAGTGCCTCGACCACATGGTCGCAACAGCACTCAATGCCTCAGGAAGTGGCGGAAACAAAAGAGGTATGGCTATTTACTCCAATTGTGCAAACGAAGAGGTGTTCATGGGGCCTAGTATATTGCTCGACACAATGCCCTATTGTTGGTGAAGTAAACCCACGGACGCCCAGTGGCTAAGATATCTTGAGGTCACTAAGGTGCACGATGAGTTCTCTAGGAACTGGGTTGAGGAGTTGAGTAGGATCACTTTAGAAGGGAAACGAGAAGAGAAAATTACTCTTCAAGAGCCTGATCCACCTAAACTTACTAAGGTTGGAAGAAGAAAATGAAATAAGGCTTTGAGTGATGGCTCAGAACGATGATGATGAGTAAGGACGACAAGCCAGACCTGCTCTCAATGCCAAACCATTTCAAAACTTACACCATTGATGAGCGAAAAGTAGTCTAACTGACGACTAAAAGAGTGGAGGAGAATGGCCATTCCATGTCTTACGATGGACCAGCAGAAGTTAAAGAGGTAGACATTGCTGAGCCAGGGGAGGATCCCAAACCTGTCTACATTACTAAATGACTAGACTTCCATAGAAAAGGAGCTCATTACTCTCTTGAAAGAGTTCAAGGATTGTTTTTCTTAGAAGTATACTGAAATGAAGGGTGTACCACTCGAGGTGGTACGACACACTATTCCAATCATGGAGGGATCAAGACCATCCACTAGGCAAAAACCTTACTAGATGAATCCTAAATATGCAGCTATTGTAAAGGAGAAAGTTGATAAACTCATAGCTGCAGATTTCATCTACAAGACTGAGCAGAGATATTGGCTATCACCAATTGTGATCGTGCCAAAAAAGAACGAGAAGCTTAGAGTGTGTGTTGATCTCAAAAAGGTCAACACAACTACTATGAAAGACCACTATCCATTACCATATACGGAGAATGTATTGGAACGGGTAGTAGGTGAAGATGCCTATAGCTTCTTAGACAGTTTTTTAGGATATAATCAAGTGTCCATTGCACCAAAGGACCAACACAAGACGACCTTTAACACAATGTGGGGGACCTATAGTTATAAGGTTATGCCTTTTGGTCTCACTAATGTCCCTACTACATTCCACCGCTTTGTTTGGTGATTAAGATCACCATTAGTGTTTAGCAACACTATTAGTGCTTAAGAGCACATTTCTAGCGTCTAATGACACTTGCATTGGTGATTAGATTCACCATTAGTGTTTAAGAACACTCTCAGTGTTTAAGAACACTCTTAGTGTTTAGAAACACTCCATAATGTCGAGTCTCCCCTTTGCTAATGGCTACACCCACTAATGGTGTTCAGCAACACCTTTAGTGCTCATAAGCACACTATGGAACGTTGTACACTTGATAAAGCTTGATAATAATGAGGCTTATGAACCCTCATGGCGTATGCCCACAACATCAGAGAATCTGGAGCAAAACACTTTCAAGAAGCACTTAAGAGATTTTGAGCTAAGAAGAGAGGATTAGTGCAAAAAAAACCTTTGATTTTGAAGCTTTAATGGAAGCTTCAATGGCTACCACAGTGGGTAGGTCTGGTCTTTCCTCCTGTATTGTGCGCACATTAGGCCGCCATTAGAGCTGAGACTTTGGTAGTAGGAGCTCCTTTAGGTGGGCTTCAATTTCCCTCTGATTTTGTAGCTTGATCTTGCACGCAGGAGGCGAATTAGACGTACGACCATGCTGCAGCAGCAGAAAACCTGCGCCGGCCTGCTTAGAGCTCAGTACCCAGACATCAGCCATTAGTCATACGAACTGCAATGCCTACACCTCCTCTACACTTTCCCAGTTGGAATCACGCCGAGTTCTTGCCTCCACCACAAGTGCTAGAGCTCCTCCATTGGCAGAAGGTTCAGCTCCACAAAAAAGGAAGATAAGATTGACCTATTCTACACCACAAAAAATGACCTAATCTTACCAAGCTCTAGATACCATGAAGAAATTCGTGGTGCTCATGCTAGATCAAAGATGTGGAGGAGAGATACAAGAAAACATCTTGCTTATTAAGTTGCTCAAAGTACAACTAAGCTTCATGCTTCATAAAATGCCTTCTAGCTCCACCTTTAAATAGGTGAGCTAGTGGACCATAAGTCCATTCACACACACACCCTTCTCCTCCCCTTTTACATAACCTTAGTCTTTTAATATAGGCACTATATAAGTAACCTTGGTCTAGGCTATTGTACCTTTTACCTTTTATCACCTTGTCATTTGATATAGACATCTTGTATTCTTGGAGATTATGCCCAAGCTTTCATGGCAAACTTTCCATGTTTAGGTGATACTCCCTATGATGAGTGGGATATGTGTGTACTCCATACTACTACGTGCAAACCCCTAGGTTCCTTTAGTGCTTGATGAAAGGAGGGAGAAAAAGAGAAGAAGAACTTGGCCACCATAAGCATGAGAAGGAGAAGGTGGAGGAGGAAACAAAAAGAAAGAAAAATGCCTTTCACATTCTCTCTTTTAGGCCTAACTTTTGGCCATTCACACTATGCCCTTGTTTACACTTTGGCCATTTAAATCTTTTGTTTCTTGGCTTGATCCTTTACTAGACTAACTGCTATTGATGCCTTTGAAAGGATTTGAGCTCATTTGAACTCTAAGGCACCAGATCTGGCCTCTCCACACACTCTATTTTTTGCACACGAAACAGGAGATTATTTCACTAATTAGTGATTAATCAGCACTAATCATTGCATTTTGGTGCAATTGATGGTTCAAATTTACCATTGGGTGTCGGATACATATCCCTATCACTTCATATTGCAATTCGGAGATGGTTTGATATCCCAACCATTCAGTATAGATAAGTTACCCTTGGCTTTATGTATTTTTGGTGAATTCATGCTGATAAACTTGTTGTAATCAACATTAAATATCAGATTGGAGTTGTAAAAGGGTAGACACTGCCCTTGAATTTTGAATTGGATCAAGAGGTAAGACCCCCTTCACATCATCATCAGCAATGCACAAGAAATAGCTAAATTTAATGGGGAGCAGCTCCATACATGGCAAACAAAGACCATGTATTCGCTCATGAGGAAAAATCTGTGGAGGCTAGTTGAGGGAAGAGATGAATGTCTAGAGGAGCATGGGGAGAATGAGTGCAATGAGAAAGCATTAGGACTCATTGCACTCAGCCTAAGTGATGAAATCATTCACCACATTACAGGGATACAAAGTGGACTAAAGATGCATGGGATGAACTCAATAAATTATCTGGCACTCAAGCAAAAAATTCAAAGATTAATTTGCTAATGCAATTCTACAAACTTGACATGAAGAAAAGTGAACCTCTAACCACACACTTGAACAAATACAAAATCATTAAGAAACAACTGGCAGCCATTGGTAAGAAGGTAGAGGATGATGAGGCACTAATAGTGCTTCTGAAAAGTGTGGACAAAGGAGAATATGAGAACATTGTGGCAGCCTTAAAGAATGTACCAGAATTGAAGCTGCATGAGATAGAAGGAGATGTACTAGAGCAAGAGACCAAGGTCAAAGAGAAGAAAGGGTTGGACCCAAGAACTGGAGAGGAAAGAGCATTCTATACCCGAGGAGGAGTCTCACGAGGACGAGGATGAGGCATGAGAGGAGGAAGGACCTTCACTTGTCACACAACTGTGGTAAGCCAGGACATATGGCTGGAGACTGCCAGGACATATGGCTAGAGACTGCCAGCAAACCTAATGAAGAAGGATCGACATCGGCAAACTTCATGGAGATTCCTAAGGAAGAGGAGTCAGGACATCTTTTTTGAGAGAGAAAGAGAGAGAAACCCCACAACCCAATGTAACCTGCCCCAATCGAGTAAAACCACCTCTGAGCCATCGATGATGTAGGCCATGTGGGTAGATGTATGTGTGAGCACTTTAGTCAAGGTCACGGGCACTTGTAGTAGCCTTGGACACATAGAGAGAGAGTGTCAAGGACTATGAGTTAGGGACTTGAGGCACTGGGCGCGGGCTACCAAGTAAGAGGGAAACTTGGTATAAGCTCCAGGTGTACTAGAATTATTCACTTGAGAGGAGGTGTTGAAATATGCAAGTGAATGGGTGTGTGCGGGAATAAGCCCTTAGCAAGAGACTCTAAAAGAGAGTCTGTAATTAAGTGGGTAGCAGTGAAAGGTGAGAGGTATCTACTGATGAGAGAATCAAGGGTAGCATGAGTGAATACAGGGAAGTGAAAAGATTCTAGGAAAAGGTGCCCCTAGATGTAGGGGAGGTGGCACAAATCAAGGAAAAATCTGAGGGATTAGGTGCTTGGCATCTTTGTGGATGTACAACCTATAAATTGAGGCATTGGCCTAATGAGAATTCACTGGTTTTTGAGTACCCATGCCTACATTATTGTATTAGAATAATTGCTTATCCTAATCTCATCTTGATCACATGCTAATTATTTTGATTCTTGCATTTGATCCACCATAGCTCATCACATTGCTGCAAATTTAACATGGTTTCATCCAATTTCTGAGCCTAATTATCTTGCTATTCACCATATTATTCATAATTAGGAGATAATCACATTTTTAGTCTATTTTCAACTATTCTCTGCACCCCCAACTGGTGAAGGAGCTCCCTCTCCCTCCAGCCTTAACAATAGGCTAAAAGCTCCTAGCCTAATCTAGCTACAAGCCCCACGCTCCAGCCCACCTACTCAGCTCGTCGAATCGTTACGTGAAGTCACCGATTTTCGGTGATTTAAGAAGCGCCGTTTTCCGGAAGGAGATCTTAGATCTACACTCACTCAAGGTGAATCAGCCTAATTCCTCTCAGCCCCAAGGGTTTTCAAGGGTACTCTACACGTTGGTGATCTCAGATTTGTGAAATTCCTCAAGGAGAAGCGGCAGGAGAAGCGGCATCAAGCTCTGCATCAAATCTGCAAAGTGACTTTGGTAAAACAGAGATTAAGCATTCAATGTTTGTCAAATCTTTTGTTTCTTGGCTTGATCCTCTACTAGACTAATTGCTATTGATGCCTTTGAGAGGATTGGAGCTCATTTGAACTCTAAGGCACCATATCTGGCCTCTCCACACACTCTATTTTTTTGCACACAAAACACTGGGATTATTTCACTAATCAGTGATTAATCAGTACTAATCATTGTATTTTCGTGCAATTGATGGTTCAAATTTACCATTGGGTGACGGATATACAGATCCCTATCACTTCAGATTGCAATTCGGAGATGGTTTGATATCCCAACCATTCAGTATAGATCAGTTACCCTTGGCTTTATGTATTTTTGGTGAATTCATGCTAAAATAATAAACTTGTTGTTATCATCTTTAAATATCAGATTGGAGTTTTAAAAGGGTAGACACTGCCCTTGAATTTTGAATTGGATCAAGCGGTAAGACCCCCTTCACATCATCACATCAGCAATGCATAAGAAATAGCTAAATTTAATGGGGAGCAGCTCCATACATGGCAAACAAAGACCATGTATTTGCTCATGAGGAAAAATCTATGGGGGCTAGTTGAGGGAAGAGATGAATGTCCAGAGGAGCATGGGGAGAATGAGTGGAAGAACAGGAATGAGAAAGCATTAGGACTCATCACACTCAGCCACCTAAGTGATGAAATCATTCACCACATTACAGGGATACAAAACGGGCTAAAGATGCATGGGATGAACTCAATAAATTATTTGGCACTCAAGCAAAAAATTCACTGAGATAAATTTGCTAATGCAATTCTACAAACTTGACATGAAGGAAAGTGAACCTCTAACCACATGCTTTAATAAATACAAAATCATTAAGCACCAACTGGCAGCCATTAGTAAGAAGGTAGAGGATGATGAGGCACTAATAGTGCTTCTGAAAAGTGTGGACAAAGGAGAATATGAGAACATTGTGGCAACCTTAAAGAATGTACCAAAATTGAAGCTGCATGAGATAGAAGGAGATGTACTAGAGCAAGAGACCAATGTCAAAGAGAAGAAAGGGTTGGACCCAACAACTGGAGAGGAAAGAGCATTCTATACCCGAGGAGGATTCTCACGAGGACGAGGATGAGGAAGAGGCATGAGAGGAGGAAGGACATTCACTTGTCACAACTGTGGGAAGCCAGGACATATGTCTAAAGACTGCCAGCAGCAAACCTAATGAAGAAGGATCGACATCGGCAAACTTCATGGAGACTCATGAAATCTTTTCTGAGAGAGAAAGAGAGAGAAACCCCACAACCCAATGTAACCTGCCCCAATAGAGTAAAAACACCTCTAAGCCATCGATGATGTAGGCCATGTGGGTAGATGTATGTGTGAGCACTTTAGTCAAGGTCACGGGCACAGGTAGTAGCCTTGGACACATAGAGAGAGAGTGTCAAGGACTATGAGTTAGGGACTTGAGGCATTGTCGCGGGCTACCAAGTAAGAGGGAAACTTGGTATAAGCTCCAGGTGTACTAGAATTATTCACTTAAGGGGAGGTGTTGAAATATGCAAGTGAATGGGTGTGTGCGGGAATAAGCCCTAGCAAAAGACTGTAAAACGGAGTCTGTAATTAAGTGGGTAGCAGTGAAAAGGTGAGAGGTATCTACTGATGAGAGAATTAAGGGTAGCATGAGTGAATATAGGGGTGTGGAAAGATCCTAGGAAAAGGTGTCCCTAGATGTAGGGGAGGTGGCACAAATCAAGGAGAAATCAGTGGGATTAGATGCTTGGCATCTTGTGGATGTACAACCTATAAATTGAGGCATTGGCCTAATGAGAATTTGCTGGTTTTTGAGTACCCATGCCTACATTATTGTATTAGATTAATTGCTCACTAATCTCATCTTAATCACATTATGTTGATTCTTGCATTTGATCCACCATAGCTCATCACATTGCTGCAAATTTAACACACATTTGTTAGACGAGCTAACAGAATGATTGTATTAGATTAATTGCTCACTAATCTCATCTTAATCACATGCTGATTATGTTGATTCTTGCATTTGATCCACCATAGCTCATCACATTGCTGCAAATTTAACACACGTTTGTTAAACGAGCTAACAGAATGATTTTTTGAGTGATTTGGAGCATGCTTTCCTTGCCCAATGTATCAAGAATGATCGTGTCTAGCAAAAGGAATGTAATGCAAAACACCAACACAACCCATGGCTTCTTATTTTTATGATTTTTGTGATTTTTTGAAAAATAGTAAAAAGCGTGTCACCAACTGCTAACTCACGAAAATCAAAAGAAAGTCCAAGTGTAGATTTCCTCCAAGCATTACCAAGTACTCAATCATGCGCAGTTCAATACATACAAATTTTCACAACTAAGCTAATTCGTTCACTTCCGCACAAACCTTATTCACACGGTTTTTCACAATGCACTTCCTGAATGCAAAGGCAACATTGAATCCTGTATAGTAGGAGCTAGAGCTCTAAGAAGATGGAAGAAACAATTGTGGTCTCCTTGACAGTGGTGCCAAAAATGTTATGGCCTACTGCACCTCCCAAGAGAACTCCACACATTCACAAATGGAAGAAGCAATAGACAACAGCCGTCGTATGGTACTTACCAATCTTCCGAGCTCACGTCCCTTGAGGCTCTCCAAGCTCTCTTGTAGAAGCTCCAATCTCTACCTCCACTCTATCACGGAGTCACTCACACCACAATGTAAGGCAATCATCCTCTCACTCTCCCACAAGCATGGAAGAGGCACATGCACTAGAGTACTCTCTCACTCTCTCTCTCTCTCTCTCTCATACAGAAGACAAGATAAGAGCTCTCATAGCACAAAGGGGGATTGTGTCCTTCCATTATGAGAAGTTACCTTATATACAATTGGTCCTTATTCAGACTTGGGCACCCAAACTTACTAATTAAAGCCTTGGCTGGCCAGTATCTCATAATGTACAACATTTATAGTGCCTTTACATAACATGTATTAATGTCCTTAATGGGAGGAGCATCTTTTTTAATCCAAAATGGGATTAACATAGGGTTAGCATGTAGGAGTCTCTGTAGATCCGCTGGGCATGGGAAGGTGGCTATGTGCCTCTCCAAGATCTCCTCGAGTTAGGGCTGCTATCTGTGTTGCTAGCGAGGTCTAGGGAGTCGGGCTTGGAGAGAGAGAGAGAGAGAGAGAGAGAGAGAGAGAGAGAGAGAGAGAGAGAGAGAGAGAGAGAGAGAGAGAGAGAGACATGGCAGAGCTCTCTTCATGATAGTTATACTTAAACCTTATTTGTCACTAGAGAGCTTCACAGGGCAACCAGGTTTAAAGCCTTTTTCTCATAGTAGCAGTTGGGGTTTAAGCAAGGTGTGGCAGTGCATGGATGGCGTGCTAGGGACATGGTGAAAGAGGAAACTACGATGCAACAAGGAAGCAATCATAATGAGCATATAATGACAAGAAATCATAAGGATGGCATACTAAGAATAGGGGAAAGAGTTTCATTGTAGCCTTCACCAGTACCTGGGTGAAGCCACGAGCGAGCCTTATACAGTGAGAGACTAAGTCATCCATGCTACATAAGCAAAGTGTGGCAGTGCATGGATGGCGTGCTAGGGACATGGTGAAAGAGGAAACTACGATGCAACAAGGAAGCAATCATAATGAGCATATAATGACAAGAAATCAGAAGGATGGCATACTAAAGAATAGGGGAAAGAGTTTCATTGTAGCCTTCACCAATACCTGGGTGAAGCCACGAGCGAGCCTTATATAGCGAGAGACTAAGTCATCCATGCTACATACTTGGAGCGCAGAACCCACTTGCAAGATACCATGCGATGACTAGAAGGGCGATTGACAAGATATCATATTCCATTTCAGAGAAGTGATTGAAACTCAACCTCTATGGCGATGCACCCCCGAGGATGGCATCTAGTCCACCAAGGGCTTCATTGTAGGCTATGAGAGTGCCATCTCATCAATATGATCATATGTGAGCTCATCATACCAGCTCCCACCTGTTGTGCTTGCACGTGTGAGAGAGAGTGTTACCAATGCTGCAGAGCATGATGCAAAGCCCTGCTCTTTATCATACCTAATGGGAGAAGGCCTCGACAGACCATGGGTCAGTGGAAACAATATGTTGTCGACTAAAACAAAGAGGGTCTTCACCACCATACTTAAAAGTGTTCCTCCCCAAGGGCAAGGGAGAGATGATTCACAACACGCACACACACACACACACACACACAGTAAGGAGGAAGGAGAGGGAGAGAGTGTAAGAAGGAAGGAGAAGCCAGAGAGAGAGGGAGGGAGGGATGGAGGGAGAGGGAGGGAGAGTGTGTAAGGAAGGAAAGAGAGAGAGAGAGAGAGAGAGAGAGAGAGAGAGAGAGAGAGAGAGAGAGAGAGAGAGAGAGAGAGAGAGAGTATATTACAAGCAACCTTAAAAGCAACTTGTATTTAATGCCAACCTAGAGTTTATACATTTGTTGTTTTTTTAGGAAAAAAGGGGGGAGAGGGGTAATAATGCCATCGCTACAGCAACAAGCAACCCTCCCTCCCCTTTGTTTTCTACCACCAAGACCACACAATCTCATGACAAAGCTCTCTTCAAGGGGCAATTTGCATGGTTTTAGTATTCTCATGGCAGAGCTCTCTTCATGATAGTTATAGTTAAACCTTATTTGTCACTAGAGAGCTTCACAGGGCAACCAGGTTTAAAGCCTTTTTCTCATAGTAGTAGTTGGGGTTTAAGAAAAGTGTGGCAATGCATGGATGGCATGCTAGGGACATGGTGAAAGAGGAAACTACGATGCAACAAGGAAGCAATCATAATGAGCATATAATGACAAGAAATCAAAAGGATGGCATACTAAGAATAGGGGAAAGAGTTTCATTGTAGCCTTCACCAGTACCTGGGTGAAGCCACGAGCGAGCCTTATACAGTGAGAGACTAAGTCATCCATGCTACATACTTGGAGCGCAGAACCCGCTTGCAGGATACCATGCGATGTCTAGAAGGGTGATTGACAAGATATCATATTCCATTTCAGAGAAGTGATTGAAACTCAACCTCTATGGCGATGCACCTGAGGATGGCATCTAGTCCACCAAGGGCTTCATTGTAGGCTATGAGAGAGCCATCTCATCAATATGATCATATGTGAGCTCATCATACCAGCTCCCACCTGTTGTGCTTGCACGTGTGAGAGAGAGTGTTACCAATGCAGAGCATGATGCAAAGCCTTGCTCTTTATCATACCTAATGGGAGAAGGCCTCGACAGACCATGGGTCAGTGGAAACAATATGTTGTCGACTAAAACAAAGAGGGTCTTCACCACCATACTTAAAGTGTTCCTCCCCAAGGGCAAGGGAGAGACGATTCACAACACGCACACACACACACACACACGCACACACACAATAAGGAAGGAGGAGAGGGAGAGAGTGTAAGAAGGAAGGAGGAGCTGGAGAGAGAGGGAGGGAGGGAGGGAGGGAGAGGGAGGGAGAATGTGTAAGGAAAGAGAGAGAGAGAGAGAGAGAGAGAGAGAGAGAGAGAGAGAGAGAGAGAGAGAGAGAGAGAGTATTACAAGAAACCTTAAAAGCAACTTGTGTTCAATGCCAACCTAGAGTACGTACATTTGTTGTTTTTTAGAAAAACAGGGGGGGAGGGAGGGAAACCACCAAGGCCACACATTGGTGGTTTTAAAATATTTACAAATGTTTGGTTTCAAATGGTCTCCCTCTCCCTCACTCTCACTCTCACTCTCACTCTCACTCTCACTCTCCCTCCCTCCTCCCTCCCTCCTCCCTCCATCCCTCCCTTCTCTCTCTCTCTCTCTCTCTCTCTCTCTCTCTCTCTCTCTCACACACACACACACACACACACACACACACACACACACACACACAGGTGTTGATAGAAAGGACTCAAGAGATGGTGAGGAGTGTGCTAGCTAGCACATAACGTTTCCGCCAAAAAGGTTCAAATTTAGATTACGAAAGAACTAGTTATGAACTCCATGGTCATTCCACACATGCCAAAAACCCAGGTGGTTGGGCAAGGTAGACCTAGGTGACTACCTTAAGGAGCTCTTTCCCCTCATCCAAAGGAAAGGGTTTGTACGTACACACATTGGAGGTTTTAAAATATATACAAATGTTTGGTTTCAAATGGTCTCCCTCTCCCTCTCCCTCACTCTCACTCTCTCTCTCTCTCACTCTCTCTCTCTCTCTCTCTCACACACACACACACACACACACACGTGCACGTGCACACACACACACACACACACACACGTGCACGTGCACACACACACACACACACACACACACACACACACAGAGGTGTTGATAGAAAGGACTCAAGAGATGGTGAGGAGTGTGCTAGTCAGCACAAAATGTTGCCACCAAAAAGGTTCAAATGTAGATTACCAAAGAACTAGTTATGAACTCCATGGTCATTCCACACATGCCAAAAACCAGGTGCTTGGGCAAGGTAGACCTAGGTTACTACCTTGAGGAGCTCTTTCCCCTCATCCAAAGGAAAGGGTATGTACGTTAACCCATTTTCATGGAACTTATATGTTAATCCATATTTTTTATTTTATCTCTTGGTTGGGCTTGATGCTTCCATTGATGCCATCACTATTAGGAACTGAATGTTGCGGCCAAAAAAGTTCAAAGGTAGATTGTCAAATAACTAGTTATGAACTCCATGGCCACTCCACATATGCCAAAAACCCAAGTGTGGTGGGGCAAGGTAGACCTAGGTGACTACCTTGAGGAGCTCTTTCCTCGCATCCAAAGCAAAGGGTATGTACGCGTATCCCATTTTTTATTTTTATCCCTTGGTCAGGCTCAATACTAGCATTGATGGCATCCATATTAGCATTGATGCCATCACTAGGAATTGGATGTATATTTGAACCGATTGCTTAATTGTTTGGCTTTTGCATATGCAAACTATTTAGGATGCTTTTTGTTGCTCATGAGGGACCCCGCAACTCCTCTTTTGGATATGATGACCTCCTAAGATTGACGAGAGACATCACTTACCAATTCTTCCAAGGGGAGTCTCTGTCCTATGCAGGGGTCAAATGACAAGGAGACCTTTGTAAATAAAGGGTCCCAACCTCTAGAGTCGATCTTGTCAATAGGATGTGATACATGGTTAATGGTTGAGACCTCTACCATCACTCATGGGTACATTTGGACCACACCCATTGAATCAAAGATAGGGTGACACTAGCTTGCCATTTGTACCACCCCAGGTACTAGCAAAACGAGCTCTATAGAGTCCACCTTTAGGCAAGATAGATGTAGCAAAATGAGCTCTATAGAGTCCACCTTTAGGCAAAAAAGATACCACCACATAATGTACATATCATATGGATTGTATAAGATAGGCAAAAAAGATACCACCACATAAATATCACATGCAAGCCATTCCACCATGTACATACCATATGGATCGTATAGATAATGCACAAATCCCATTCACATCAGTACATTGACCAATTACAAAGCACATTTATGGCCACACATACGAACCATCAAGGGAGACCAAGCATATCAAGATCACATACAACCAAAATATATGCGTTCTATATTGACCATATAGACCACATGGGGAAAATGCTAACCACATAAAGATCACATGCAGCCCATTGCCACCCTATACAAACCATAAAGACCACAAGAACCCAACCATGGGCTATAATAAACACATACACTTCATTTGGAGACTACCCCAATCATACACATGATATATGGACCATATAAGCTACACAACCCATCGCCACCTTATAGGGATGGACCAAATAACGGCTATAATGTGCAAAATTAACAACTACAATGAGCATATGAAGATCATTTATAGGCCATCTAAATCATGCATGTGCCATGTACACTATGCAAACCGTATGAGGATAATGACTACTAGCCCATTCCCACCTTATATGGACAATATAGAACATGTGGACCACACAAGAGCTATACTATAAGCACATACAGACCACATGGACTATGCAATAGTAGAGAGCACACTACGAGAAGATGAAGCATATAGACACCCATTCCAACCATATGTAGATCACATGGTCTATACAGAGTGAAGATCCCATACAACCCAATGCAAAGATATACGGTCCATATGGACCATCCAAGGCCATGATCTATGGACCATAACCTATTCCACATATGTATGGACCATATGGACCACCACCCAAGGCCATATGGATGACAATACTAAGCATGTAAAGATCTCGAGCAATCCATTATGACCACGTAAACATTGTATCCACCATACAAGTGACACCAAGGCAATAACGAGCATATAAAGATCTTGACAAGCTTGTTTTGAATATATGCAAATCACATGCACCATGTAGACCACACTGAGATGACATTAAGCATGTAAAGAATCTCAGGAAATTTGATTTAGACTATATGAATCATGAAGAGCACACCATGAGAAGAGAGAGCATATAGGGATCACATAGATCCCACTTCACCCATGTGCGTGACACATGGAATGTGCAGACCACATCGAGATGATAGTGAGCATGTAAAGATCTCGCGCAACCCATTCTGACCACATGTACAAAGACCACATGGACCATGTAGAGCACACCGTGAGAGAAGATCAAGCTAGTGGAGATCACATAGAGCCCATTCCAACTATATACATATAACATGGACTCTATAGAGCACACATTGATGACACCTGGAATACATAAAGACATAACTAATTCCCACCTTATACAAACCTTACAAACCATGTGGATAATAACACATGGGCTATACAAAGCAAGTATCGAGACCATACAAACCGTAGTTGGATAACACATGGGCTCTATGTGATCTCAAGCAACCCAACCCAACCATGTACAACAAATATGCACCATGTATATAACTCCAGGATGACATTAAGCATATAGAGATCACATAGAACCCATTCCAACCATGTGTGGGACATGTAGACAATATGACAACGCTGACTATATAGAGATCACATAGAGCCCATTCCGACCATATGGACCATCCAAGGCCATGATCTATAACATCATGCATGATGCCCATCATGTGGATGATGCGTGGTGCATATGATAGCATGTTGTCCATGCCATGTCACATGTTGACATGGACACGTCAAGTGCCATATCATCAGAGTAGTCCACATAAGTAGAACCCATGAAACCAAAGCTCACAAAAAAAAAGCTCACCACCAAATAAATTAACCCATTTGGATTAAAGTACTTCATAATGTCACCTTCAATGTAGTGGTCTTTGCAAATTATATTGTTAACATCCACAATATTTGTAAATTCATGCATCGTTACTAGTTTCATCATCGTGCTTCCTTCCATAGCAACCAAATTTTTTGGATCAAAGTACGTCCTCATAGTGTCACCTTCAATGTAGTGGTCTTTGAAAATTATCTCATTAATGTCCACAACATCTGCAAATTCATGCATCTTCAACACCTTCTACACTGCCATGGTCCTTATAGAGTCCATCCAACTCCGATTCTTGGAAATATCCATGGTGTTACAAGGTACTACCTTCTTGTGCATAGCATCATTAACAAAATAGCCCCAAGAGCTATGCTAAACTATGGATATAATTGCCCATGTAAACATACGCCCAGCTAAACAAGTTAATAGATGTGAGATAGACATACACCCAATCAAATAAGTTAATGGACGTAATTGCCCATGTAAACATAAGTCCAATCAAACAAGTTAACAGATGTGAGATAGATATACACATAATCAAACAAGTTAACAAATATAATTAACCATGTAAACATATGCCTAATCAAACAAGTTAATGGACATGAGATAACTCTTATTCTTAAGAACTCGTAATTTCCTTTAGGGTGAGGTAATGAATGTAAAATCTAAAATAGGGTGTTATGTAAGTCTTTCATGCATTAACCACACAATTCCCTCAAATATATGCATTCTAACATTCCTTAAATGTGTGCTCCTCAAAATACATCACATTGGAAACCCACTAGAGAGATTGCATTCTAACGATTTGCATTACAAGAGAAGCCAAAAAAAAGGATAACAAATACAACCCCAAGGAGGGAGCCTTCCTCTTCACACCGCTCAAATTTCAAAGATTAGTTGCCCCTCCCTCCCCTACTATGCATATTCGCTCCTCTAGTGGGACGTTCTCGACCCTCCTAGTCTCTACTTGGAGGTGGTGGGAGGTAGCATGTGACATTTGGATCTGCATGTACCTTGGGATATCAAAGAATCCATCCTTGGGGAGTCTCAAAAAAATGTACTCTGTAGAACTTAAATTTCATCCCAGTATTTGATGATGACACCCAAGTTTGACATATGTACAGGCTAAGTAGATTCGGTGGGATAATTCAATTGATCCATGTCTTGAAGTTGAGGTGCAGAGAGTCAAGGTTGTACTATAATTGAGAGAGAGAGAGAGAGAGAGAGAGAGAGAGAGAGAGAGACGATCCATCTCCAATCCATGTGCATGAAACCATTCAACTACCATACCTACTGTGGTAGGAGGGTGGTGCCATCTTCTCTATGAGAGACAAAGGGAAATCTGGCTTGTCTCCCAGTCTGAGGGGTTAGGCATGTAGTATGCTAGCTCAATAACATACTACAAGAGATGGATGGAAATTTGGCTTGTCTCCTAGAGGGGTTAGGCAAGTAGTATGCTAACTCAATAGTATCTTCTTGCTCCGCATGTTCATTGCATGCAAGTTTATGGATGGTTGGGCTAAGTGGCAAGAGAAGGTGAGTGTGTTGAGTTCACTTTCATTGTGGCAAAATGATGGATTGCACGTAGGAGAAGAGACATGACCAATGCATGCATTCGTAATATCTATTCAACCATAATTTAGGGCAAAGAGCTCCTTATGGTGATACCAAGTGACAACAATAAGAATAGAGTGGACAATGAAAATAAATAAGAAAATGCAACATATAACACACATGTCACGTAGGCTGTAATGCCTGTGGTGACCGACGGCGGCAGACCGGATGGCCATGTCCTGGGTTCAGTGGGAGAGGACGCCCATGCGGAGTCATGGGCGGCCAGGCTAATGTGGACGGCAGGCCACACACTATATAGCCTGGGGGATGAGGGGCAATCCTCATTCTTCCTCTATGGCTGGGTGGTGAGCCAGAGGCCGTCCCCTCCTGTGGTAATGCCCGTAGCGGCGTTACGAGCATGTAACACTGGTATCAGAGCGTGGTTCGAGGGGATCGTGAGAGTCCGTGCGTGAACGGGGGACCGGAGCCCACTCGATGGTTTTCATCCACAATCTTCTCATCCTTATCTCGAATGGAGGGTGTGGAGGGAGGCGGCCAAGGAAGAATGGAAGGGAAGAACTCTCTCTCTCTCTCTCTCTCTCTCTCTCTCTCTCTCTCTCCCCGTCACACACAACAATACGAATTGCAAGTAAGAGCTCGTTTTTTCTCTGCGTTGAAGCTTTATGCGAAATAAATTTTGTTTGATAATGAAGCTTGTCTGCGAAGAAGAAGTCGTTGAAGCTGTTGGAATTAGGGTTGCAGGAAAGCACACAAAGCTTGGAGAAGAAGAAGCAAGAATGCACACAACACAAAGTGTATTAGATTGTGTCAATGTACAAAAGATAAGTTAGCCCTAGAAGGATGGGCGTATATACAAGCCGGGGAAAAAAACCTCCTAAAGAGGAAAAAAGTGCCCCGGCGGTCCTAAGTGTGTTCACACACATCACTGCCTATATATATGGCAACAAATCTCCCCTGGGAGTGATGGTGTGAACGAGAGCTGGCACTCATGTATAGGGGAGTGCCATGCCCGAAGTAGATCAATCCACAAAGGGGAGCAAGCCCAAAGCTTTGCGGAAAGCTTTGAACTTCTCACGAGGAAGCGCCTTTGTGAAAAGATCGGCGAGGTTATCTTGTGTTGGCACATAGGCCAAGCTGATCTCTCCTGCTGAGAGTCTCTCCTTGACATAGTGATAATGCACCTCAATGTGCTTTGTGCGAGCATGAAAAACTGGGTTTCTCGCAACTGCCAATGCGCTCTGACTGTCAGTGAAGATAGAGGTGGCAGACTCCTGTCCAACACCCAAGTCAGCCACAAGCCGTCTGAGCCACACACACTCAACCGTAGCTGTGAAAGCTGCCCTGTACTCAGCTTCACAACTAGAAGTGGCCACAGTAGGTTGCTTCTTGCTCAACCAAGATATGCATGAGCTACCGAGCATGAAACAAAAACCACTTGTGGACACTCTTGTGTCATAGCAACCAGCCCAATCTGAGTCCGAAAAAGCATGTAAATCTGGCGGCAACGATCCCCCCTTGGGATAAAACAACCCAAGATGTATGGTGCCACTCAAGTAGCGAAAGATGCGTTTAACTGCCTTCCAATGCTGAGACCCTGGGCTATGCATAAACCTGCTCACCTGTGAGACTGCAAACTGAATGTTCGGTCTCGTAATGCATACATAAATGAGGCAACCAACAGCTGTCTGATAGAGTGTGACATCAAAGTGATCTCCAGCTCATGAAGACTCAACTTCAAACCTGTCTCCATTGGAGTAGCAATAGGCTTGCAGTCTTCAAGGCCAAATCTCCGCAACAATGTCTCAATATACTTTGTCTGACACAAAGCAATACCTCCATCACACTGCTTAAATTGTATCCCCAAATAATGATGCAAATGCCCCAAATCTGACATCTCAAAAGAGGCATTCAAATCAGCCTTAAAATCAGCAATATGACTCTCATTTGGTCTTGTGAGCAGCATGTCATCGACATAGAGAGCAATGATTAGATGTACACCATCCACACGTTTAACGTACAAAGTGCTTTCTGTTGGACTATTCTGAAACCCATGTGCAGTACATTCTAACCATTATGAGCTGCCAATGCACAAATGCTACGAATGGTAGTCATACGACAAGTGGGAGCAAAGGTCTCATCAAAATCAATGCCCTTTTCTTAAGCATAACCCTTTGCAACAAGTCTAGCCTTATAGCGATCAACACTGCCATCTGGCTTTCGTTTCAACTTAAAAACCCACTTACATCCAATGGCCTTTTTACCAATGGGCAAATCACACAAAGACCATGTACCATTCTTGATTATAGCATCATATTCACTTTGCATTGCAGCCAACCAATTTTCTGAATTTTGTGCCTCATCAAATGAAAGAGGTTCTTCCTCTTCACACATACTAGACACAGCCAAAGCATAACAATCTGATGTATAAGAGCCTCATGCTGAAAACCTGAACGAGTACGACTAGTCATAGGTGCATCAATCTTACTATTACGCAAGGTTTGCACCAGCCATTTAGGCATACCTCTAGCCTGCTCATTTTCAGCCCTATCCTCATGAATTACATCCTGTAAATCTGCATCAGAAATAGGCTAATCTATGATGTCGTTTGAAATCTGCATAGGCTAAATATTTGCCTCAGTTGGACTTACATTTGAATTCCCACCTGTAAATAGAGGCAAGAGCGTATCAAATACATCCCGTGAGCTCACGCATGTCTCTTTGGTACATGATAACAAAGGCTGCAAAGCATCTTCCACAAAAACAACATCTCGACTAATCAAGATACGCTTTGACTGTGGATGATACAATCTGTAACCCTTGCTCTCAGCACTGTAACCAACAAAAATGCACTTGACAGCCTTATCATCCAATTTTCTGCGTTGTTGCACAGGCACTAAAGCATAGGCCAAGCAACCAAAGACACGCAAGTGACCAATAGAAGGCTTCCTGCCATGCCAAGCTTCGTATGGAGTAATAGACTGCAAGGCCTTAGTGGGACACCTGTTGAGTACATATGCAGCACACATGACAGCCTCAAGCCAAAACGCATGTGGCAAAGCTTGGCTCTTGACCATACATCGTGCCATCTCCATAAGTGACCTGTTCTTCCTCTCAGCAACACCATTTTGCTGAGGGGTATACGGCACTGTACATTGGTGTTTTATCCCACGACTAGCCAGAAATGCATCAAACTCTTTAGACATGTACTCCCCCCCTCGATCAGTACGGAGGGTGCCCACAGTACAATTGGATACATTTTCAACCATAAGAAAAAACTGTTTGAAGCACAAAAACACTGCGGACTTTGCCTTTAGTGGATATACCCATGCATGCCTTGAGTAATCATCAATGAAAGTCACGAAGTATAAGTGTTTACCAAATGACGGAGTTTGCATAGGCCCACATACATCACTATGTACAAGCTGTAATTTGCGAGTGGCCCGCACAGAACCATCCTTTGGAAACGCAGAACGCTGCATTTTGCCCAAAATACAGCCTTCACAAACATGTTTCAATGGTGCCTCAAGAGGGGGCAATGAAGCAACCATATCAAATTTCTGCAAACGCAGCAAACTAGCAAAGTTCAGATGACCAAAACGAGCATGCCATAGTTTTGCATCTAAAACTGCCTTTTCATCAGAAATTGCATTTGCTGAATCTTCCACACACTTGTCATAAGAATTGAGCCTATATAGCCCACGAAACAAGGTGCCAGATACAACAATCGTATCACCAGAAGTCAAATCATGAACAGTACATCTGTCATCTACAAATTTGACTACAAGTCCAAGTCTAGCAAGCGCAGAGACAGACAATAGATTCTTCTTTATCCCTGGCACATACAAAGCATCTGAAAGTGTGAAAGCGCTGCCATTTGCAGCAGTAAGCATAATTTTACCAATGCCCTTCACTGGGTAAGAAGCATTATTGGCACATGTGACAGTATTCCCATTAGGGACAGCCTCAAGAGAAGTGAACATATCACGATGCGAGGTAATGTGCTTTGTAGCACCACTGTCAAAATACCATACATGAGAGTCAACAGAAACTGCCAAACATGCATCATGTACAGATGGGTCATACTGGCAATACACGCTAAACGCCCATTCTGTATCCTGCACAACATTTGCAGAATCTGCATTTGTAAAAGCATCCGCTATTGTGGTTGCATTTGACTCTTTCTTCTTTGCCTCTTTGGCCTTTAGCTTAGGGCAATTCTTAATGACATGATCATTTGCCTTACAATAGTTACACCTGGTCTTTTTCTTGCCTTTATCAAGAGCCTTCTCAGACTTATTGTTGCTACCTGTGGAAGGAGAAGAAGTTGCAGACCTACTAATAGGAGAAGAAACAGTGGAAGGGGCTGCCTTACCACTTCTTCTCTGCTGCTGGGCAGCAATAAATGCTTGATCAAACTGCACGCTGCCTGGCCCTGTTTTGCCTGGACTGCGCTTCTTGCAAGAGTTTGTTGACCAAAGTATCATACTTGATAGCATCAGGTCTGTCCTCATTAAGAAGTCTCCACGTGGAAGCAAAAGTCTGATATGTCTCAGGTAAAGCATCAAGAACAATCTGCACAAGAGAATGATCAAGAATAATCTCACTTGCAGAAATCAATTGTTCTTTGAGATCTTTAATCTCAGCAAGAAAAACATTCATGTCATCATCTTCTTGCATAATCTTCAATTCTAGCTCTTTACGCAGGTAAGCGATTTTTGCCTCGTTACGACTTGCATACAAACCAGCTAGAATATCCCAAGCCTGTTTTGCTGTTTTAGCTGAACGAATATGTGGGGTGATGTTACGTTTGACAGAAAGTGCAATCAAGGCATGAGCCTGCGCATCTTTACCATCCCAACGAGCTTGTTCAGCAGTGGGTAAAACAGCAGCAATAGTGGAGCTGCTAGAACCTGCAACATCCTCAACAGATCCTACATCCATAGAACCTGGACGTACATCCATACCCTGCACAATGTTCCACACTCCTTTTGCAACCAAAACATGCTGCATCATGTATGCCCAAAGTGGGTAGTTGCTGTCTCCATCCAGTTTGTCTTCAGCAGACAACATGCGAAATACATCATTGCTGTTATCAGCCATGGCCACTGACTGAAACTGATGCAAAAGCTGCCTATAATGAAGCAAAGACTGAACAGAAAACAACTCGTGCTATGTAGCACGGTCCACAATAGAGTACGTATGCCTGTTTTGTAGAAAACTGCACTGTCGAAATTTCTGCAGAAAATGACGAAAACACCTGTGCAGAACTTGAAATGCAAAAACGGAGCCCGAAACGATCTCAGATGCAATTTCTGAGAACGCCTCAATCGGAGAACGAGAGTTGGAGGGTGCTGGCGGCGTAGCCCTGGGAGCCGATGCCTGCTCTGATACCAATTGTTGGAATTAGGGTTGCAAGAAAGCACACAAAGCTTGGAGAAGAAGAAGCAAGAATGCACACAACACAAAGTGTATTAGATTGTGTCAATGTACAAAAGATAAGTTAGCCCTAGAAGGATGGGCGTATATACAAGCCGGGGGAAAAAACCTCCTAAAGAGGGAAAAAGTGCCCCGGCGGTCCTAAGTGTGTTCACACACATCACTGCCTATATATATGGCAACAGAAGCTTGTCTGAACGAAAAGCGTTTCGAAGGCAACGTTTTGTGTGTGGGAGACGTGGGGCGAAGAGCACAATTGTGTGTGGGGGGGGGCGAAGAGCTGCGCGAAAAGAAGCGCTGGAGAAGACCGCTGGCCTGTTGGAGTTTGAGGAGGGGCGAAGCGACGAGCCCATGTGCGTCTAAGAAGGGGCGGCCAGCCCTTTGGCGGCCAGCCCCGGTGGCCAGCCCCGGTGGGCGGCCAGGCTAGCCTTGGGTGGCCATGCCAGCGGCGGGCGGCCAGCCAAACGGTGGTGAAAAAACGGGCGGGCGGGCAACCACGCCCAAGCGGCGAGGGTCGGCCCGGCCCATTATTATTATTATTATTATTTTTTAAAAAAAGGCTCCCCACGGGCGGGCGGGCAACCACGCCCAAGCGGCGAGGGTCGGCCCGGCCCATTATTTTTTTTAATAAAAAAAAAGGCTCCCCATGGGCGGGCGGGCGGCCACGCCCAAGCGGCGAGGGTCGGCCCGACCCGTTATTTTTTAAAAAAAAAGGCTCCCCACGGGCGGGCGGGCGAGCGGGCGGCCACGCCCAAGCGGCGAGGGTCGGCCCGGCCCGTTATTTTTTTTTTAAAAAAAAGGCTCTTTCCAAACAACGGTACACCCCACGAAACAAACCCAACACGGCCGTCGCGCCGTGTGGCCATAGTGCCTGTTTTCCACGAAAGAGACCCACCGCACACGGCCGTAGCGCCGCGTGCTAAGAGAGAGACAAATCCCACGGCCGTAGTGCCGAGTCCTTCGAGAGAGAGCCGTTCTATGGCCGTTGTGCCTCGTGAACACGTCTATGGCCGTAGCGCCGCGAGGGTAGCACTATGGTAATCACACATTTGGTTCAGAGAGACTAAATTTAAGCCAAGCATAGACTTAGTATGACCATCAAAGTCACGTAGTTTGGCTATAGTGTAAATCTAAAACTGCGGTGTGTTTTACTTGGGCTAAGAGGACCGGCAATGGCGTCAGTTGTGCCCAAATTAGACGAAGTGCTTATCACAAAAAATCAAGATAAGCCTAATTGAGCCGTAGTGCTCATAACCCTTCACAATCTTTTAACAGTTGCTAGAAGATTGTGATAAACTTTGGCAAATGAGAACCATGTACAAGCGTAGTCTTGATGTGGTTAGGCCTTGTGTCCAAACAAGTTGCTTACTGTTTGTAGCAACAAGAGAGCCTTGGCCCGTAGAGGCAAGCTGGCCCTTGTTAAAAGTAACAAAAGTGTCACTACTTGGGCCTAGAGAGTAGTGACTAGTTTGATTTAGTCATGTGATTGCCTGGTAAAAGTAATCCCTAAGTTGTGTATTACTTGGGATAAAGGGGCTAGCAGTGCTGCTAGCAGTACTCAATTTGGTTTATCTAGGAGTACTAATCTGAGGGATTAGCATACGCCTAGATAATAATAACAGATTTAGGATTGATTTGTAGAAATCAAAGGTAAATCTGAAGGGGTATAGTCTTGAAATGTAATGCTCAATGCCCTTATAGAAGTTGATCGAAGAGAACTGTTCTTAAACTTACTAGCATGGTTTTCTCTTCTTTTTATTGCCATGCGTCGACATCCCACTGCTCGAGAGTTTGTGGTGATCTTTCGAGGGGGGAAAGAGCCTTTTTATATGTCATATCAATTGGTTTGGTGGTAATTTGATGGTATGGGACATCAAATTCTCACGGAATCGATTGTAGTCTTGGTGGAATGGGACGCCAAGGCTTGTGCATGTAACTTGACTCTTTGGCAGGTCTGTATGTACACTTGTCTGTAGTGATAAAGTGTGCAAGATAAAATTTGAACTTTGAAAATTACCAAATATAGCCATAAGTTGGGATAAAACCCAGTTACAGAGTTCGGAGAAGTTCTAGGTAGCAAGACCATGATGGTGTGCTAGTGCTAACAGAGTGATTTAGTTCCGGAGTGATCTAAATCTAGAGGTTAGCAGTAAGACTAGTTTGGTTGGACAGTTTCATGCATGGGGGACGCCCTATAACATTTTGCAAGCGTAGTCTTGCCTATGTTCAACATAAGTGTGCGATTGTGAGCACATTTTAGTTGCTACCATATGAATTTGGGAAATATATTACTTTCCTACATAAGCAATTGTAATATTGCATGACAGGCTATTTTGCTTACAAAGTTCATGTGCGTGTAAACCCTATAAGTCGTATGACCCCTGGGAAATGAGTGGAGCATTTCTAGGATTTAATAAGGTTTTACATGGCAATAGTGAGTAGTATCTCACTCCAGATGAGCCTGGTTGTTGTTAGTATCGGATCCGACATATGTAGTGTACACATAAACTCCGGCTGAGTTAGGATAGAAGGCTAAGCCGGAGAGCTTAGTGGTAAATCCTACTGTATCTGGTGAGTTTTGACTTAATCGGAGTATTAAGAAGTAAACTCAAAGTCTGAGGCTGAACTGGAGTGTTCAAAGGCAGACATATCTTTTGTTAAATCGGAGAATTTAGCAAAAGATGAGCTTGGGGTGAACCATGGTACCCAGGAAAAAAGCTCTTCACACTAAAATAGTGCACAATAATTTTAGGGTGATAAAAATCCATCGCAGGAATGTTTTACAACTTTCCATAGATGATAGATGAAGACCATGTACTTTACGGAGTTAAAGTACATAGGTGGTGACTTCGGCGCCACATTTTTTGTAGGAAGTCACCAGTGGTGTGGTTAGGTCAGCCGAGACTCCACAAGACCTATGCACTAGTTTTTAAGTTGACCTCTATGATAAGGACGTCCAAAAATTCGTGTTGTAATACCAGAAATTGTACTGCAATGTGCAATGGAAGGGTCAATTTGTGTAGTCACTTCTTAGCAGCAAGTGACTTAATCATCTTGTTATAGATGGTTGTATATGGTACTCCCACTCGGGGGAGGTACGCCATTGGGTACGGAGTTACTCACAGACTAGTATGGAGCTACTAGTGTGATGATAGTGGGTACGTAGTTACTCACTACTAATAAATAGCTGCTAATAAAATTAAGATCCTCGAGTGAAAGATACTCTAGATCAACATTTTAAATTACCGAACCACAATCCATGAGTATCGAGGTACTCATAAATATGTGGACGTTGCTCAAATCGAGGGACCGATTTGTTCGATGGTATGGAATAAGCAAGGAGAGTGGAGTAACTTAAAAGTTACACATCACTAGTCCTAGTGAGTTGTCGAGGTCATCCGTAGTTTGATGATCCCCTCTACCTATCTTCAATTTTGCAAGCCCTGGCATTTAATCCGTAGTGATTATGAGTTTGGTGTGAGATATGGTTATGAAGTTCTTACAAGAGTACTCGTTTATTTGCTTGTCACATTGGTTATAGCTTGGTAGAGATTGCCACCTGTAATGGGTAGGTAGCTTTGCCGCTATAATGGAAGGCAGCAAATAATGTTCTCATAGTTATACTTCATACCAATACCAAACAGGGATAGGATGAAATTCCTAAGTTCATCATCACGAAGTACTGTGATGTTTGCATTTATATTGAATGTATGATGTAATGAGACATTGGGCGTGTGTAATTACCATCAATTATCTAGCAACCTATGGCTTCGCAGGCAAGCTCAGTCATTATCTGTGGATTAATAATGTGGTTATTAGTAGTTTGAAATTTTTCTTGATAGATGGTATAACCCACCCAAATGATTCATAAGTGTGTAACCACTTATGAAGGGTAATAATATGCAACAATGAAGCACTTTGTTACAAGTGTGAAACCACTGATCTGTTGCAAAGCAGTTTATCAATAGTACCACCATATGTGCGTAGACACTATACCACATCTTCGTTGCAAGATGTTTAAAAGTTTCTTGGAAGGACTCAAGAATATAACATATGATATTAAACACGGTCTAGATTTGTTCTTGGACCTATGACACTAGCGCGTAGTCCGCTTGAGAGTAGAGTTTTTGAGGACAAAAACCTTTCTTGAGGGAAAGGAGGGATATCCTCAAATATCACATAAACTCGAATAGTTGTGTGAGTCCAGACAATACTTGAAGGGATGTGTCTGGTAATAGCAACAAAGAGTTGTAAGTGATTGGATGTAACTCCAGACACCCGTAGTGGTGCAAGAATCTTTATCAAACATCTCCACATACTATATGATCTGCTCGCATATATAGTATGGCATAAGAGATAGGAAGTTTGATTGTTATATTTGAAGGGAAATTTTCAAAACTTACATTTACTCTGAGTCAGAGTGGAGTTTAACCATCCGTAGATTGATGGTAGTTGAAACTCAACAAGATTCTAGAGCATATGCTTGTGCAAAAAATATTGCTCTAAGAGAGAAAGTATCTCTCAACTTTGGAACTAATCCTTGTGATGCATGATTAGATTGGCTCTAGTTTATTTCTCCTATGGCCGTAGAGCTTTCCAAGGAGAAGTTTTAACAAGTTGGTGATGCAACATGGTAGCGTAGTCTACAAGTATCTAGTAGCATAGTCTAAGAACTTGCGCTACTAGAGTGCTCTCCAGTACATTAGCTTCTGTGCTAATGACATGATGCAAAATCAAGGCATGAAATTTGCCTTGGCGTTTTGGTTGAAATACCAAATCACGGCTTGCGTGAGTACTACTAGATATTTGCTTACCAATAACTTCCCCAGTTTGTTTTCGAGGACGAAAACTCTTTATCCTGTAATGGCACGTCGGATTGCCCGTAGAGCGGCGATCGAGCTCGACCGGACACGTGGGAGAAATATGCTAATTACTCCATTGACGAGGCGGGTACTTACTTTACAAGGGTAGAGTATGTGTACCAACTATTGGTGACTTTCGGGCCCAAATTCTTAAAAAAAAGTCATGATAGTCCAAGTGCGGGTCATCCTGGGATGATTCAGAAGACCTATGCACTAGTAAAAAGACAGTTTTATTGGTCTAGTTTGTTTAAAGACGTCCAGACTTATGTGCTGAAATGCAGTAAGTGCCATGTCAATAAACATGAACGTCTTAAGGTTGGAGGACTACTCCATCCGCTGGAGATTCCTCAAGGGAAATGGGAAAGCATTTCCATGGATTTCATTACCGGTTTACCCGAGGGAATGACTCGGTGTGGGTGGTAGTGGATAGGTTAACTAAAATGGCAAAGTTTATTGCCACGAAGAAAATTGTTAAAACGCCAGAGTTGGCAGAACTCTTTATTGAACTTCTCTACAAGCTATATGGCCTGCCCGTAGATATAGTGTCGGATAGAGATAGAAAGTTCAACAGTCATTTTTGGAGGGAAGTCTTCAAAAAGATGGATACTACTCTAAGTATGAGTACGGCAGATCATCCGGAGTCTGATGGTCAAACTGAAAGAGTTAACCAAATTCTAAAGGATATGTTGTGTTCTTATGTTAGTAAGAAGCAATATAATTGGGAAGAGTACTTGCCCTTATTGGAGTTTGCCTATAACAGCTCCAAACACTCAGCGACTGGATTTACACCATTCATGTTAATGTATGGATTCCAGCCGAGATCTCCGATGGCTGTAGGCCTAGAAAAGGAGAAGATTCAATCTGTCAAGGATTTCCTTGAAGATATGAATGATATGCTCAGAGCCGCACGTGAGAGCATTCGTAGCGCTCAGGATCGCGCTAAAACTTATGCGGATAAAGGACGAAGAAAGGTGACCTTTGCAGAAGGTGACTTTGTATTTCTCAAGGTTCCTGCGCAGTCAGAAACCATGAAAACGGGAAAGTGTGATAAACTTTCTCCGAGATATTGTGGTCCTTTTAAAATCCTTAAGAAGATTGGGGACGTAGCATATAAACTTGAGTTACTGGAGAGTTCTCAAGTCCATCCTATCTTCCATGTCAGTAAACTGAGGAAATCAGTTCACGGGTTAGAGAACGCAGTTTCTCCAGAGATTTTGGTGGACTTGATAGAGCTACCAAAGATACCACATGAACCTGAAAGTATTCTACAGTATCGTGATAGACAAACCCGACATAAAGTGAACCAGGAGGTACTTGTTAAATGGACAGATAGGGATGAGGAGGTGGCAACCTGGGAACGCCGTAGTGCAATTTTCAAAAGGTTTCCCCAGTTTGTTTTCGAGGACGAAAACTCTTCTTAAGGGGGGGTAATGTCACGTAGGCTGTAATGCCTGTGACCGACGGCAGACCGGATGGCCATGTCCGGGGTTCAGTGGGAGAGGACGCCCATGCGGAGTCGTGGGCGGCCAGGCTAGTGTGGACGGTAGGCCACACACTATATAGCCTGGGGGATGAGGGGCAATCCTCATTCTTCCTCTATGGCTGGGTGGTGAGCCAGAGGCCGTTCCCTCCTGTGGTAACGCCCATAGCGGCGTTACGAGCATGTAACAACACATGAGACATTGATCTTAAACCTCATATGTATAAGAAAGACATGACCATCCATATGTGGTCCATGATAGGACATAGGCAAGCATATAAGCTACAAGCATAAAGCAAAAATAGGAGGCGATGGACTTGTGATGGCTAGAAGCATAGAGCAAAAATAGGAGGCAATAGACTTGTGATGGTGGCTAGAAACATAGAGAAAAAACAAGAGGCATGGACTCATAATGGCAATAGACTTGCGATGGTGGCTAGAAATGTAGAGAAAAAACAAGAGGCATGGACCTATAATGGCTAGAGCCATCTACTCCTCACGAGCATGCATACAATAGTAGCTAACTATGCAACACCATACGATGGGTGGAGCCATCTTCTTGTTACAAGGGTGGAGAGAAGGGGAATAACCAGCCAGAAAAAATCTTGAAATGCTAATTTAAGGAGATTTAGAAGTCATTTCAATGGCATAAAATCAAGGCGATAAAACTTTTTAAAAGAGTAATGTATGAAATATTTAATGTACATAAATTAATTAAATAAAAAATGATTTTGGTGTGCCCTATTTTATTTATAATCTCGCTAATGGCTAGTAAAAGCTCCCAAATGATCGCAAAGATAAGGGGATATGCCTCCGTGGATATTTTTTAAAAATTGATTTTAAAAATTCACATGGACCTCATGCTTGCAGAGATAGAGATAGAAAGAGTTTGACATTATGAGAGTCATGAGGGTTGGGGAAATCAGGTGGGAAAATCTTAATTAATAAGGTTGAAAAACCCAAGGTAGTCTTTAGCACTTTAAAGGTTTTCCTAAAATGACTAATTAATTAATTGAAATTGAATTTTCACTCACTTTAGGTTTAAGCCCCTATTATTTATTGAGGCTAAATTATAGCACACCTAAAGGGGAAGAAAAGCGTACTTTGCCAGCGTCCGGCCGGCCGGCCTGAGTCTGAGTCTGAGTCGGAGTCGGAGTTGCAGTCGGGGTACGCAGCATCCCCCTCCCCCATCGCCTTCGTCTTCATCAACGACCAGAGTAAGTGGCACCTCCTCTCTGTCGTCCCCATCTCTGACCTTTACAGGCTCTTTTTCCCTTCAATAGCCTGTAAAATCTGCGTTCTTGTGGCTTGGTACACATCTCCCCCTTCTTCACCGAAGGCAATTCTTTCACCTTGCGTTCGCAGCTTCGCATCTCCCTGTGCCGGACAAGTATAATTTCGAATCAAACAGCTTTCGTATAATGATGATCATCGTCCTCGTCGTCAATGATGTTAATTAATAAATCAGCCACCAGAAGTTCGTGCAGTGTGGTCTCATAGATAGTTCTTCAGGGTCGCTTACGGATGATAAATTATCTTTCCTATGTCTGATAAGCTCTATATTCCTGCTTTTCCTTTCTTACAGATGATAAATTATCTTACCGCTTTTCCTTTTTTTTTTTCAGGTTTTGATGGTTTGAAAAATACATGGATCATAGCACCATGTGGAAATTCCTGTTTTGGCTGTTTCTGATTGGCTTTGTGAAAGCAACTGTGGCTGGAAGAGGTAATTAGAGGTTATATAAAGATTTCAAATATGTTAAGATGGACAATTCTAGCTGATTTCGCATTGCTTGGTTTAAAATGTTTTTTCAAGGATCCGGATTCATGATGTTGGATGAACCCGATGACGGCTTTCAATACAACCATACTCTCACTCAAATTCTTGTGGAATATGCATCCGTGGTATGTGTTCTTGATAATGTTGGATGATGTATCCCATTCTCTCGTGTCTTTTTTAAAACAATCACCACTCTATGATTGCTCAAACAAATTAGTGGACAGAATTCAAGCAGCAAAAATTATCTGACTGTGTACATCTCTTAGTGTCTTTCATCCTCGTAGATAGCATATGGTGTTGTGCCATGTTTTTGATCAGGAGGCTGAGTGGGAGCCTCACCTTGTCAGTTCATTCCTTCAGTCACTTGGACTCTGGATTAGTGTCACTATTTGGGTGGCCAAACGGTGACACTGCCCCACAACTTTTTAAGAGAAGAATACACGAAAATTTGCATTTTACTCACATTTTCATTGAGGGGGGGTTTGAAAGAACATAAAAATGTAAATATGGTCGTAGGAACTCAAGCTTCCCAACCACCCCTAAGCTCGAGAGACTCTCGTAAAGGAACTACCGATGTCTTCCACCACAGTGATAATTTGTCGCACTCTCACTCACTCTCGATTACAAAAGGATTCTGCAAAATCGGTTCAGTCTCCTTAGAGATCCACATGAGTCATGCTTAGCAGAGGTCATTCTCACTCTCAATCTCATATCATATAAAGAGATTCACACTTTTGTTTACACAATCATTCATACCTTCAAATATTCCAAAAGTTAAACTGTAGAGTTGCATACTTATGACGAGAATGCAGAGGAGAGAAGCCATACTAAGGTTGGGTGTTTAACAGAGCAAAAGCCCTCAGTTGTGTATCAGGGTTTGTGATGACTGATTTAGCTGCACGAGGTTTGATGGCGCTTCAGTGGTGGCCCGACAATAGCACACCCACGCCCCCCCCCCCCACCCGGTTGCATGTAGAAGGGGATATTCCTTAGGGCTACCCCAGAAAGGGGATTATACCTCGTGTTTGGGCAGGGGGTAGGCCTTACGCCACCCCAAGGGGGCCATGGCCCTTGCCCACCAGCCCAAGGAAGGGCTGGGCAGGCTGTTGGCCAACCCAAGAGGGCTTGACCAGGCAGCCGACTTGCCTTGGGCCAGCCCAACCAATTGGCTAGCCCATAGGGCGGCTTGGATTGCAGGCGGCTAGAGCCCAGAAGGCTGTCCAGCAGCTTGCGCAAGTGGCCAGTTAGTCTAGGTGTGAACACGCATGTTTTTTCAGCATTAAATGCTACTTTATGAAGTCGTGAGGCTTTTTCAGTCAGCCGACCTGGATAAAACCAGCCGACCAGCATTAGAGAGGGGTATATAAACCCAAAGCATAAATCAGTCCCATCTATCTCATATTTCACCAAGTGCTGAAGCCAATCAAGGGGCCAGGACAGCCAAGGGGAAGCTAACGCAAAGGGTGAAGGATTGAAGGTCAAGGGCAGAGGATTCTCCTCAGCCAAGAAGGTTTAGGTTCAGTCTTTTATTTCAGTTTTGCATCATTCTAATAAAAGCAAATACACCATCTGTGGTGGGGGACCCTACAGAGGGTATTTGGGACCCAATACTGTGTCCTCTTCTCCCTCTCTCTTCGCCCGCTGTACCTCTGCGCCCCCTGCGCCCCTTTCTCTTCGCTTCTCTCTTCCCACCCGCCTTCTCTCTCTTCGCCCCCTTTCTCTTCGCCCGCCTGTACCTCTGCGCCCCCTGCGCCCCTTTCTCTTCGCTTCTCTCTTCCCACCCGCCTTCTCTCTCTTCGCCCCCTTTCTCTTCGCTTCTCCCCTTTCTCTTCGCCCGCCTGTACCTCTGTGCCCCCTGCGTCCCTTTCTCTTCGCTTCTCTCTTCCCACCCGCCTTCTCTCTCTTCGCCCCCTTTCTCTTCGCTTCTCCCCTTTCTCTTCGCCCGCCTGTACCTCTGCGCCCCCTGCGCCCCTTTCTCTTCGCTTCTCTCTTCCCACCCGCCTTCTCTCTCTTCGCCCCCTTTCTCTTCGCTTCTCTCTCTCTCTCTCTCCCTTTCCCCACCCACCCTTGCTCAGGCCCCCAAGGCAGCAACATAACTCTCCCCTGCACCTGCAGCTGAGCATCTTGTAGGTCGCATTTTCTGAGTCTCCCCCAAAGGGGAGAGGGTACCCTTGAGGGGGGACTCGTTCCACCAACAGCCCTCTCCTTTATCAGCAGCAACACATGGAAAGTAAGAAGTCTTTTGCCTTAGTCATCGCTTCACGATTACCGCCCATTCCTCCACCCGTGAGCAAGCCGACACCATGGGAAGCCTACCTCATGCAAGAACTGAAGAAACTCCAGGGAGAATTAGCAGCACTGAAACACGAGACTATCAAGAAAGATGAACAAATCAACGAACTGAAAGTGCAAGTGCAAGCCATGAAGACGAAGCAAAAG
This sequence comes from Cibotium barometz, assembly GCF_041138505.1. NCBI lineage: Eukaryota > Viridiplantae > Streptophyta > Polypodiopsida > Cyatheales > Cibotiaceae > Cibotium > Cibotium barometz. The sequence goes on from NC_141066.1 coordinate 38,330,850, forward strand.
GAAGCACGAGAAGGGCCCATACCTACAACACTACAATCAGAAACGACAAACCATGTTTCAAAGGTAAATTCAGTTAACTCACAAGATTTTGTTAAAGAAGTCATATCAGCGGTCAAAGAAAAGGAACGAATGGAAAGTAACAAAAAGGTAATCAGAGTCGGTGGTCTTCCTCAAGGCTGGGATAGGGCAGACATAGCTCAAGAGCTTCGAGAAGACTACATATTAGATACAGATGTACTTACAGCACAACTGAGCAAAGTAGTCCCCTTCGTGGACTTAGGAGACCCTATCTCTATTATAGTAAAGGGTACACAGGCAAAAGTCTCCTATATGGACAACAATGAGAAAATAGCAGTGATGAAGCAAACAAGGTCTCTCCAAGGGACAAAGGTATGGATAGCTGATGAACTCACCCCGCTACAACTCAAGAACAAATCGGCAGAGCTGAATAAAGTTAAAGAAGCAAGAAAGAATGGCAAATGGGCAATATACAGAGGAGGACAAGCAATCATTAAAGAATTCCGTTCCCCACCCCCCTCAAGAGCAAATCCATCCATGGATGAAATATAGCTATTTTTATTTTGAACCTCAATTTCGAACTAGATGCAATAGAACCCATTGTAATTTAAACTCTTAAGAGTCTTAAGAGTTCATTTTGAGTTATTTTTTTTCAGTGAAATCTCTTGAATCGGTTAGAAACCAAACTGTTTATTAAACTCATCGTGAAGATAGCAAGAATCCTCATGTAGTCCTATTCCAACTGCAGAAATCTCCTTCCTGGCTGAATATGCTCTCCTGTTCATGATCTTCTCTGTTGGATGGCTGCTTTAAAAGACTGGTGGAAGACATATAGAGTCTATACATAAAAAAGTAGGCAGCATTCCACAGTCAACCTCCTTTCTTCCTCCATACATTAGGGTTCACAACATGGACTGGTTCTAGTGCCAAACATTAAACCTAACTAGTAGCCTAGTATTATACATGCCTCAGATGTATGGGGATGATGCATGTGAGACCACTTGACAACCATTGGAAGAAAGGAGGAAGAGTAGAGTTGGTTTGAGGAAGGAAATCAGGTAATTTTGAAACTCATCTCTAACTCCTTCATTCTACATGAAACATTCCTTACCGTGTAGAAATTTAGACATGAAACGCTTTTTCTTTGAAGTGTCTAAACTCAACCCATTTGATGTTTCAAAACTTTTTCATGAAGTTTCTCATACTTCAACAAGGCTCTTAAGAGACTTCCCGCCCCTATTTGTTGGACATGTCATCTCCAGCTCTCTTTTACTAATTTTTATCCCCTTTTTATCAAATAAATGAACCACCAACAATGCGGAAGAGGACGACAGATGGCCTAGCCTGGCCGAATGGTCTCCCCACCCCCAATCCCAGTGTCCACACCATAAGTGGGGGATAAGGGAGGCCATGGGGCAGAGTGCCCCATATAGGAGGGCCGTGACGGCCAGAAACGTTTGTGTCAATGATGGATCACATAGAAGAGGTTCCAACCTGCAATTGTTGGTGTGTTTGTCAGAATATGCAGCGGAGATGATGACCAAGCCTGGGAACACAAGAGCAAAAACGCAGGCAGAAAAAACAGCACAAAAAGAGAGAGATGTAGGCGTGTAACTCTGCTCTGATATACACAAGAAGATCCCGAATATGATACAATCAGTGGTATGGGGGTGGGGGCCTATTTATATGCTCCCACAAGTGCAGTCGGCCTGCTGAAAAAGGGCTCCACGACTGCATATGCAGTCGGCCAGCAGCATGTACCCAGTCGGCCAGCTCTGAGGAGTCCACGACTGATCAAATACAGTCGGCCAGCTCCAATACACATCTCAGATGTAGTCGGCCAGCATATAGATCCTCCTGCCAACTCAGGGATGCATCCCAAGCCACAGAAAAATGGGAAAAAATGGGGGAAAAATACGGAGAGTGGGGAAAAATGGGAAAACACCTCATAAGGGCGGGCACACCCACAACAAAGGCCCTGGTGTATAAATCTAGACAGGAGATGACTTCTAACAGTGTTTTGGTTTGTATGTTTTTTTTTTGGTTTCCTGGCATGCTTGTTTATAGGCTCTCGCTCTCTTTTTTAAAACATATGAACATTTTGCAGGTATATGTTAATGAGTTGGATTCTCTTATTGCTTGGAACTGCACAAGATGCAATGGCCTCACCAAGGTGACAGCTTCACTTTGTTCTTTCTTGTGGTCGCACTCTTGGAGAGTTTAGTTCAAGCTTTAATGCTCTTTTTGAATCATCGTGCAGGGCTTCAGAATTGTTGAGCTCATCGTAGATGTACAACACTGCTTGCAGGTACATATATTCAGGTTTCCTAATGTGTAATACCGTGTCCTTTGCAAAATGTTTCAGGCATTTATACATGCAGGCATGCATGTACATTCATACATATGGACGTACATACGTAAGTAGATACATATGTATGTAGGTACGTAAGTAGATAAATATTTGTATACATAAAATGCATGCACATACGGGCATACGCTAGCCTTCATCATGGCTTAGTCTACCCTTCACCTCAGGCATGCACATACATACATACATACATAGGTGTGTACATAAGTAGATAAATACTTGTACACATAAATGCATGCACATATATACATACGCTAGCCTTCATCATGGCTGGTCTACACTTAAGCTCAGGAGAAGTGATAGAAACTCGGTATGGTGGTTTCTTTATCAAGATTTGACTGCTAAATTGGACGTATTTTATGCATGAGCCTGCACTCACTCTTGGGTGCTGATCATGTGAGTGGGGATACCATAGCATGAGTCCATGCTATGCATGGACCTAAGATTGCACTTCGTTTTTTCTCAAGATCGGGAAATCATCTGAACTTTCCATTGGTTGTACATACATGCATATGTGCATGCATACATATTGCTAAGATAGCAGGTTGATTAGTTCACTTCAGTGATTTTTGGTCATTGAGCTACAATTATGCAGTCATACGTTGGACTGGCTGAAGACTTGAATGCTATTGTGGTCGCTTTTCGAGGAACTCAAGAGAACAGGTATTTCTAAGGAGATTTTGAATGTCATTGCCTTTTTTCTTTTGTGTAGCTATCCTTTTTGTACATATTACAATCATGGATTTCTATTGCAGCATACAAAACTGGATGGAGGATTTGTATTTTAAGCAGCTGGATTTGAATTACCCTGGTGTCACAGGGGCCATGGTGAGAAATTTGGGGGAAATTTTTTGGAGGTTATTTGTTTGGTTTTGCTTCAAATGGTTTTAATTGGAACCGCTGCAGGTACACCGAGGATTTTATACTGCTTATCATAACACTACTCTTCGGCCTCGTGTCATAGCTGCTGTTATGGCCATACGGCAGGAAATAGATGGGCTCAATATTATGGTTACCGGGCATTCAATGGGAGGGGCCATGGCTGCATTCTGTTCTCTTGATCTTGTGGTATGTTAACTTCAAGCATAGCTACAGGGTTCGTAGTAATTCACTTGTTTAAGCTTACTATTTCTTCACATGCACGCATGCACACACTCATGTGCACCACTTTGTATAGGACTTTGAAGTAAGCATTCTTTATCAGAAGCATTGGGAGAAATCCGCTTCTCTGCAAGGTTGAATTTTCTAAGATCAGCATTTTTCTGCAGTAATGGATGGATGGATAGAGTGTTATGCTTCTCAACTGGTTTTTGGATGTTGAGTTTGACAGGCAAATTACGGCATGGAGGATATTCAAACAGTGACATTTGGACAGCCTCGTATTGGAAACAATGTTTTTGCAGCGTACTTTAGTGCTTTGGTACCGAGCACTTATCGGATGACTCATGCTCATGACATGGTTCCTCATTTACCACCATACTATTCACTTTTTCCACAACGAAGCTACCATCATTTTGGAAGAGAGGTGTGTATACTCCCTTTTTGAAGTGCCTATTGGGGTTTGTTTGGGTCTCAGAATTTGACTTTTGTATAATCTGACCTGAAGGTATGGATTTATAAAGTTGATCTGGGAAGCGAAAGCTATGAATCGGAACGCATTTGTGATGGCTCTGGTGAAGATCCCACTTGTAGCAGGTAATATATATTTTTAGTTTGCTTTGCAAGTCTTGTATGGTACTCTGCAATGGAAGACCGTATTTTCTCTGTCAGAGGTGATATGGGAAATTTTAAGGACACTAATTGTGGTCCCATGCTCTCTCTCCTCAGTAGAGCCTGACTTTGCAAGTCTTGTATGGTACTCTGCAATGGAAGACCGTATTTTCTCTGTCAGAGGTGATATGGGAAATTTTAAGGAAACTAATTGTGGTCCCATGCTCTCTCATCAGTAGAGCCTGAGGCCGGGGCAGCCCCTATTAGGGGCGGGCTGCCCTGGGAACTGGACAGGTGGACTGTAGCGGGTGGGTGCCTATGTGTGATGAGTGGATGCCTAAATGTGAACATAGCAGCCAGGTTGAGAGTGAAAACCGGTGCAAATGGGCCACAAAAGGTGTTAGAAAAATGCCTTTACCATAGTACAGGGTTGGCAATTGAACCCTAAAACTGTGTTTTTACAGGTGAAAAATAGGGAAAAAGGACAAATATGACTGAAAATAAGGCTGTCCACCAAAAATATTATACATTTATAAATAGCCCACTTGTTCCCTCATTCCTTATTCTTGTGATTGGAGTTTTCCTTCACCTAAACTAACCTTCTACCATATCGGGAGTAGCCAGGAGGTGAAGTTTCTTCTTCCATTTTCATCCAGCATTTGGTTGCAGACAGAGGTTCCCATGCAACTTGGGTTTGTCAGGGGGATATGTTTGAGTAGAGATTAGGTATTCTCTTCAGTTATCAGGCTTGAGTAATTTAACAGGGTTGTACATAGCTTTTGCTATGTTTTGTAATATAATTTTAATACTAATTGTAGGTTATTGGTGTGGTCTTGTGCTTCCGTTAAGTTTCCCATTGCGTCAAACATCTCTGGTAACACTTTCACTCGACCAGTAGCCTCTTTCTCTCTCTCTCTCTCTCTCACACACACACACACACACACACACACACACATCTTGAAGAACTTGAGACGGTCAGAGCAGTATGCAAGGCAGGGAAATGGGCAGAGAGACCCCCCATTAGAGTGGTCAACAAACCAGGCCCCCATTAGAGTGGTCAACAAACCAGGCCCTCATTAGAGTGTTCAAGAAACCAAAGCTAGCCTTTGATATCCCTGAAGTGAGAACACATGTACTTGGTTTCAACAAGCCTGCAAATCCATAGGCTTTTGTATGTTGTATGATGAGGCCTTATTATGGTCTCTAGACTACAGTTGGCCCACTGTGGATGTTAAAAATGTCTCTTTCTGTGGATCTATGGCGCAATGATTTGCGCATCAGGCTCTAAATGAAGGGATCCCGGACGGGTTTAAATCCTCGCCATGCCTCCAAATGGGCTGTCTCATGGATCGTATATGGTTCGCTGGCTAGTGACATGTCACTAAAACCTCTCAAAACTCTCTCTCTCTCTCTCTCTCTCTCTCTCTCTCTCTCCCTCAGCTCATGAGATAATTAATCAATTTCAGAGAGATGATTTCATTGATGGATTGTGTTGGTTGCAGGTCTGTGTCTGGGAATAGCATTGCAGATCATCTATGTTACATGGGAATTTTCCTTCAAGCTGATACCCGAGGCTCCTGTTCTTTTATATTGAAAAGCAATATAACTGAGGTGACAACGGGTGGATTTGTGGTCCAATTACCACTGGCCCGTCGAACAAAATTTGATGAGCAGGATTTCAAGAGCTGGCAATCTTTGTGACACATGCTTATGTGGGCTTGTGCGTTGTAGTGTGATCACCCGTGGACATATATCGTGTATATAAACATGAATTTGTTTATGCATATACCACTCACCCTCACATTTATGGAATGTCAAAACTGACAACCAGCAACTAATGTAAAATATCTTCATTCTTGTTCATGAAGAAAACTGGTTACAGGTAGTGCCTGTAGCCCATCAATGGAACTTAGGATTTGATTTGCTTTATAATATTTGTGACAATTGGCAAATTAAGTTTGTTAATTAGATGCCAGTACAAAAAGGTTGAGAGCAACTTGCACGGCACTCAGCACTGTACATTGCGGGAATCTTTTATTTTCGATAACATTAATGCACTTTGTTTAGCGGTTAACAAATACTGGCTTTATGGTTCTTTATACATGATTTATTTGACTACAGATCTTGAATTCTACAAAAGTTTACCACCAAGGACCAATATGCTTCTCTGAACCTTCATCAAACTTGTGATGCTAAAAATAATTCCCATAAGCATCTACGCTTACCTTAAGTGTGAACTCTGAAAGTCCTCTGTTTATATTTGAAGAGTGCATGAAAATGGCAAGCAAAAAAAGGGCCTTGTCCTAAACTTTTATACCAAATTCCAATGCCACATCCATTTGTTAAGGATTCATGGGCACCTCAACCATACTCGCAAAGCACAAGAACACTGCAAATAAATTCTATCATAAGCTTTGTTTACATTATTTTTCAAATAGAAGCTCTCTTTCCCAGTTCTCCCAAGTAGGATCTTAAATACATATCTCTAAGTGAGAGATAAGGGTGGGAGAGTAGCCCAGCGGTAGTGTATTCAAGTTTTACATGTTTGGGCATGGGTTCAATAATCTCCCCCAAACACAAGGGGTGTGATTAAAGATAAGTGTATGTGTGTGTGTGTGTGTGTGCGCGCGCGCGCGAGTGCACGTGTACCCGTATGCGTGCACACATATATACATATATGTGTTTTTGTATAGATTTAGAATTTTGCATAGCTCAATATATATATATATATATATATATATATATATATATATATCTCCTATCATGAGCTTTTTCCTTATGACATAGGAAAGCAGCACCGAGGCAACAATTGTGAGGATCCTTCCAACAGGACCAAAAAGCATACACGGGCGGCAATAAAGTGTTGTCTCGGTGAGGATCCTTCCAACAGGACCAAAAAGCATACACAGGTGGCAATAAAGCTACCGTGACTCCCTAGAGTTAGCCTAGATAAAGCACACCAATTGCAATGCACTTGTCCTTTTAGCTTGATGCCGCCCTCCATGCAGCAACTTCATATTCATGAGATTCACGAAGGCCCCTCCACAGGTAGGGCATAGAGAGCTTATATGAGCTCATAAAGATGCAACCCCCACACAATGTTAATGATGTGGGTGTTTTCATTGGCCAGGTGGCTACGTTATATTATCACATGATCACCTTGCCTTGACATGAAAATGACTATCGTATTATAAGATTTCATGTGATCATTATTGTACAAGGTAGCTAGTTTTTCTTTTTCATTTCCCATGACTTAGTTACTTCATGGAACCATTGTAACACATTTTTTGGGTCTCTCTCTCTCTCTCTCTCTCTCTCTCTTCATTGACCCTTCATTGACAAGGAGGCATAGGTTCTCAGCTATCCTCTTATATGTAGATGACATAGTCCTCATTAGATTCAACAGAAGTTTGGAGAGGCACTTTGATGCACTTCAATGTTTTTGTGATGGAATGAACCTCACAATGAAACCCGGTAAGACTAAGATCATGTTTCAGATTGCATCCAAACACTCCTCCATGTATAGAGGCGAGGTGGTTGAGCTTGTCTCCTCATATGTCTACCTTGGGACCACTTTCATTGGCTCGATTTTCTCCATGAGGTTAGTTGCCCCACAGAGTGGGAGGTTATGCCACTGTAGCCGAGAGTGTTTTTAAGGCTCGCTTTCAGGAGCCAAGCACCAAGAGTTGGTTGTTTGACACTTTGGTGAGATCGGCCATGATGTAGGGTGTTCTTTTTGGGGACCAAACTTGGGAGAGCTAGATTGGAAGAAGTAACAGAGGTTGCATATTATGACACACTCCCGCATGATCAAGAGTAAGCCATGCCAATGGTGGTGCCACATGAGATTGTGCTTGTTGAGTTTGGGGTAAACCATCATCTGCATCTACCATGTCTACACATTGGACATAGACCATCTTTTGCAGTTGGCACTTGAGTTATCCAAGCAGTTTACACGGGAGAGACATAGCACATGTTTATGCTCTTGCATCACCAGGTGGTTTGATGTATTTGGCCTCCAGAAGGAATGCCTCCCCCTGTTTGAGTATAGCCTAGATCCATGCCATGAGATTACCATTGGCAACTAAGTGTATCCTCTCATATCGCCTTAGCATAGAGACCAAGAGAGTAGAGGGTATACCTCAAGAGGCGTGGCTCTACAAATTATGCACAAGAGGGGAGATTAAGATGGAGGAGTAGTATGAGCTCAGATGCCTATGCCCAGAGATATGAGGAAGATTTCATTGTCTTTTCATGCAAGGGTTTGGGCCCCTCACATGGGTAATGCATCACAGAGATCAAAGATGTTTGGGCCTATATCTACTATAGGTGCCCTCATTAAGAGGTATTAACAAGGCTATAAACAGGGTGTTAGGATTACTAGGATTTCGCTTAGTCATCCACCATTAACTTCTTTGTATCCCACCAACAAGTGGTGGCAGATTCTCAGCACAGAGACCAGGTGCCTCACACACATGGAGGTATCCGAGATTGGGCATAATCCCGAGGTGTTGTTGGGAATAGTCCTAAATTGTGCCAAATGCTGAAGTAATTGCATAGAGAGGGATGAAGTCCTAATAGATGGAGAGGTAGATGTGATGTTGTGCTAGGACAAAATCAAAGTTGTGGGAGAGTGATTCTTCCAATGCAATTGTGGCTTAGGGAACCCTTTGAAGGAAGAATGCCTCAAGGTGAGGAGTAAGCATGAACCAAATTAAGCTTCAACTCTTTAACGATGACATGATTACAATGCAAGGGAAGCCTAGTTTTTCCAAATTCCTTAATTCTTTGAATTACTCACCATGGCTAGTCATGTGGTTAGAGGCATTCAAATCAACATACTGTACATCGTTTGCATTTGATGCATATGCTGTCATGGAACTAAGCATTTGTTGCATCACAGAAAGTTACAAACACTTTTATCTTTAGCCCGCTTTCTTGATGATACATAGTTCCCTTACTGCAACTTCCCACTTTTTATGTCATTCTACTTTTTATAGCAGTCGTTTGCTATATGCCTTGGTTTTCCATAGTAATAGTACTCTATGCTATTTTCACTCTAATACATATGGGTGTCTAGCTTGAGGAATTGGTTGGGGGCAGCAGGCCTTAGTGTTACCCTTGGGGCTGGTCCCACAGTGCTAGCCTATTTGGTTAAGCAGATTTTTGGCCAACTCATCCATGTTCATGTACTTGACTAGGACTTTTGCTGGTGGTGGTTGGACTCCCTTAGCAGGTGTCCCCTATCACTTGGTTCAGGTGGATAACTTTGACATCCCTATCTTGCAAATTATCTACTAGGTCTATTGTCTCGTGGTGGTAACACTCATCAAAGATATATTGTCTAGACCTGTAGAGCTAGTTGCAAAGCCTCTTTACTCTTAAGGCCAATCATAAATTGATCATAAGTAATAAATGATCTAGCCGTATATGGAGATACTTGGTTCTAGCAATGTAGTCCTATATGGCCTCACCTTCCTCTTGCTTGAGGTTCTTACTTGAGGTTATAGATTTCTACAATGGGGCTTCATCTAGCTCCATTGGGTGAAAATCCCATAATAAAGGTGTGTCTCAAGACCTCATAGTTGGTGTTATCAAGGTTTAGTGCCCTGAACCACTTGGTGGTATCATTAATCCTACCCATGGCTTCACAAACTTGATCAAACTTCTCTAGGTATTGGATGGGATCTCTAGTTCCATCAAATTTGGTCATCATATCCTTGAGATGTGGATTAGCTTTGTTTTTCCCAATTTTGAGCCTCTATGTCCTATATTTGTGGCAACATACCTTTCCATTTCAAATGCCATCCTTTGCATATCTTTTGCATATACACGTTATAATGAAACATATAGGAGTGGTTGCACAAAACCCTGTGTGTTTGGGTTTGGTGTTCCGTGTCCCATGGAGTTGGATTGTGTAGTTTCTAATAGAACTAGTTATATGCCTACTTGGCATTGAGGCTATAATTAGCTCTTTATGTATTCCCACATTCTCCTTACTTGGCATTGGGGCTATATTTGGCTCTTTACCTTTTTCCACATTCTTCTTGCTTGGCATTGAGGCTATAATTGGCTCTTTACATTTTCACACATTCTCCTTGTTCCTCGTCGAGATGATGGAGAAGAAGTAGAACTTAGTTCCATGGGAAAAAAGCTTCTTGGCACGTAGCTTGTAACAACACGTGGGAGCTCAACCACATGCAGAGTCAGTATGGCAGAGCACGAGTGGCAGGTGCATCTAGGGTCTAGGGGTGAGGGTGCCCAAGTCGGAGCACTTGGGCGCACAAGCAGGCTTATAGGTGGGCAGGCCCTTGTAAGTGCCAAGAGTGTGGTGTGGTGTTATCCACATTCTCCTCTACGGCTGGGGGGTGACTAGAGCTCTTGGCCCTCTTTGGCTATGGTGGTGGTTACCGTGACGTAACATTGATGTATTAGAGCTGTGTTTTTATTCATTGAGCGGCATCTCTCCCAATTCTCTACACGTGACCGAGCTCCGAAAGAGATAAGTTTTTTCAATTGTTTTATTTTGGATCTCTAGTTTTTTTTCTCTAGCTATGTGGAAGCTTGAGGACCCATCCATCTCTCTCCAAAGCTTGACTTGTAAGCATTCGTTGGGGGGATCAACTGTGTATCGATGACAACAGTGTGCACAAGCTTGAAGGTTCTCTCTCCCGTGTGCGGAACAAAAATTTACACACAAGCTTGAAGGTTCACTGTCGCTCGTCTTGCTACATGTGTGGGCAACATCCAAGGGAAACAAGTGCGTGGGCTTCTTTGTTGCTATGTGCGTGGGCAACATCCAAGGGAAATAAGTGCATGGGCTTCTTTGTTGCTACGTGCATGGGCAGCAGCCAGTCCCCCTCCCCTCTGCACATAAGCCAAGTTAGCAGAGGAATCACTCAACACATAGAGGCTAACTGCTCGCTGTGATAAAATGGGAAAAAAACTTCATGAAGCCAAAGAAAACTTCATCACACAACTGAAAAAACATCAAGAAGAAGAAAAGAAGGCCGTCTTGAGAAGTATTGAGAAGTAGAAGGCACTTTCTTCCCAACTAGAAGGCACTTTCTTCCCAACTAGAAGTATTGAAGAAGTAGAAGGCACTTTCTTCCCAACTAGAAAGAGCACAAAAGGAATGCCTCAGGTTCAAAGAAGAAGTAGAAAAAAGAGTAAAGAGACATGGAGTCCTCTCAGCTGCTACAACTAGCAAAACTCAATGAAGGAGAGTCCTCCCCAAGAGAACAAGACCAAGGTATGCTGCTAGATACTATTGCAAACCATGTAGGCCAGTTGGCTACACTAGCAGTCGCTCGCCACCTAATAATAGAAACCCTGCACAAACCCAATCCTTTTTCACATCAGCTCTTCTTCTATCCCTCACTGAAAAAGAAATTGACTTTGAGTCTGTCCTTATACATAAGGATATAGAGTGGATGGTCCAAAGGATGTCTAGACGACACAATGCACCTACATTAACTATGGCCATTTTTTATAATGACCTGGAGCTAGAAAATGCTAAAGACGTCTTTGTGGTTCAAATTCATCCTATAGTACTTAACTTCAGAGCATGGGTGAGAGTCTTGATGCATTCTCAAGAATTCATCGAAGATGAAGAGATAATCCCCTTAGGTTTTCTAGAAAATCTCTCCTTTGATTCTCCTTATCCTAGGGATTATATAGCTAATAGCATAACTTGGATGACCATATATGGGCTCTATGAGGCAAGGGATTGCTAAAATTATGTAAAGATTATAAATAGCAAATCTTACCAACCTTTGGGGATATGAAAGTTATACCTTCTATTGTGCACCCATTTAGAAAATCTAGAAGCACATGGTTCAAGGGAATTTGATTTTATTCACCTCAGAACCCAGATGTGGATGAGGATAAGAGGAAGCAACTAAATAAATTAACCTATCCTTATACCATGTCTATCTTCTCAGCTAATCTTGGCCGAAGCACTCCTAGAAGTCAACCAAGTAGTCAGGACAAGCCTACTGACCAAAATGAAGTAGATACATCTCAAGAAGAAGTATAGGTACCATAATACATAGCTGATGAAAGGAAAAAATGGTCATATAATGCTCAATGGGTAGTATATGAATTGGAGCAATTGTTCAGGAGATTGAAGGCCAGCCTAGAAGCAGTATGAGAAGCACTTGCTATTGATGTAAAATCTACATTAGTCATTGTGACCCTAATTCAAGATTATGAGACTTAAACAAAAAAGGTGGGAATTGAAATACAGATTCTCTTCACCAACATGGAGCAGCAGATGCTAGGCACTCAGGATATCTTTCATCGGGAACAGGAGCACTGGGAAAGTGAAATGGCTATTAAGGAGGTACAAAACTTGGAATACACTTTGGAAAGAATCAAAGAAGAAAGACCTTGCGATATCTGGGATACTGGCTTGATGGACAGTTACTGGCTTGCGATATCTGGGATACTGGCTTGATGGACAATTACTTTCCCTTCAATCAGGACCAGAGGCACCCAGGCACGTTTATTACACAACAGTTAAAATTCTACTAAGTTGCTTCAATGTGTCAATAGTCACCTTGCGATATCTGGGATACTGGCTTGATGGACAATTACTTTCCCTTCAATCAGGACTAGAGGCACCCAGGCACGTTTATTACACAACAGTTAAAATTCTACTAAGTTGCTTCAATGTGTCAATTGTCACCTTGTAGTTAAATTTTTAGGACTTGACATGAGAAAATATGCAGACCTTAATTTCATATCTATCACATTATGCTGTGCCCACTCTAGTCTTTGGTTTGTTCTTTGGTGATTACAGGGTGCAGGATGTTAGAGATTATTGCTCTTGCCTATGCATCCATTTGTCCTCAATTTCAGAGCCTGGGATAGGCCCACATTATGCTCACATAATTATGCTCACATAGGTATGGAATAAGAGTGAATTACCATTAGAATTTGTTGGATATTTATTTTATGTGCAAGCGAGATTGATCACCTCTAACTTGTCACATATTCTGAGCTTATATTGTGAATGTCATTGCAGATCAGTGGCAGGGTTAGTGTGCGAGATGTGCATGGATCCACTGGGCTTGCATCGGCGACAGAAATTTATTAACACATGGCGCGTGACGATTATTTATGATCGGAAATGGTAGTGATATTTTATGTGCACATTAGTGTGCAACATTTTGATATACATTAGTTCTATTTCGTGAGTGAACCTTAGAGTGTTCACACTTTTGTATTTAGGCTTATGCAAGCCTGAAGTGGAGATCCATATTTTTGGCTACATGTATTTTTGGCTCTTGCTTTTTGCACAAGGAAATATATTTAAATACACCATGAAGAGGATGTAAGCCACTCTCATGGTGGGGGAGATTTAACCCATTCTTGTGTTGCGTGCATAAGCTTTCATCTATTTTCAGTATTTTTCTCAAGTTTATGGAGGGCCAATCGTGAGCTTCCAGTGGAATTGTCAGCTCCTTGTGAATTATACAATTTTCAAAGCTGCCCAGCATGGATTAAAGACAATGTGTAGTGGTTACAAGTGTATGGTGTGCAAGAAGTGAGGACTGTCTACTACCAGCACACTTGCTAGGCAAAAATAACTCTTTTTACCATCCTTTGGGGTTTGTCAAACTTCTCTAAAACATTCATAACTATTTAAAGAATACGCTTTCAGATGATGCTGATATACAAGAGTCTATGTTGATTTGGTAAATTATCCACAAGTAGACACACAAGAAATCCACAAGTTGCAAAATAAATATCATGGCCTCTAGGATCTTGAAAGAAGCCTACAGGAAAATGAACAAAGGTTACAAAAATTAGCTTATCCTTGCTTCATAGATTCAAATCACATAGACGCTCCAGCTCTTTCACAATGTACACGTGGCTTAGAAATTGTGAAAAGAGGAGAGCAACATCAAAATTATAACTTTCCAGAGAGTGAAAGATGGTGGGAGGAAGAAGTATTTATGGAAGAGGGACAAACAGCTAATCCCAACACTTCCACAAAGGTTCCAGATGAACAATGTAGGTACAATGCAAGAGGAGAGAAACATCAAGATTATGACTTTGTAGAGGCTGACAGATGGTGGGAGGAAGAAGTATTTATGGAAGAGGGACAAACAACTAATCCCAACACTTCCACAGAGGTGCCAGAGATGAACAATCCAAGTACAGACATTCCCATGGCAACTGACAGTATTGAGCAGATATTTGTAGGAGAGGATGTCTTTGAGTTGCTACTAACCAGATAAGGACTTGCCAATTCCTTAAGTACCTGCTTAAATCCAAGCTTTCTATTGTGAGTTTTATGTATTGGGGTGAAGTTGGCACTTAGAGGGCTTCTAAGATAAGTTCTCTATCAATGGCAACCTCCTTTATGTGACCTCCCAATTCCATTATCCCCATATTTAAATATGCATCATAAGTGCTGAGGAATTTTAAAATCTGAATAGGATCATAATCTTTTGACCAAGAGCTTGCTATCGACCAAGTCTAGTGGCTTGCAACTTCTCTTGTAATCCACTCTCTTGTAGAGTTGAGTAACATACAGGTGAACGGTACACAAAAACCCATTTTTGCTGGTTATTAGGATCGTATTTCATCAGTCGCGCACATGGATTCTGTCTCCATTTTCACCCGCATCATCTAGCCAAGTTTTTGAATAGTTGTGTTTGACAGCCCATCCTTCAGCATCCAAGGTAGACGTATCAAGAAATTATGGCCTCCTCTTCTTCATAGTTGCTTTTTAGCTTTCCGTAGAGCTTTCGTGAGTCTTGGTAGACATGATTTCTGCACTCACCAATTTATGCTAGTAATTTTCTTCTTTCAATCATAGTGAGGAAGTATTGATAATAATGAGATGCAACCCATAAAGTGTCTTCTACCCCAAAATCCACAAAACTTAGACAAGGATTCGATATAAAATTTAAAAAATTTCCCACTTTCATGGCGAGTTCTTATGGCCTTTTTCCCTTTTGATTGAAGGTAGTCAAAAATCTTGAGAGCTGGAGACTCACAAGATACCCCTTCCCCTGCCTAAACGTTTCATACTCTTCCATGAGTGGTGGAAGTAGATTAGGAATAAAGATTTTAGGTTGGATTTTGAAAAGAAATTAATATGGGAACAAGGATAGTACTAGAGCAAGAAGTAGTCAAAAAGTTACTTGTTCGGCCAGTTTCAGATGTAATTTTGGTCCAAAAGTGATAGTCTAAAAATAGGCAGTCAAATTTTTTGGTGCATATGCATGAGCTCATTAGTTTTGGATGTGACATTCTGAATTATGCAAGAGTTGCCTATGAGTAGGAGTAGAAACTACTTGGTTTGGAAGAAAATAGTCAAATTTCCATTATTGGCCCAAAAAAATAGTCAAATTTTCATTATATAGTGTTTACTCCAGAGGGGGGAGCATCATTCTCATGGTATGATCTTTCCAGTTAGGGTTGCATCTGAACTTGGCCATCTAATCCAGCTCAGTATGATCTCTTTCGACATCTCACCTATGTTCATAACATACAAACTACCTTCCAAAAGATCATTTGCAACACCAAAGCATTTGGAATCATAACCATTACTCGGAACAAGATTTGTTTCTTTAAGTTTTAGTTTTCCCATTCTTTCCCATGTTTCATAGGACATAAGGTTTTTATTAGCTCCTAAATCTAAAAGACCCAGGGGGCTAGGAAAAAATTACTTTGCGTTGGATATCACATTCCCTTTCTTGAGGTCCATGTGGCAGCGCTGCCATAGGAGCTGGAGGTTCTCTGGCCGCCTACTCTTGCAATAGCTTATGCCATCCTTAGCCACTATTGATCCCATTCTTGGTGGTGGTGGAGGATCAACTGGAGGTTCTACTAGAACTGGTCTATCCAATGGTGGAAGAACATGAGTCCTCACTGCTACACCTCTCTCGGCTGGCATTGTGACCACTCGTGGTGGGTGAGTGGTGTAGGTGGGAACATGATGGTGTAATTGTTGAGATATCAAGCTCATCTAGTGAGGCAGTGGACACTGATGACCCGCCTGGGGGATAGGCTCCACACTTACACCACTGGCATGGTTGGTGAGATCATAGGTGATATGCGGCCAGTGGGATGACAGGCTGTGCAACAGCCATTCTAGAGACTTGCATAGTTGTAGCGCTATCTCATTTAGTTGGGTTCACACTATAGAGAACCCTAGTATGTATTTGGTTGAGTACCTTTTCATATGGTGGGTACTCTTATCTTTGTATATGGTGTGTTGAGTGTTGAGAAGAAGAAGAAGATTTTCAGCCTCTCACCTTGTGTGTTCTCTTTTAGGGTTTTGTGAGTGTGTGTGTGCTTGCAAGAGCTCAAGCCCTCTTCTCCCCTCCTGCATCTTTTCATGGTATGAGAGCCTGGTTCATGCTAAGGGAGCAAGAGAAGCACAGGAAGCAGTACGAGGGTAAGAGCTTCATCTACTCTTCCCTATTTGTGTTGGCGAGACTACACCCTTGTCGGGAGCTCTACGGGAGGCACCGGCAAATGATCTCTGATTGAGGAGCTTTCTTCGTGGGAGTAAAGCTAAAGGGAAACTATACTGTCCTATTAGACAATAATTTTTGGGCCAAAAATGCGTTCAGGCACGTTAGGACCTCCGTTTTTCAGAAAGCAGGCGATTTCGAGCACTGCGCGGGTAAGTCATCGATTCTATGCAGAACTGTGTTTTAAGAATTGCAGGAAGACAGATTGGTTGTGCAGACATTGTGTGTGCTGCAAGGAGATCAGCAGTTGCCATTGGGTGTATGTATGCACATTGAGGTCACTGGTTGTGACATTTGAGTGTAATATAGTACCGCTGTTTGTGTAGAAAATACAACAGTTTGTGCAGGACAAACTAGAGTGCTGTTTCTGGTAAATTTGTGTGTCTAGCAAGATGTAAAATGATGGCATAAACCAGATTGTTGCTGAGAAGCTTGACATGAACAACTTCCATGCTTGGAGGTTCAGGTTGACAAATTTTTTGATGGGAAAGGGTTACTGGGACTACATAGAAGGTGAGCATGAAGAGGCACCGGAGATACCGGAGATCAATCCGACTGTTTTGCAGATGTGAAAGAGTTCAAGGATTGGAACCAAGGAGCCAGAAAAGTTATGTATTGGCTCTCTATCAGTATACAGGACACCATGATTGGGAATATACAGGATGCCAAGTCCCCCAAGGAGGTGTGGGACACCTTGGTAAAACTCTATGAAACGAATACCAAGGCACGAAAGATACAGTTGAAGAATGAACTTCATACTGTGGAGAAAAAGAGTATGTCTGTGAATGACTATGCATTGAAGATCAAGGGTATTGTGGAATCCCTTGCATCTATTGGTATTTCAGTAGATGATGATGATAAGGTGGAAGTCTGTCTACGTGGTCTCGGGCCACAATACAAAGGCGTTCAAGACGTCTATTCAGACTCGGGAAAACATTCCCAATTTCACAGATTTGGTGTCTTTGTTGATTATAGAAGAGAAGAGCTTGGTGAAGACTAACAGTCTTCACAAAACAAAAACAGTTCAGAGCAACATGCCTTCTACACAAGTTCAGGAAGAGGACGAGGTAGAGGAGGCCGTGGACGCAGCCAAGAAGGTGGCCGAACAGGTAATCAGAATTATGGCTAGCAGCAGCAACAACAATAGTCCCAGAATTCACAACAACAACACGCAGGTGGAAGAGGCCAATTCAGAGGCAGGGAGTCAAAGAGGTCGTGGAAATTGGCAAAGGCAGTATAATGATACACGTGGATGCTTTTATTGTGGTAAGCCTGGACATGTGCAGGTAGATTGTTATAAGAAGCAAGCTGACATGCAAAATGGGAAATTGCAGCAAAACAACTATGCATCCTCAAGCAGAAACAATGAGGATAATGAAAGGTTGTTTGTTATGCAGCATGTCGTTGCCATGTCTGAAAATGTTGAAGCAGCACATAAAGATGATGTACGGTACGTTGATTCAGGTGCTTCGAACCACATGAAAAGTCATGGGGAGTGGTTCAAGGAGATGAAAAACCTTGTAAGACCAGGTTTTGTGGAAACAGGGGATGACACTGCTCATCCAATTGCCCACAGATGCTGATTGGGTTAGTAGTATCTCAGATAGAAGATTTACTAGTGGCTTCATGTTTTCTTTGGGGAGTGCTACTGTGACTTGGAGCAGCAAGAAGCAGCCTACAGTTGCTCTATCCAGTACTACAGAGGCCGAGTATAGAGGTACTGCTATGGCAGCATGTGAGGTAGCTTGGTTGAGAAAGCTACTTGCAGATTTGGGTCTATCAGTGGATAGACAAGTTGTCATTTTCTATGACAACATTAGCAGTATATAGTTGGCCACAGGAACCCAATTTTTCATGCTCGCATGAAGCATATAGAGGTCCACTACCATTTTGTCAGAGAGAAGGTTTTGGCAGGAGACGTTGACCTTGTTTATGTCAGCACACAGGATCAGGTCGCTGACATCTTCACCAAAGCATTGGGTACAAAGAAGCTCTGCAGATTCAAGGCTTCGCTTGGTGTACATGAGATGGAGTTGAGCTCGAGGGGGAGTGTTGAGATATCGAGCTCATCTAGTGAGGCGATGGACACTAATGACCCGCCTGGGGGATAGGCCCCACACTTACACCACTGGCATGGTTGGTGAAATAATGGGTAATATGCGGCCAGTGGGGATGACAGGCTGTGTGACAGCCATTCTAGAGACTGGCATAGTTATAGCGCCAGCTCATTTAGTTGGGTTCACACTATAGAGAACTATAGTATGTATTTGGTTGAGTACCTTTTCATATGGTGGGTACTCTTATCTTTGTATTTGGTGTGTTGAGTGTTGAGAAGAAGAAGAAGATTTTCAGCCTCTCACCTTGTGTGTTCTCTTTTAGGGTTTTGTGAGTGTGTGTGTGCTTGCAAGAGCTCAAGCCCTCTTCCCCCTTGCATCTTTTTAGTAATCCTGCATTTGGAACTATTGCATTTATTGGTCCGATCGAGGTTGTAGCCATAGTTATAAACATAGGAATACTTCTTGCTAATGAATGAGCAAACGAGTGTTCACCCAAAGAAACATGTGGAACCATAGTATTGATATAGTCATAAGGCATAAGGTCTATAGGTTCCGCCTCAGAAGTTTCTGCTAAAGAATTAGGAACTACAAAGTCATAGGGTGACTCGGGAGTAGTGGGTGGGATTCTTTCATCATCATGGGTGCTATGGAAAGTGAATTTTGGGAATCCACTTGAAGCTCCAATTTCCCAGGCTCCTCTTGAGAGTAGTTCATCCTCCCCTATCTTTACATTTGCCTCATTTAGGAGTTGAGTCAACACCTGATGGGTGTGGCTTATGATGAGGAAAAAGAGTAGGTTCTCTACCCAACACCCAATGGTAAATTTGAACCATCATTTGCACCAAAATGCAATGATTAGTGCTGATTAATCACTGATTAGTGAAATAATCCCTTATTTTGTGTGCAAAAAATAGAGTGTGTGGAGAGGCCAGATCTGGTGCATTAGAGCTCAAATGAGCTCAAATCCTTTCAAAGGTATCAATAGCAGTTAGTCTAGTAGAGGATCAAGCCAAGAAGCAAAAGATTTGAAAAAAACATTGAATGCTTAATCTCTGTTTTACCAAAGTCACTTGCAGATTTGATGCAGAGCTTGATGCCGCTTCTCCTTGAGGAATTTCACAAATCTGAGATCACCAGCATCATGTAGAGTACCCTTGAAAACCCTTGGGGCTAAGAGGAATTAGGCTGATTCACCTTGAGTGAGTGTAGATCTGAGATCTCCTTCAGAAAAATGGCGCTTCTTAATCATCCGAAATCGGCAACTTTAGGTGGCGATTCCACGAGCTGAGTAGGTGGGCTAGAGCGTGGGGCTTGTAGCTAGATGGGGCTAGGAGCTTTTAGCCTATTGTTAAGGCTAAAGGGAGAGGGAGCTGCTCCACCAGTTGGGGGTGTAGAGAATAGTTGAAAATAGACTAGAAATGTGATTATCTCCTAATTATGATTAATAGGGTGAATAGCAAGATAATTAGGCTCAAAAATTGGATAAATCCTAAGCTTGGCTCTGATACCATGTTAAATTTGCAGCAATGTGATGAGCTACGGTGGATTAAATGCAAGAATCAATATAATTAGGATGAGATTAAGATGAGATTAGTGAGCAATTAATCTAATACAATAATGTAGGCATGGGTACTCAAAAACCAACAAATTCTCATTAGGCCAATGTCTCAATTTATAGGTTGTACATCCACAAGATGCCAAGCATCTAATCCCACTGATTTCTCCTTGATTTGTGCCACATCCCCTACATCTAGGGGCACCTTTCCTAGAAGCTTTCCACACCCCTATATTCACTCATGCTACCCTTGATTCTCTCATCAGTAGATACCTCTCACCTTTTCACTGCTACCCACTTAATTACAGACTCCCTTTTAAAGTATCTTGCTAAGGGCTTATTCTCGCACACACCCATTCACTTGCATATTTCAAAACCTCTCCTCAAGTGAATACTTCTTCTACACGTGGAGCTTATACCAAGTTTTCCTCTTACTTGTTGGTAGCCCGTGCCCCAGTGCCTCAAGTCCCTAACTCATAGTCCTTGACACTCTCTCTCTATGTGTCCAAGGCTACTACAAGTGCCCGTGTGACCTTGACTAAAGTGCTCACACATACATCTACCCACATGGCCTACATCATCCATGGCTCAGAGGTGGTTTTACTCTATTGGGGCAGGTTACATTGGGTTGTGGGGTTTCTCTCTCTTTCTCTCTCACAAAAGATGTCTTGATTCCTCTTCCTTATAGGAGTCTCCATGAAGTTTGCCGATGTCGATCCTTCTTCATTGGGTTTACTGGCAGTCTCTAGCCATATGTCCTAGCTTCCCACAGTTGTGACAACTGAAGGTCCTTCCTCCTCTCATGCCTCGTCCTCGTCCTCGTCCTCGTCCTCGTTCTCTCGTGAGAATCCTCCTTGGGTGTAGAATGATCTTTCCTCTCCTAGTCCTCTCGTGAGAATCCTCCTTGGGTGTAGAATGATCTTTCCTCTCCTAGTCCTCTCGTGAGAATCCTCCTTGGGTGTAGAATGCTCTTTCCTCTCCAGTTCTTGGGTCCAACCCTTTCTTCTCTTTGACCTTGGTCTCTTGCTCTAGTAGATCTCGTTCTATCCCATGCAGCTTCAATTCTGGTACATTCTTTAAGGTTGCCAGAATAATCTCATATTCTCCTTTGTCCACACTTTTCAGAAGCACTGTTAGTGCCTCATCATCCTCTACCTTCTTACCTTACCAATGGCTCCCAGTTATTGCTTAATGATTTTGTATTTGTTCAAGTGTGTGGTTAGAGGTTCACTTTCGTTCATGTCAAGTTTGTAGAATTGCATTAGCAAATTTATCTTTGAATTTTTTGCTTGAGTGCCAAATAATTTATTGAGTTCAACCCATGCATCTTTAGCCCCTTTTATATCCCTGTAATGTGGTGAATGATTTCATCACTTAGGCTGAGTGCAATGAGTACTAATGCTTTCTTGTTCTTCCACTCATTCTCCCCATGCTCCTTTGGACATTCATCTCTTCCCTCAACTAGCCCCCACAGATTTTTCCTCATGAGCAAATACATGGTCTCTGTTTGCCATGTATGGAGCTGCTCCCCATTAAATTTAGCTATTTCTTGTGCATTGCCGATGATGTGAAGGGGGTCTTACCTCTTGATCCCATTCAAAATTCAAGGGCATTGTCTACCCTTTTACAACTCCAATCTGATATGTAATGATGATTACAACAGGTTTATCGCATGAATTCACCAAAAATATTTAAAGCCAAGGGTAACTGATCTATACTTAATGGTTGGGATATCAAACCATCTCGGAATTGCAATATGAAGTGATAGGGATCTGTATCCGACACCCAATGGTAAATTTAAACCATCAATTGCACCAAAATGCAATGATTAATACTGATTAATCATTAGTGAAATAATCCCCTGTTTTGTGTGCAAAAAATAGAGTGTGTGGAGAGGCCAGATCTGGTGCCTTAGAGTTCAAATGAGCTCAAACTTGTCAAAGGCATCAATAGCAGTTAGTCTAGTAGAGGATCAAGCCAAGAAGCAAAAAATTTGAAAAAAACATTGAATGCTTAATCTCTGTTTTACCAAAGTCACTTGTTGCAGATATGATGTAGAGCTTGATGCCGCTTCTCCTTGAGGAATTTCACAAATCTGAGATCACCAGCATGTAGATTACCCTTGAAAACCCTTGGGGCTGAGAGGAATTAGGCTGATTCACCTTGAGTGAGTGTAGATCTGAGATCTCCTTCAGAAAGACGGTGCTTCTTCGAAAATCGGCGACTTCAGGTGGCGATTCCACGAGCTGAGTAGGTGGGCTAGAGCGTGGGGCTTGTAGCTAGATGAGGCTAGGAGCTTTTAGCCTATTGTTAAGGCTGGAGGGAGAGGGAGCTCCTCCACCAGTTGGGGGTGCAGAGAATAGTTGAAAATAGACTAAAAAATGTGATTATCTCCTAATTATGGTTAATAGGGTGAATAGCAAGATAATTAGGCTCAGAAATTGGATGAATCCTAAGCTTGACTCTGATACCATGTTAAATTTGCAGCAATATGATGAGCTATGGTAGATCAAATGCAAGAATCAACATAATTAGCAAGTGATTAAGATGAGATTAGTGAGCAATTAATCTAATACAATAATGTAGGCATGGGTACTCAAAAACTAGCAAATTCTCATTAGGCCAATGCCTCAATTTATAGGTTGTACATCCACAAGATGCCAAGCATCTAATCCCACTGATTTCTCCTTGATTTGTGCCACCTCCCCTACATCTAGGGGCACCTTTTCCTAGAATCTTTCCACACCCCTATATTCACTCATGCTACCCTTGATTCTCTCATCAGTAGATACCTCTCACCTTTTCCCTGCTACCCACTGAATTACAGACTCCCTTTTACAATCTCTTGCTAAGGGCTTATTCCCACCCACACCCATTCACTTGCATATTTCAACACCTCCCCTCAAGTGAATAATTCTAGTACACCTGGAGCTTATACCAAGTTTCCCTCTTATGTAGCCCGCGCGCCCAGTGCCTCAAGTCCCTAACTCATAGTCCTTGACATTCTCTCTCTATGTGTCCAAGGCTACTACAAGTGCCTGTGACCTTAACTAAAGTGCTCACACATACATCTACCCAGATGGCCTACATCATTGATGGCTCAAAGGTGGTTTTACTCTATTGGGGCAGGTTACATTGGGTTGTGGGGTTTCTCTCTCTTTCTCTCTCACAAAAGATGTCCTGACTCCTCTTCCTTTTCGGAGTCTCCATGAAGCTTGCCGATATCAATCCTTCTTCATTGGGTTTGCTGCAGTCTCTAGCCATATGGCCTAGCTTCCTACAGTTGTGACAAGTGAAGGTCCTTCCTCCTCTCATGCCTCTTCCTCGTCCTCGTCCTCGTCCTCGTCCTCGTGAGAATCCTCCTCGGGTGTAGAATGCTCTTTCCTCTCCAGTTCTTGGGTCCAACCCTTTCTTCTCTTTGACCTTGGTCTCTTGCTCTAGTAGATCTCATTCTATCTCATGCAGCTTCAATTCTGGTACATTCTTTTGCCACAATGTTCTCATATTCTCCTTTGTCCACACTTTTCAGAAGCACTGTTAGTGCCTTATCATCCTCTACCTTCTTATCTTACCAATGGTTGCCAGTTGTTGCTTAATGATTTTGTATTTGTTCAAATGTGTGGTTAGAGGTTCACTTTCGTCATGTCAAGGTTGTAGAATTGCATTAGCAAATTTATCTTTGAATTTTTTGCTTGAGTGACAAATAATTTATTGAGTTCATCCCATGCATCTTTAGCCTGTTTTGTATCCCTATAATGTGGTGAATGATTTCATCACTTAGGATGAGTGCAATGAGTCCTAATGCTTTCTCATTCCTGTTCTTCCACTCATTCTTCCCATGCTCCTTTGGACATTCATCTCTTCCCTCAACTAGCCCCCCACAGATTTTTCCCATGAGCAAATACATTGTCTTTGTTTGCCATCATGTATGGAGGTGCTCCCCATTAAATTTAGCTATTTCTTGTGCATTGCTGATGATGATGTGAAGGGGGTCTTACCTCTTGATCCAATTCAAAATTCAAGGGCAGTGTCTACCCTTTTACAACTCCAATCTGATATTTAATGATGATTACAACAAGTTTGTCAGCATGAATACATAAAGCCAAGGGTAACTGATCTATACTGAATGGTTGGGATATCAAACCCTCTTCGAATTGCAATCTGAAGTGATAGGGATCTGTATCTGGTAAATTTGAACCATCAATTGTACCAAAATACAATGGTTAGTGCTGATTAATCACTAATTAGTGAAATAATCTCCTATTTTGTGTGCAAAAAATAGAGTGTGTGGAGAGGCCAAATTTGGTGCCTTAGAGTTCAAATGAGCTCAAATCCTTTCAAAGGCATCAATAGCAGTTAGTCTAGTAGAGGATCAAGCTAAGAAACAAAAGATTTGATCAAACATTGAATGCTTAATCTCTGTTTTACCAAAGTCACTTGCAGATTTGATGCAGAGCTTGATGCCGCTCCTCCTTAAGGAATTTCACAAATCTGAGATCACCAGCATGTAGAGTAAACTTGAAAATGCTTGGGGCTGAGAGGAATTAGGTTGATTCACCTTGAGTGTGTAGATATGAGATCTCCTTCCAAAAAATGGTGCTTCTTAATCATTGAAAATCGGCGACTTGAGGCGGCAATTCCGATGAGCTGAGTAGGTGGGCTGGAGTGTGGGGCTTGTAGCTAGATGAGGCTAGGAGCTTTTAGCCTATTGTTAAGGCGGGAGGGAGAGGGAGCTCCTCCACCGGCTGGGGCTGTAGAGAATAGTTGAAAATAGACTAAAAATGTGGTTATCTCCTAATTATGATTAATAGGGGTGAATAGTAAGATAATTAGGCTCAGAAATTGAATGAATCCTAAGCTTGGCTCTGATACCATGTTAAACTTGCAGTAATGTGATGAGCCATGGTGGATCAAATGTAAGAATCAACATAATTAGCATGTGATTCAGATGAGATTAGTGAGTAATTAATCTAATACACTAATGTAGGCATGGGTACTCAAAAACCAGCAATTAATCTAATACAATAATGTAGGCATGGGTACTCAAAAACCAGCAAATTCTCATTAGGCCAATGCCTCAATTTATAGGTTGTACATCCACAAGATGCCAAGCATCTAATCCCACTGATTTCTCCTTGATTTGTGCCACCTCCCCTACATCTAGGGGCACATTTTCCTAGAATCTTTCCACACCCCTATATTCACTCATGCTACCCTTGATTCTCTCATCAATACGATACCTCTCACCTTTTCACTGCTACCCACTTAATTATAAACTCCCTTTTACAGTCTCTTGCTAAGGGCTTATTCCCCCGCACACACCCATTCACTTGCATATTTCAACACCTCCCCTAAAGTGAATAATTCTAGTACACTTGGAGCTTATACCAAGTTTCCCTCTTACTTGGTAGCCCGCGCCCAGTGTGCCTCAAGTCCCTCAACCCTCTATTGGGGTAGGTTACATTGGGTTGTGGGGTTTCTCTCTCTTTCTCTTTCAGAAAAGATGTCCTGACTCGTCTTCCTTTAGGACTCTCCATGAAGTTTGCCAATGTCGATCCTTCTTCATTGGGTTTGCGGGCAATCTCTAGCCATATGTCCTGGCTTCCCACAGTTGTGACAAGTGAAGGTCCTTCCTCCTCTCATGCCTCGTCCTCGTCCTTGTGAGAATCCTCCTCGGGTGTGGAATGCTCTTTTCTCTCCAGTTGTTGGGTCCAACCCTTTCTTCTCTTTAACCTTGGTCTGTTGCTCTAGTAGATCTCCTTCTATCTCATCATGCAGCTTCAATTCTGGTACATTCTTTAAGGTTGCAACAATGTTCTCATATTCTCCTTTGTCCACACTCTTCACAGAAGCACTGTTAGTCTCTCATCATGCAGCTTCAATTCTGGTACATTCTTTAAGGTTGCAACAATGTTCTCATTTCTCATATTCTCCTTTGTCCACACTCTTCACAGAAGCACTGTTAGTCTCTCATCATCCTCTACCTTCTTACCTTACCAATGGCTGCCAGTTGTTGCTTAATGATTTTGTATTTGTTCAAGTGTGTGGTTAGAGGTTCACTTTCCTTCATGTCAAGTTTGTAGAATTGCATTAGCAAATTTATCTTTGAATTTTTTGCTTGAGTGCCAAATAATTTATTGAGTTCATCCCATGCATCTTTAGCCCATTTTGTATCCCTATAATGTGGTGAATGATTTCATCACTTAGGCTGAGTGCAATGAGTCCTAATGCTTTCTCATTCATGTTCTTCCACTCATTCTCCCCATGCTCCTCTGGACATTCATCTCTTCCCTCAACTAGCCCCCACAGATTTTTCCTCTTGAGCAAATACATGGTCTTTGTTTTCCGGGTGAATAGCAATATAATTAGGCTCAAAAATTGGATGAATCCTAAGCATGGCTCTGATACCATGTTAAATTTGCAGCAATGTGATGAGATATGGTGGATCAAATGCAAGAATCAACATAATTAGCATGTGATTAAGATGAGATTAGTGTGAGCAATTAATCTAATACAATAATGTAGGCATGGGTACTCAAAGACCAGCAAATTCTCATTAGGACAATGCCTTAATTTATAGGTTTTACATCCACAAGATGCTAAGCATCTAATCCCATTGATTTCTCCTTGATTTGTGCCACCTCCCCTACATCTAGGGGCACATTTTCCTAGAATCTTTCCACACCCCTATATTCACTCATGCTACCCTTGATTCTCTTATCAGTAGATACCTCTCACCTTTTCACTGCTACCCACTTAATTAGAGACTCCCTTTTACAGTCTCTTGCTAAGGGCTTATTCCCACGCACACCCATTCACTTGCATATTTCAAGACCTCCCCTTAAGTGAATAATTCTTCTACATGTGGAGCTTATACCAAGTTTCCCTCTTACTTGGTAGCTTGCGCCCAGTGCCTCATGTCCCTAACTCATAGTCCTTGACACTCATGAGGCACTGGTAGCTTGCGCCCAGTGCCTCATGTCCCTAACTCATAGTCCTTGACACTCTCTCTCTCTCTGTTTGTCCAAGGATATTACAAGTGCCCCTGACCTTGACTAAAGTACATCTACCCGCATGGCCTACATCATCGATGGCTTAGAGGTGGTTTTACTCTATTGGGACAGGCTACATTGGGTTGTGGGGTTTCTCTCTCTTTCTGTCTCACAAAAGATGTCCTGACTTCTCTTCCTTAGGAGTCTCTAACACCATGAAGTTTGCCGATGTTGATCCTTCTTCATTGGGTTTGCTGGCAGTCTCTAGCCATATGTCTTGGCTTCCCATAGTTGTGACAAGTGAAGGTCATTCCTCCTCTCATGCCTCTTCCTCGTCCTTGTCCTCGTCCTCGTGAGAATCCTCCTCAGGTGTAGAATGCTCTTTCCGCTGCAGTTGTTGGGTCCAACCCTTTCTTCTCTTTGACCTTGGTCAAGGTTGACAAAGGAGAAGGATATGAATACCGTGCAAGCTATTTTGTCAGCACCAGTGGCTTGTACCTTACCATTGCTTGATTTGATAAAAATTTGACCTGAGCTGTGGAATGATATTGCCACATGTTTGTCAGAGCCGGTATTGCTACAAAAGGGTCACCATGAGTGTACTATACACCCCGAGACAAAGCATGTTATGCCAGTTCCTATCAACAAAGTAGGAAAATTTTGTGAGGATGATCAGGGAAATGCTACCCTCCCATAAGAAGTGCGAAAAGTAGTTTCAACTGCAATACTTGATAGTGGTGCAGGAGTGGGCATTGTGACAAGGTCCATTTGGGAAAAGTGGGGCAAACCAGCTATTAGGAGTACCAGGATGCGCTTGCAGCTAGCAGATGGGAGCTTAGAACATCCCCTTGGGCTGCTTGAGAACATATTGGTCACCACATGTGGGATTGAATATGAGCACACCTTTGCAGTAGTGGATTTTGGAAAACATCCAAACTATGAAGTGATATTGGGTAGACCATTCATGCGACAATTTCAAATGATTCAAGATTGGGGATACAATTATTTGTACCTCCGACATGATCATGTCATCACAAGAGTCAACCTAAGGAATCACTCATATCGTGATGTAACAAGGTCTCCAATAGATGAGTTTGATTCTGCTTCATCTGAGGGCTCAAGAGTTACATTGTCAGATGGGCGAGAAGATCTGTGGATGTGTGGAGCCTCATGTAGGGGTTTCAACACAGAGAGACTTAAGGGTAATCGAAGTGTATCAGATGAGGCATACATTCCACAACCCTTCCCTGAGCATTTAATTGATCCACTAGAATGGAGTCATGTCCTTGTAACATTATCGACATGTGCTTTACCGAAGCCAATTCAATTTTGTGACTCAGATGGATATGACATTATTCCTATACGAATGGTACAACCACGTGACCTTCTAGATGATTTGTACTATAGGAATGCTTCCACAACAGCACTGCATGTAGAAGAAGTCTCAGTGGAGAATTTAACACTCAAATCTGCTAATGATGCCGATCAAAAGGGTGGTGTTTCTACCTTACAAAACCCACTTTCAAAATCTGCTCTTGAAGCTCCAAAACAAATGATGTGGATAATTGATAAGTACTCAAGTGAGGGCCATGGCTGGCATGTTCCAACTACTCTAGTCGCTGCTCAAAGAAGGCCAGGCAAGAAGGAATTATCAATTTGGCTACCCAAAGATGCGTACAAACTTGTACCATCTAGTTAAGAAGCACATCATTTCCAAGCCTAAATCTCAGATTGTTACTCGATGGGTCCCAAAACATGTTCTTAAAGCACAAGGCTATTATGAGGGGGCAACAGCAATTTGGCTTCCAAAATGCCATGGTTTGCTAGGAGTAAAAGAGTGTTTCCGAAAGATTCCAAAAGCCACCCTTGATTTTCCATATCAGTGGGTGCAAAAGAAATCAACACAAACTCTTCAAGATAGGATAGGTGGCTGTGATAGTACCTACAAATCTACTTGTGTTGATCTTCCTAAAACATGTATTGAAACACCGGTTGTCCCAATTTCTCCTTATTACCCAAGTCCACCATCAACATGTGTACCTAAGACAAGTCCAAATGAGTCTCATTTGAGCATAGATTCTAGCATTTCAATGCCTAAATCCTCTTATCTTGCTCAAATTCCAAGACAATGGCTAAAATTCCCACCTAAGAAGGACATACCAAAAACTAAAGATAAGGCATTAACACTACAATTGAAGCTCTTTGGTAGATCAATGTTTGAATAATGTAGTTCCTTATACCTTTAGAAGATGTGTTCTTTTTGAGATAATCTTGTTTTTGATTAGAATTGTAATGATGGATATGAGTGTTCTAAATTTCATTGTTCTACGTCCAGATAACTCCTGATGGATATTTGGCAAGATACATGTCCACCATGCATTGACCCTGATAGTACTCGACCTAATCATCCTCGCGGGGGATATAGTGCTCCTCCGTTTCAAACACATTCTAGGTACTTCTATGCTCCCTTAGGTGAAAATTGCTGTGGGCATCACTTTGTCACGTTATTCTATCAACAGCATCACCCATTTCCACATTGTCAAGAGTGTGCACGGCTCGTATTAGGAGAAGCTTCACATATTTGTTGGATATGCCGCTCTTACTTTAGACGATATGGCACGGGCTTAATGAAGCAAATTGTGGGAATTACACCCCAACGCCATAATCTTCTTAATGTGAGAATACCAGAGAGAGGACCAAATCAACGTAGATTACCTGAGGAGGTTCAAGCACAACAATGGAGAGATACAAGCTTAAATGACTTGCAACCACCGATCTTGCAAGCCCTCCTTCCCCAAGCCTCAACATGTCAATATTGGATCAATATGAGTACCTATATTGCGCAGTTCCAAAATCAAAATTGTCTGCTTAACCTTCCAATAGAACCAATGCCATATTTTAGTGAGGAAGCACTCCTTCCTCTACCACCTTCTCCAGAGGCTAGTTTTTGTGAAGAGTTATCCCTGCATCCTGAGGAAATTGATACCATCTTTCCAGCAGAAGTGGACACGGATCCACCACCAGCGCAAGGGTAAGCTCAACGACTCCACAATAAGATCGACAAGCCAGGGCACTTTTCTCCCATTGGGTTTTTCCCCTCAGCTATATTCGGTGATTGGCACCAATAGCAAATTTTATTCCTTTCTTTTCTTTCCTTGTTTGTTAATAAAAATTTTGCAGAGATCTCAGCTTAACAAGAGCATCAAACACGCCCCTATAGTCCACCTACTGTGCACACAAATTAGGAAGGGGGGAGACATGCTACGCCTACAAAGATCAAGGAGGAGCAATCTGCACAAAATCAGCAATTCATCAATGCAAACGAACAATATCAACAGGGCACTACAAAAGGTGTATTCAAATCTTAATCTTTATTTCTTTATGTGCTTTTATCTTTTGGATATATGGTTTGCATGTTCACACAATGTTGGCTGGTTTAAGTTTTTGATTAGTTGTTAAAATATGGTGAGTGAATTCTAGATTCTTAGAAGACTTAGTAAAAGATATTTCTATCTAAAGACAGTGTAGGATATATACCAAGGGAGTATGCCAAGTTCTTATGCTTTCAAGGTATATTAGTTATCCCTAGTGGTAGCTACCTCTTAGGTATGAGCTAAGTGCTAGGAGTAATAAAAATTTATGAAAATATACCCTTAAAAAAATATACAAAGTGAATTGAGACATGACGTGTCTACAGCCATGAGGAATGCTTGGTAGGACGTGGGGTTGTCTTAGCACCTTGGGGCCGATGCCTTGGTTTCTATGGGGTGAACACGGATGTCTAAAAAACTTCAGAAGAAGACCTTCAAGGAATCTATCGCCTTGATAGATGTTGGTAGGACTCTGGGGTACACTATGGGCCCTCGAGACCGATGCCCTCATCTTCAAGGGGTACTCCTTATGTCATAAAAGAAAGAAAAAGGGTCTGTCGCCCTTGAGATACTTAGCGGTCTTTAGATTCTCTTGGCGGAGGTCTCTTGGCCATTGCTTGGGTCTCTTTGGGATGGAACCTTAATCTTTATCACCTTCTACACACACATCAAAAAAAAAAAGAAAAAAAAGAAAAAAAAAGAAGTTCCAATCACCTTTGCTCATATTTAGGAGTAGGTTTGCCACTTAGGAATAACTTAAATACTTGTAGGACATTGAGACTGCGGTCATAATCGGCGGTGTACAAGCACACTTGCCTTTGCATAGCACTATCTATCACTTAAGTCTCACTTTGACTAGTCTTTACTCACCTATTTTAGTACTCTTTAAAACTTTAATCAGCCTTGCACTTGTATGCTCACGTGTGAAATTATCATTGCTGGTTTTTCTTTTCTTTTCTTTTCTTTTCTTTTTTTCAATAAA
Organism: Cibotium barometz; assembly: GCF_041138505.1. NCBI lineage: Eukaryota > Viridiplantae > Streptophyta > Polypodiopsida > Cyatheales > Cibotiaceae > Cibotium > Cibotium barometz. The sequence goes on from NC_141066.1 coordinate 38,362,400, forward strand.
AGACTTTACTTGTATCCATTGTTTTTTTGTTGCAGCTCTTGCTACTACCGCGCTCGAGGACGTGCGCAAAATAGGAAGGGGGAGTGTTGCATGACAAATGAAGATCAATGCAAGGATGCAACAAAAAAGACACTTAGGGCTCTTGTAAAGAATTCCAAGTTGTAGATGAATGTGGGAGAGGGCTTGACAATAATCCCACATGGGAACTTTTGGGAGTTCTAGAGTTTTTGTATAAAAGGTGGCCCATTTGAGAGCTAGAGGGGACTCTTTGGTCATTTGGTTGAGAGGCTCATAGAGAGAGCTTGCTCCATAGCTCCTTCTCATGTGCTCTCCCAAGGCTCTCCATCTCCATTCATGCTTCAATCTTATACTCTCTATTCTCTACATTTTCAATGATATGAGGTTATGGTCTACACACTTGCTAATCTAGATTTCTTAATGATGTTTTGCATGACAAATGAAGATCAATGCAAGGATACAACAAAAAAGACACTTAGGGCTCTTGTAAAGAATTCCAAGTTGTAGATGAATGTGGGAGAGGGCTTGACAATAATCCCACATGGGAACTTTTGGGAGTTCTAGAGTTTTTGTATAAAAGGTGGCCCATTTGAGAGCTAGAGGGGACTCTTTGGTCATTTGGTTGAGAGGCTCATAGAGAGAGCTTGCTCCATAGCTCCTTCTCATGTGCTCTCCCAAGACTCTCCATCTCCATTCATGCTTCAATCTTGTACTCTCTATTCTCTACATTTTCAATGATATGAGGTTATGGTCTACACACTTGCTAATCTAGATTTCTTAATGATGTTTTGATGCTAAAATCTGATTTGTAGAGTGCATATGATGAAGCTTGTGCATGAAATGATGTGTAGTTGAGGCTTGTGTGATAGCTCTTTGCATGTTAGATTCTTTGCATAAGTTGCATTTTTATGCTTAAGTGTAGCCTAATCTTGATGCTTTGATTATGTTAGATTGATTACTTGAGTGTTGAAGAAGGATTGAGTAGGACTAGAAGTCATTAGTGTGTGGTTAACTAATCTTCTCCCATTCGGGATAGCCTCTATGCGCTAACCGGGTTGCATTCACGGATTGACAAAGTGTGTGGGTTGGAGTGTAGCCTCCGCTATGCTATGATGTCCCAAACAATGGCGCTGCTGCCGGGGAATGCACACCTAAGTTAGTGAAGGGTGTTAACCATTACTTCTTACCAAGTGCTCCATTGATTGCAAAATCGTGGATTAGGGTAGATTAGAGTAGAGTTTGCAAGGGCATTGAGTGTGTGATCTCAAGGGCGCCTTGTGTGTTTTCTGTTTTTTGATTAGAAGCAAAAAAAAAAATTAAAACCCCATTGCGGTAGAGAAATCCCGCCATTAATTAGGTTTAAGTGCTTTCTGTTTTTGTATTTTTTGGCATACCTTGTGTCACTAATCAACTAAAACACTAACATTTGTGTTTTTGTGTTGCGATTGGGAGGGCTTTGTGATGCGGCCCTCATCTTTCCTTCCATCATCTAACAAGATCTTTGGAGGTGACTTTTTAATATGTATATATATATATATATATATATATATATATATATATATATATATATATACGCTGAAAGCCAAGGCTTTGGAGGTGGAAGAGGCGGAGTAGCCAGCGTGGAAGGACCTGCGTGGAGGCCTTTTTTTTTTTTTTTAAAGAAAAACACACAAAAGTCGGCTGGCTGTAGGCATTGCAGAAGGCCGGCGAAGAAGAAAGCCAAGGGGCTGCGTGGCTGTTGGAGGGGCAGGTGAAGGTGACCAACGTAGGCAGGCTGTGGATGCTGTGGCCAGCCCAGGCGATCTCAGTGGAGGTGGTGAAGGCGCTGCGTGGAGTGGGGGACCGTAGGCGAGCTGCAGCCGACGTGGCGTTGAAGTGTGGCAGCTGGAGGCGGCTGGCAGCTGGAGGCGACTAAGGCTGCAGCAGTGGAAGGCTGGCCGCAAGCAAAGCGAAGGCCGAAGGCGTGGAGAGTGGGCGGTGAGAAGATAGTGGGGCGACGAAGGCGGAAGGCGTGGAGAGAGGCGGTTGCGAAGAAGGGCTGTAGGCGGTGGCTGCAAACTTGGAGAAAGGAAGGCGGCGGCTAGCGAGGTGTAGAAGAAGGAAGTGGCCGCGAGAAGATTTGAAGGCACCAGGCTGTTGAAAGCAGAAGGCATTGAGGCGACGGCTGCTGCAGCACGCGAAGGAGCAGCGGCGGCGAATCTGCACAGAGAAAGCGCCGAAGATAAGGTTAGTGAATTTTTGTTTTTTGTTTTATTTATTTATTTATTTTATTTATCTTTTGTTAATTTCTTTTTTAATTGTAAAATAATAATAATAATAATAAAAACCATAAAACAGTAAATTTAAAAAAAAGGAAAAAAAAGAAAAAAAAGAAAAGAAAGAAAGAGAAAAAACAAAAAAAACCATAAAACAGTAAATTAAAAAAAAAGAGAAAAAAAAAGAAAAGAAAGAAAGAAAAAAAGAAAAAAAACCATAAAACAATAAATTTAAAAAAAAAGAGAAAAAATAATAATTTTTTGTATTTTGAGTCCATTTTTTATTTCTTAATTTTTTGTAAAATTTTGCATAATTAAAGTAGCTTGCATTTTTTATTTTTTTTAGAATTTTTATAATTGCGTGCATAATTAGTAGATTCATATTTTTTATAATTGGAACGAAATTTATTAGTTTAAAACAAACAAACAAACAAACAAACAAAAAAAACAACAAAAGGAGAAGAAAACAAAAGAAATAGAAATAGAAATTTAAAAAAAATAATAAAAAAGAAGTTCCAATCACCTTTGCTCATATTTAGGAGTAGGTTTGCCACTTAGGAATAACTTAAATACTTGTAGGACATTGAGACTGCGGTCATAACCGGCGGTGTACAAGCACACTTGCCTTTGCATAGCACTATCTATCACTTTGACTAGTCTTTACTCACCTATTTTAGTACTCTTTAAAACTTTAATCAGCCTTGCACTTGTATGCTCACGTGTGAAATTATCATTGCTGGTTTTTCTTTTCTTTTCTTTTCTTTTCTTTTTTTCAATAAAAGACTTTACTTGTATCCATTGTTTTTTTGTTGCAGCTCTTGCTACTACCGCGCTCGAAGACGTGCGCAAAATAGGAAGGGGGAGTGTTGCATGACAAATGAAGATCAATGCAAGGATGCAACAAAAAAGACACTTAGGGCTCTTGTAAAGAATTCCAAGTTGTAGATGAATGTGGGAGAGGGCTTGACAATAATCCCACATGGGAACTTTTGGGAGTTCTAGAGTTTTTGTATAAAAGGTGGCCCATTTGAGAGCTAGAGGGGACTCTTTGGTCATTTGGTTGAGAGGCTCATAGAGAGAGCTTGCTCCATAGCTCCTTCTCATGTGCTCTCCCAAGGCTCTCCATCTCCATTCATGCTTCAATCTTGTACTCTCTATTCTCTACATTTTCAATGATATGAGGTTATGGTCTACACACTTGCTAATCTAGATTTCTTAATGATGTTTTGATGCTAAAATCTGATTTGTAGAGTGCATGTGATGAAGCTTGTGCATGAAATGATGTGTAGTTAGGCTTGTGTGATAGCTCTTTGCATGTTAGATTCTTTGCATAAGTTGCATTTTTATGCTTAAGTGTAGCCTAATCTTGATGCTTTGATTATGTTAGATTGATTGCTTGAGTGTTGAAGAAGGATTGAGTAGGACTAGAAGTCATTAGTGTGTGGTTAACTAATCTTCTCCCATTCGGGATAGCCTCTATGCGCTAATCGGGTTGCATTCACGGATTGACAAAGTGTGTGGGTTGGAGTGTAGCCTCCGCTATGCTATGATGTCCCAAACAAAAGTTAGTAGAAGAAGGGGGACATTCAGAGAAAGAGAAGAATCTAATCAAGGGATACTCCACTCATGAAGGAAGCCTCTACTTCAATCACAGGCTATGTATCCCTAAGGATCCTGCTTTAAAGAAACTAATCCTCCATGAAGCTCATGATAGCCCTGCTGCTGCAGGACACCCAGGTTATGCAGAAACATTAAATGCTGTAAGAAGGAGCTTTCATTGGGCAGGCTTGAAAAATGATGTGCTTCGGTACCTGAAGCAATGTCTCTCATGCCAAAGGATCAAAGCTGAAAGGGTCAAGATGCCTGGAAAACTTCAACCCTTAGATATTCCCCAAATGAAGTGGGAGTGCATTAGTATGGATTTTGTCACAAGTCTCCCCACTGTTCAAGGAGGATATGACTCCATTCTAGTAGTAGTGGACTTACTTACCAAAGTAGCTCACCTTATACCAGCAAAGAAGACCTTCAAAGCTTCTGATGTTGCTCGAATATTCATCAAGGAAGTCCTCAAACTTCATGGTCTCCCAAAAAGGATAGTAAGTGATCGGGATTCTGACTTCACTTCAAAATTCTGGCAGTCTTTATTTCAAGCTCTGGGAACTCAACTTTGCTTTAGCACAGCTTATCATCCAGAGACCGATGGCCAAACTGAGAGAGTCAATCAAGTAATTGAAGACATTCTCGGAGCATACTGTGGACAGGAACCCAGAAGGTGGATTCAATACCTTCCTCTGGTAGAATTTGCCTACAATGCGTCTTATCATCAAAGCATAGGAATGTCACCATTCAAGGCACTCTATGGGCAAGAATGCCTGTCTCCTCTAAATTTCTCTGATCCAACCATAAGAGTTGAGGCATCCAGGAAAATGCTCGAAGAGATGGATGAACAAACCAAGGCGATCCAAAAGGATATTAAAGCTGCCCAAGATCAACAAAAGCATTATGCTGACAACAAGAGGTCTGAAAGGATCTTCAACGAAGGAGACAGAGTTCTTCTACGAGTGCGACCCAAACGAAGTTCTCTATCACTTGGGAAATATAAGAAGCTCAGCCCTAGGTATTGTGGTCCCTATACAGTTATCAAGTGTTTAGGTAAAAGTGCCTATAAACTCCAACTCCCATCCCATATCAAAGTCCATAATGTATTTCATGTAAGTTTGTTAAAACCATATGTCCCCAGTCTCGATCATATTCTTGATGATGAACAAGTTGTAATCCCTACTCAAGGAGTCCTTGAATTACAGCCCAGTAGCATCATAGATTCTAGGGAAAGGCAACTCCGAAATAGAACTCTTGTAGAACATCTAGTTCAGTGAAAAGATTACCCTGAAGAGGATACAACTTGGGAAGATGAAGCTACACTCTTAAAGGATTATCCCCAATTCATGACGAGATGAGGACATCTCGATTTCTTTAAGGGGGGAAGGATGTAACATACCCATCTTCACTAATAAAGAAATGTCCATGTAATTATGAGTTTTTATGGTATAAAAATCAATGATTTTATTATTTGAGTCATTTCTACTTAGAATCTTCAAATTCTGAGCCCAAAAAAAATCTTGAATTCTAAAGATAACAACTTCAATGCAATTTACTAAATATAGCATTCACAATTCATGAAGATAACAATTTCAACGCAATTTATCGAATACAACATCACATAATTCGTAACTTCATATAATTTTTATGTCGTCATTTTAAAAGGAAAAGACACCATTCATTAACACTAATTTAAGAAAAATCTCTTCTTTTGAAAATTAACCAAGCTAACCTAGCCACCGTTTCCTTGAGGGGCTTGAAAAGGGAGGACTGGAGCCGCATTGGGCGCATCTTCCCCCATCTCGTTGTTACGTGCTCCTCTTGAGGCAATATTTTATCGTCTTCGAGATGAGGCCATCTTAGGCGTCGGCTTGTAGAGCTCGCTGTTGCGATCAAAACGCTTCAGTCGGATCTGAATTCCGAGCTCGTTTGCTCACCGTATGAGCAAAAGAATATGGTGCACGAACCCTTTCTTGAGGCAAAAAACCACATTGTATATTTTATTCACAAATTCTGTGCCAAGATTGTGACATTTATAAAATACTCGCTTCTAACTATCTCTACCACTAATCAGTAATCACATTGTTGAGAGTAATTACTGAAGAAAGACTAAAATAGGGACCTACAATGAGCTTTAAAAAAAGGAAATCAATTAATTAATTGAAGAGGAACATTATAAATTGATAAATGTTATTTTGCCAAGGTGTGCATGGTTGAGAAACGGATTACACGGTTTTGTGCCATGTGTTTGCATGCAAGTTTGTGTGAGGATGTGAAAGAGAAGCATGGAGTCTATGTTGGATGGGATGAATTAAAAAATCAAGTTAAATCCACGACCGGGCGTCCGATTGACTCTCGGTCTGAACCCCTACGACCAGGAGAACCTCCCGGACCAAAAAAAAAATTCGCCCCTCGGGGCGGTCCGACACGCAAATCGAGGCAGCGCCCCAAATTTGGGTACCCCGCCCCAAAATTTGGTCCTAACACACTTACTAGGGTGCCCGTACAATGGCCGCCCAAGAACCAAAGGACGGCCGCCCACTGTATAGTCCACGCATACCCCTACGTGGACACCCATGCTGCCCCAGACCAGATAAGGTACATGCGTACCACTCCTTTTCCGGACAACCGACACCGTACCTTTTCCCTAGACCCATGCAGGCCACTGATCCACAGCCTTTGAAGGTACACCGTCCTTTCGTCCTTGCTTTGCGCAGCGCCCGTACCCTCACCCCTCAGCTATATAAATCCCCGGGGTGCTCCACAGACGGCACGCATTTCTGTGTAGCGTATGCCCTGTTGTACCGCCGTCCGTCCTTGTGTAGCGTACTTGCTGCAGTACAGCCGCCCCTTGCAGCCACCCCTCTCACACCCCCTCATTTGGCTCTTTTCAGATAAGCTAAAATTCCTCCATACCCCTCTTCCTTAGAGGCAGTGTCCTTAACTCTTCTCCCCCCCCTGTGTGAAGAGACTTCCAACAGCCCCTCCCAGCCCTCTCCACGTTTTTACCCTTAAAGAAATCAATACTAACTCCGTTTCGTGCTTGTGTAGCCGGGCGGCGTCGTTAGCAAAGCCCGGGAATGGCCCAAGGTATCCCTCATACCTTTGGGAGAATAAGGATCGCCGATTGAGGCGAGAGATTATGAGGCTGCCTAGTTCAGAGGGCCCAGGCTAGTGCAGTAAATAAGCCCACCCTAGTGTGCAGACATCCCTCTGAGGGGCGGGAGGATCGAGCGATGGAGCCTGAGAGGGCGACAGGCCCCGGCTTGAGTCCTCGCCAGCGGCCGACGATGATGTGTATGGTCCCGTAGGGGTTTGCCCAGCATATAGAGGCTGGAAGACCGAATTCTAGATCATCGGCAGAATAAGAACAAGAGAGCCGGTTTGGCTTGTATGGAATTGGTTCATGTATAAACTTTTTATATAATTACATCTTGTCTTTGGTATGATTGTATTGTGTAAGAAGGCTGTTTTAACGAACCTTGTGAAAAAGGGCCTTAATTAAGGAATATGTTTATTTATGTCAAACAGTGTGGTAGGATTAATTAGAAAACAAATTGATGCGTGAGTAGGGTGGAAAGTGGGAGGATGGAATGCCCTGACGGCACCATCCTACGGACGGGTGGACCCGATTAGTCGGGTAGCTTTCCAACAGATTAAGTGAAAGCCTTACGTTAGATAGTTAGGTTCTTGGGCAACTCTATTCTAGAAGACTAGGCCAACGGCTATGCCTTGCATAAGATGAGGGAAAAAGCGTTGTCTCTAGAAATCAAGTCTAGTAGTTGCCCAATTTATGATCAATTGCCCTATGGGTGATTTGATGTTTTAAAAATCACGCTCCCCCTGCGGGATAGAGCTAGGTCATACCTATGAATCGTATCCTTGAATCTCTACAGGGTCAAGGTGTCGACGATGAATAGGAAATTTTTCCCAAGATAAGACTTAGCGGACTATCTTAAGTGTTTCTCCCATTTTAGAAGGGAGGAACCTTACAATGGATCCATATGCCTTTCTTTTGACTTTAAAAACCCACTTAGTACTAATAGCTTTCTTGCCAAAAGTGGTAGATCCACTAAATCCCAAGTACCATTTTTCTGAATGGAATGAATTTCATCCTGCATGGCTTTCACTCAATTTGGATCTTCTTGAGCCTCTTCAAATGACTCAAGTTTATCTAAATCATGTAGAGAACTAAGAAATGCAAACTCAACAATATCTATTGACGAAGTGGTTCTAACACCGAGTCTGGTCCTACTCTGCAACAAAGGAGTAGACAATTTGCTATCCTCCAAGGTGCTTTTAGCCCATCTAGCATAAGACTAGATTTATTGATTACTTATCTTTCAACATTTATTGTATCATCTAGCTAATCTGAAGTTGGTGCATTGAATCCTTGAGCATTCCTCCCTTTGCAACAAACAAGGATCAGCATGTAAAATCTACTGAGAATCAATAGATATACTGACACATGTAATAACCCATCAAACATGTTCAGAGAATTGGCATAGACATGCCAATTCCATCATTGGATAGAAAGACTTGGAATAGGCATGCCAAACATGTTCTGAGAATTAGCATATACATGCTTATTAAATTCCATCATTGGATAGATAGAATATTCTACAAAAAGAACATTCCTATTGATAAGAATCTTCTTTGTGAGAGGATTGTAGATATGATAAACTTTGCTTTTAGCACTATAACTAATAAAAATGCATTTCACTGCCTTGTCTCATCTCATGGGACCACACACATCATTGTGTATGAGCTACAATTTATGATCAGCTCTATCTACTGCATTCTTTGGGAAAGGTTGGCAAGAAAGTTTACCAAGGATGCATCCTTCACAAATATGTGCTGGTGGTGGATTAAGTTGGCAAGAAAGTTTACCAAGGATGCATCCTTCATAAATATGTGTTGGTGGTGGATTAAGTTGGCAAGAAAATTTACCAAGTTGTCTACTAGGTCTATTACCTTGGTGGGGGCAGCAACACTCATCAAAGTTGTAGTGCCTAGACCTGTAGAGATGGTCATGAAGCCTCTTGCTCTTAAGACCGCTTATAAATCAATCAATGAGCGATAAGTCATCTAGTCTTTTGTAGGTGTTGTATCTCATGTGGAGATACTTGATTCTAGTGATATAGTTTTGCATTGTTTCTCCCTCCTCCTGCTTGAGGTTATATATCTATGCGATAGGATCCACTCAATGAGAATCCCACTATGAAAGTGTGTCTCAAGACCTCTTCTTTTCAAGGGGGTTTAGACCCCTAAACCATTTGCCTACTTTGCCTTTAAGGAAAAGAAAATCTTGATGGGATCATCAATCCATCCCATGGCCTTGCAAATTTGATCAAACTTTTCTGGTACTAAATGGGAACTTCGGCTCCATCAAATCTAGTCATCATCCTTGAGATGTGGATTGGCCTGGTTTTGCCCGACTCTAAGCTTCTAGGTGCTATGTTGGTTGTTGCAACCCCCCTTCCCATTTCAAATGCCATCCTAAGTATGTCTTTTGCATATTCACATGGAGTGCCTGCATAAAACCCTCTATTTCATGGTGAAATATAAGGGAGGGGTTACACGAAACCCTCTATTTCAAGGTTTGGGATCTCTTGCCCCTTTGGGGTTGGACTGTGTTGTTTCTAATGCCATTTTAAGCTTGGAATTAAGGCTACATGCTCATTGTGGCTAAGGACACATTCTGCAATTGGATCCCTTTATGATGAGGTAGCCCCTAACATTGCCATGTTTCCCCTCCCCATGTCCCCCGTTCCTCATCTAAAACAGAGAAGAACTAGAATTGGGTTCCATCATAAAGGTGCTTCAATAATGGGCTTACAGAGAGAGCGGGACTCCTGCTTATGATATATATGCTTGATATTGCATATACTGTGGAACATTTGTCCCTGGTGGTACAACAAAAGAGACATATCTCGTTTGTCGCAAACTACAGTTGTTGGGCTGTTTGTTGTTGCTTGGGATAAACCTAGCTCATAAATCGACACTAAATGTTTGAAACATTATGGCCTCTGACATGGTTTGACCACTTCCTATGGGAGAAAACCTTGAGGTTCTAGGTCCTGCTCCCACTCCTTCACTCAAACATATGGCAGTTGAATAGCTTCTTTATAAAATTTAAGGCAATGTTTATAGAGCCAATTGGTGAATTTGGGTAAATACGTGTGTATTATTTTTTCACCAAATAGAGACTATGGCCTTCATTGAGTAAAATTTAATGACTTCTGTGGTACTCAAATTAGCTTATGTGGTACTCAAATTTTTAATGTCAAAGAAATAGGCTTATTTCTTTAGAGAGTAGATTTACCTCAATACTCAAATTTTGCATGTCAAAGAAATAGGCTTATTTCTTTGGAGAGTAGATTTTCCTCAATACTAATGCTTATTTCAATGAAATAATCAGGCAATCCTTGATATTAAACAATTAGTTAGAAATGTCTACATGACCTTTATTTTTCAAGAAGTCCAAATTAAGCTTATACTCCTAGCATATTCCTTACTTCATTCTTTAAAAAAATGTCATTGTAATCGCATAAGATATGCCATTGTTTCTAGCATGACTTGGAGCTGTAGATGAGTGTACCTCCCTCATAATCACATATATTTAAGTTAAAACTAAGGAAAGAGTTGGAAAAAACTAACAATTGCAACACATTTCACATGTTGCAAAGATTATGAAGCACCACTCTTAGAGATCATGTCACCCCTTACACATGCATGAATTGCTTGTAACATAATCTTCTCCCTTTGACATTTAAGTATCTTTATATGGACCTTTATTTAAGCTATTTAGTACTTAATTAGGCACATGTTTGTAGGAAGGAAATATGATTTGGACATTGGTTTTTACACCCTTAAAATAAAAAGATAAGCAACACGAAGGGTTATTTAATCGACGTAAAGACTAGGATTAGAAAGAAATAATAAATGTATAGGACTTGAGGGTAGATGAAAATTTATGTTAACATCATATATAAATAATGAGATAATTTATAAGGCCTAATATTTGAATTCTTTGACTTTTTGTTTATGCATGTTACACACACCCAACACTAAAGAATCAGAGAAGGAGGGTGGGAGAGATAACCAAGCGGTTTGTGCCAAATGCAAGTGTGGGTTAAAATCGAGCCACCCCCTCCCTCTCACATCCCCCTAGAGGTTTAAACAAAACAACATCCTTGCCAAAAAAACAAAAACAAAAGAAAGGGGTAAAACCCGTCAAGGAAGTACGAACAGGGCGTCTACACTTCCACTCGTGATTTGGCTAAACCCTGAGACAATTAATGCCATCTTTATTACATGACGCATAAATATTAGGTGCTGACCAATTAGAGGTGACAAAGAGACACGTCACAAAGAATAGAAAGGTGAATGTCTAAGATTTTGAGTGTATTTTTTACCCCATAGGCCAAGAACGCAGAACCTAAGAAATAAAGATATTGATGCGAGGCAATAGGAATATGGACAGGCCGTCAGAAAAGACGGCAGAGTTGACGGCCATTGTCGCCGTCAAGGCCGTTGCCGGCCAAAAAGGGCGCCCGCCGCCCACATGAGGCCCGTGTGTGAAGCACAGCTTTTAATGCCAGCTGGACTGCACTGAGCAGCAGACAGAGACCAGGCCAAACGTCCTCGCGCAGGAAAACGCTCTCATTGAATTTTTTTTCTCATTTCAAGAAAACTCTTTCATTTAATTCAAATTTCAAACCATGAAAAAGAGAGACAAATGAAAGCATGAAAATTAATAAGTGCTTATTTTCATCTTAATCATTGTCATGGCCATCAGCCTAAAGATCTGAAGAAGCTTTCGCCGACTCCATCTACGATGCGGACATAGGTCTGTTAGGGTTTGGGATCCTCGCAGAAAAACATCTGTGGATATAGAAGTCGAAAATTTTGCAGAAAAAAACAGAGTCAGAAATTGAGGAAGGAAGGTAGAAGGGGTTTAGGTTACAGTTTGAAATTAGGGTTTAGGTGCATTTCCTAGATCAGGTGAAAGCTCTCAGAACCTCAAGTGTGGGGTAGGGTAGGGCCAGAAGGTATAGGCTAAGCAGGTTTGGCTTCATCTGTAACAATAACAATTTTCATCTACAGAAGCACTGCAGTCAAGGTATGGAGATCTTTGAAACTGAAACGGCTACAGAGCAGACGTGATCTTCTGGCTTCAGAACTTCTAGTTTTGTCAAGGAGGCAGAAAGAGTACAGGCAACAGGAAGCGGTCTGTGTGTTTAAAGACGCCTTGTTATTGTAAAAGGAGGAGTCTCAAGAGTCAGAGAGAGTGCTGGGAGCTTGGACGGCACCAACGCAGATCTCAACTAGGTATGGGTTTATGAACCTTTGCTGTAATCTTGGCAGAAAATGGCATGTAGATTGTGGCACTAATACCTTGATGGAAGAGTTTTGAGGGTAGAGATCTAAAGTGGGAACCTAAAGGCGACCAGATAGATGAGCCTCATGTGAGGCAAGGTTAGATTTATGCAGAAAAGGAGAGTTTAAGTACTAGAGTTTGTTATGTCTAGGAAAGCTTATGTGCTTTTGCTCACTCTAGTATGTTCATGTGTAGGAACATCATACAATATCATGGCTGCACCAAGGTCATTCCCTGACATCATGCTGAACCATGGCAAATTTTCCACATATTACTGAACCAAGGTCATTCCCCGAAGTACTTGTCAACAAGCTTTCCTCCCTTGGATTCAAATTCAAATACATTTCACACTTCACAAGACCATGGGAGGCACGGCATCTAAGCATCGGGAAACACAAAATGGTTGGAATACTTCACGCAGTGTGTCCATGCCAACCAGCAGTAATAGGATAAAGGGTGAGGTCCCCCCTAAATTCTCATGGAAGTCGATACGTTTTAGCATGCCTCAATCAGACAATAGAGGAGAAGATTTTCAGATGCTGTCAAAACTAAAGCCAGTGAAAGAAGAGGAGGTTGAGCTAGATCTTGAAGAATATCCAGAAGCTTTCAGCATGCATGATTCAATAGCTGATTTGGACAGGAAAAATCAGGTTAGCACAGTGGGAGCTTCCTACACCAAGAGCGGCAGGTTGTTGAACCGGTCAATGACTTTCCAGCCTGTGCTGGAAGCAGAGTCTCACCATAGGCTAACTGTTCCATGCAAAAGCTTCAAAGAGGATAGGAGTGGCAGAGGAAATTGTGCCATGGATCCAAGTCTCACATTATCTCATCTCAGAAACCCATCCTATAAGGATTCAGCGGATGGGAGCATTGGCTTGAGGTTGCTGTTGAACCCAGTAGTACCACCATCCCAAAGCTTCGCGTCTCCAACCAGAGGTGCCAGCTTTAAGAAAACACTGTCTTCAAAGGGAAGCTTCAACTTTAGGTGCAGCAACAATTCTATGCCCAGAGCTTTACCAAGAAAAGGAAGTGTTTCTAAAGGAGTTTGTCGTGATGATGTTGCAGCTTCAGAGTCTGAATGGATGTCGAGTGCAGGCACTCTGGCCGAGCCAGACGTTCCCCTTTTTGATCCATCCATTTTGGCCACCTTTGAGAAAGCCGTGGAGGATTTGTCTGATGATTGCTGGCGAAATGTAGAGGTAAGCACCTCTGAGAATATCTTGTCATCTTCTAAAACATGCTCAGATGCTGACAGTCCAAAGCTGCCTGAAAAAAACGGTCCCAGTGTACGAAGATCAGAGTCTTTAAGCTCTAGAGTGATAAAAGAAGAGAGGCCTGTTGAGCATGCTGCCCGGCTCAGGGCGCTTGCTTTCTACAGCAGGAAACCTTCATTTTCTAAGGTGTTTTCTCTCAAGAATGACAAGCAGGAATGGAGTAGGCAAGACTATCTTGATAGATTTGAAAGGATTTGTCCACCTGGTTGCGAAGGGAAGATAGTTCTTTACTTCACTAGTTTACGTGGAGTCAGAAAGACATTTGAGGACTGCTTCATGCTCAGGCTGATACTCAAAGGGTTCAGAATACATGTTGACGAGAGAGACGTATGGATGCATTCCAAGTTCAGGCAGGAGCTTACTGATGTCATGGGTACGGCATTGTCTGTGCCAAGACTGTTCATAATGGGGAGGTACATTGGGGGAGCTGATGAGGTGGAGTTGCTGCACGAGGAAGGCATTCTTGCAAAACTGGTGGAAGGACTGCCGGAGGAGTGTAGGCAAGTTTGCAATGTCTGTGCAGATGTAAGGTTTATACCTTGTACCATATGCAGTGGAAGCCGCAAGACAATCTCTCTGGATGATGCTATAGTACGCTGTTCAAAGTGCAATGAGAATGGTTTGATCATGTGTCCCTTGTGTGACTGATGAAAACTGTCGAAGGGGAATATTGTAAACCGGACACCCTTGCAAAATTGTTGGGTTAGCAAAACCAAATCAACAATGCTGATTACAAGCAGGTGAAAAGTAATTGTCCTTGACCACTTACTTCAATCTTGGCATTCTGATATTTAGAAACTAACTTGTAGTAGACGTTGCATGAGGGTCACTAAGGTGACACATCCTTGAACTTGGTTTTGAACGTGGAACCATAGTGTTATTGAGCTTTGTTTAACAATCACAGTTTTGTCAGGGGTGTTGAGATTTACCCTCTTATGGGCACATGCTCATGTTTTTGCCGACCAGGCGCATTGTCACATGGCAATAGTGAATCGTATGGTGATTAGCTGAATAAGATTTTCATACAGACTGCCCATGTTAATAAGCTTGTCCCGTGACCTGTTCTACCCTCATATGTGAATCCTTCAAGCTAGGAGGCAATTTAAGGTTAAGGCAACGGTTCTATATTTTACAGTGAGGCTTTCCTTATTTTGCCCCCCACTTCAAAGGCTTCTTAAGTAAGCTTTTATTGTCTCGGCTTTATCCTCCTAAATTTGACATTTTCTCTCTTCATTTAGGATATGCTTGCTCAACTTCTAAATGCATCAAACCATCCTGTATATCTATTGTGTGTCGCTAGTCAATTATTTGTATTCCTCTCAGATTACGAGAGGCTTGAGACATCAATGTTGACGCTTCCTAAATTTTGATTGCTTCTTAGTCATCATTGAGAATTGAGAAATGCATCAGTTTCTTGATTATTTTACTCGTTTCTCTTAACAGAACGAATCTCTTTCAGGTGTGCGTTTGTTTCGGAGAGAGATTGAGATTGCTCACTAAAGACTCTGGAGGACCTATGAAACCTAAAGTACCGCACATGCCATATTTAACAAAACTTAAAAGTTTAAAAGCTGAAAATTCCATAAACACGGCCCATGTGCAACTTGAGTAACATATCCCATTGTGGCATTCGCATCATGGACTGTATTTAGCATCATTGTCCTCTCTTGGTAGTGCGGCTTTGGCATTGGAGTATGTCCTTGGTAGGAGGAGACTTTGGATCTTGGTGCTTTTGGACTTCACTTTTTTCATGGCCAATGCGTGTTGGGTGTCGAGAGAACTATGTTGTTGGGGTTCTCCCATGAGTTTGTTGTACCTTGGGAGTGCTAATTGCCATCGATTGGGAGCTGTAGAAGTTAGTAATAGTTGTTTGGGTGGTATCACATAGGAGCCGTGTCCCTCTTTGCAACCTTAGCAAAGTCTCTTAGTGATGGCACGTGTCTAGCAAGAAATGGTCCTAGGTGTTTTTGGTCTCTATGTTGATTCAATGAAGATGCTACTCGAGAAGATCTCTCCCAAGAGCCTTGGTGAAGATGTCGGCACAATTGTGGAGTATCATCACTTGGGATGGGGGATTGAAACCCTCTAAAGAGGCAATCAGTAACTTCTTGCATATCTCATAGTGGATTGGGCAGTTGAGTAGGTAGTGCTCCTTTGTGTTTATCTCTCCAAATGTACATAATCTACAAATGCACTTCTCTCTTGAAATACTTTGCTTTATTGTTTTTACTCGAGTTCACGGCATAGAAGAGAGACTAATTGTTGAGAGAATCGGAGAGAGTACGATACAAAACAGTGGGCATGTTGCCATTTTGCTAATGAGAAGGGTCTTGTAAGGAGAAGGTTATAACTTATGGCTATGAATGTTTGATGTTACGTAAGTAGGAAGTAGAGGGGACTATGTATCTTGGAATGGACGGTTGTCTTTATTGAGTGGATTCTATCTATTTGTGCATTATGCTTTTTGTCTGATGTCCGGGCTACAACTAAGCACATCATGTGTGATTTACTTTACTATTGTTGAGATTTCAGTAATGTAGTGTTGTAAGCATGTAGATGAGTACATGCACATTCATAAGCATGTAGATGAGTACTATAGTAGGTCTCTCTTATGCAATAAAACAACAGGCACTCTTGCTGACTTCTGTCCGAGCTCATTTCAAATAGTACTCCGACTTGTCTGGACTAATCTCCAGAGCACCCCTAGCTCATGCAAATTGGTACTCAACATGTTTTGCCTGCTTATGGTGTTAGGCACAGTCATACAACTTAGCTTGAAGAGCTGGCTAGGTGGTCTGGAACCATTGAAGTGTCGGCTCTTGACAAGACAATGGCACTTTTTAACGATCCTGTTGGGGAGACTAACTCCTGTTGGGCACTAACTTCTCTAGGGACTGATTGTTGGGAATTTAGAAAAAATGCTTGAGATTTAGAAGCACCAAGAGTTTGGAAGAAACCTACATAGACAGGGCAGAGTTGAGTGGAGTCTAACCATGTCTTGAAAAAGTGTGATTATTGCATCATGACAGGAGTCACAGTGATGAATGATTTCTAGTGAAATTGTGCACATGGAAGTTGCATGGAAATTCATGGACACTCATCTAGATCAATGACGCAGGCAGCCAAGACCAAATGAAAATCGTGGTGAGACGCAGCACACAAATCTGCTCTGGAGAGAAGACTTGCAAACAAGAAAAGGCATCAACACAACAAGAAGCTGTGAGGGAAGCTAAACTCCAAGACCAAGAAGATTAAGATCAAGGAATTCAAGAAATTCAAGAAGATCAATAATTTCAAGAAGGACAAGGAATTGGTGGAGAATAGCTAGATCTGCAAGACAAAAGGCAAGAAGACCAAAGAGAAGCGAGACAACCTCAACCACAGTAGCAATGGCACTCAAGTACCCAAAGTTCAAAGGAAAGAGTGATGAAGATCTGGGTGCCCGTGTTTTCTCATTTGAAACCACATTCTTGGCCACCAGAGCTCCAATAGCAGAATTCTTCGCAAACAACATGGGTGGTAAAGCAACCACAATTGGTATGTAGTATGGTCTAGACCATTTCTAGACATTTGATGAGCTCAAGAGTGCTTTCCTCCTGAAGAGATTCTGAAAGGACAAGACAACCACCAAAGTGATGGAGAAGCTCCAAAGCTTGACCCAAAAGAAGAGGCCCATGAAAGACTTTGCAACTGAGCACTCCTGTGATGAGGTTGGATTAAGAAGACAAACTAGTAGTAGAGCTACTCGAGCCAATGGTTTGCTAGAGGATCGCTCCAGACATATGTGGCCTCGTTTGACCTCGAAACTCACATTTAAGTAAGAGGTGGTAGGAACAATGAGAGTACAAGAATCCTAAGGAAAAGTAAGAGTCGAAGAAGAAGAAGTTTGAGAAAAAAAAGGAGAATCAAGAGGAGTCTTCAGTGTGTAGGAGTTTGGAGAATCAGACTCCAGTTAAGATTTATATGTCGATGAAGAGAGAAAGCCCCAAAAGAAGAAAGACAGGAAGCACACAACATTGGACATTCAAGAAGAACTGAAGGCTGCCCTAGCCAAGATCGTCGGAGCTACAAGCAAGAGTTGCTATAGAAAAGAGTACATACAAAGAAACTGGTGGAACTTCCAAGGTTTGGTGCTAAAGCCCCAGATATAGATTGCAAGAGTATGAAAAAAGTGCAAAACTATGAGATTGCAATTTTAAAGTGACAATCAACATAAGAGGATAGCATCCTGCTAGATGGAGGAGGGTCTAATGTCAACATTCTAACAGATTGCCTAGCAAGGAAGTTGGTGTCCGAAGTAATCTTAGATGGATGAGGGTCTCTGGTGTCAACATTCTAATAGATAGCCTAGCAAGGAAGTTGGTGTCCCAAGTAATCCTAGATGGAGGAGATATAGGGAGCCTACCCCATGTTTTTGGGAAGGTCTCGGCTTGGAAAGATCAAGCACAACTGGGAAAGTGATCGAACTACCATTATTTGAAGTGGATGTGGTCTCGAGGTATCATCCAAAGGTCTTGATGTAGTACAAAAAAAAAGTTGCATGCTTAAGAAAATAAAGAAGAAACAAAAGATGACATTGGAGGTTTAGCAGGAGGAGCCGTCAAAGCATGACAAGACCATTCTTGAATTCAAAACAAGACGAAAAGGGAAAAAGGCAAAATGTCAAATTGCATGATGATATGGTGACAAAGATTGATTTGGGGGATGATTGGGAGCCATGCATGATCAAAGTCACTGCAAAACTAAAGAGTTAGAATCTGAAGGAAGTACTACAGAAAATGGCTGACTTCACATAAGGATGTGTTTGCATGGACCTACAAAGACATGAAAAGAATTGACTCAACCTTTTAGTAGCATAAGATCAATCTCAAAGAGGATACAATTCCTATTAGGCAAAACTGTTAGCATATTCATCCCCATATTCTGCCCATGTATTGTGTCCACATTTGATCCCTTTTATGGCCCTTGGTTGTGGGATGGCCACCATTTTCTTGGTATTTTTCCCAGGTCGAGTGATGCTCCTCTAGTCGTCGGCTAGCTCCTTTTTCTCCAGTCAACCAGGTCTTGTGTTCCAGTCGGCCACCCCTCATGACCTACATATAGGTGAGCTAGCCTCTTCACTTTTCATAGCTTGATCATCTTTTGTATCCCTCACTTATGAGACCTTTATGTCTCTTGCTCGGGATTGCTTTTAGTGCAGTATATTCAGCTTAGTTGCTTCATCTCTCTCTCTCTCTCTCTCTCTCTCTCTCTCTCTCTCTCTCTCTCTCTCTCTCTCTCTCTCTCTCTCTCTCTCTCTCTCTCTCTCTCTCTCTCTCTCTCTTGCACTTCTCAGATCAACACACTCTAGTGCTTATCTTGCTTCCGCTCTGTGCACTCTTTCATGGTATCATCGCTCTAGGTTCAGAGTTTACTCTACTGGCCCAGTTTCTGCCATGTTTTCAGTACCTTCTCTCTTGCGTTTTTTTCTCGATTCTGCTGCTGGTCAGTCTGCCCTCTTCCAAGTGCTTAACCATTGCAGATTTGTGGTCAATCTTCATTAGATTTTAACCCTTGGGACTCCTGTACAGCTGTCGGCCTGCTCTGTTTGAGGGCATCGGTATTGTATGTGCTGCGTTTCATCTTCTATAAGTTTTTTACAGAAGTTGGTTTGTTGATTTGAGGCTTGGTGGCATCTGGTCCTGGTGGAGGACACTTCCTTCTTCTTTTGAGGTGTGCATTTTTTTTTCTGAGATTGAGCCCGAGTTTTAGTGATGGTTGCCCGCACTGCTCTTCATATGTTCTCTGAGTCTACAAAGTTGGACGGCTCCAACTATACTTTATGGAAGGTGAAGGTGAAATTTGCCCTGCATGGAGTGGATCAC
The DNA here is from genome assembly GCF_041138505.1 of Cibotium barometz. NCBI lineage: Eukaryota > Viridiplantae > Streptophyta > Polypodiopsida > Cyatheales > Cibotiaceae > Cibotium > Cibotium barometz. Next base: position 38,381,793 of record NC_141066.1, read on the forward strand.
TGGGACTGGCTTGTTACAGCTGCCAATGCCACCCCTCCCACCCTTTCTACCGTTGGTGCGACTTAGGCACATATTGATGTTTGGCAGGCAAATGATTGTTGTGTTTTCTCCTTTCTGATGTTGAATTATCAAGATTCTATTCTCTCATGTGCATATAGTAGACGCTGCACATGAAGTTTGGAAGGCATTTGTAGATCTTTACGAGATTAAGTCTCTAGGTGGGATTTTGGCTTTCGAAAAGCAACTTATAAATGTGTCAGTTTTTGCCTTTCCATCTTTATCTGCTTTCATCATCACGAAGATGAAAGATCTCCAAGATGAGCTTGCCGTATGTGTGGCAAGGATATCTCTACATAGGATATGGCTAGTCATCTTCTCTCCAAGCTTCCAAAGAGGTTTGATGCCTTCTTTCAGTCTCTTGTTTCTTCTCCTCGTCTTATTCCAGTGACTTTTGGGAGGAAGTTCTCCCCTGTATTATGCAGATTGAGTCTCACTTTGAGGAGCAGACTAGCACCTCTGGTCGTTCTGATGGAACTTTGGCTGCTCGAGATAAAGGGAAGAATAGACAGAAGAAACGAAAAGGGGGTTCTGACAAGAACTCTAAGGACGACGACAAAGATAAAGATAAAGAAAAAATAAATCTTCTAAAACAAGGACATGGGGTGTTACTACTATGGCAAGAAGGGTCATAAACAACCCCAATGTTACAAAAAGAAGAGGGATGAAGAAGCAAAGGACTCTGTACCTCTACAGCACTGTCCCAGACCAAGAAGGATGATGGTATTCTTTTATAAGCCGGTGCTCATCGTGTACTCGCTCTTGTGACTTCTCAGTGTCTCAGTCTTGGATTGTGGATAGCGGTGCTACTGCACACATGACACCTCATTGGGATTGGTTCGAGGACTTTATTGCCAGGACAGGCAATATCACTTTAGGTGATTCTTCTTCCGTGCCAGTTCATGGATGTGGCACCATCCCTATCTTCCTCTCCTTCGAGGACAAGAGGTACTTCTCTAATATTTTGTACATTCCAGACTTGGCATTTAACCTTTTGTTAGTGAGTGCTCTTATAGCTCAGGGTGCAGAGGTGATCTTCTCTCATTACAAGATTAATATTCGTGATAAGGAGACTGGTAGCATCTTGGCTTAGGGAGTCCAAGATAGTGGCTTGTACAAGTTGCCCACTTTACACTCTACTGGTCCTTCTTCAGCTCTTTGGCATGCTCAATTTGGCCATTTGAGTTATTAGCTTCTACAACGAGCTTCGAAGGATGGGTTGGTTGAGAGTTTATGGATCATTAAGGATCCATCTTCTGTTTGTTCCTCTTGTTTACAAGGGAAGCAACACCAAGCCGCCTTTTCGAAGGAGGCAACACACAGATCTTCGACATCACTCGCTCTTGTTCATGATGCAGACTTATGTGGTCCTATGAGTACCCCGTGTTTGAGTAAGGCGTTGTACATGCTTGTGATGGTGGATGACTTCTCTAGATTTTCTTGGATTTTCTTTTTGAAGTCCAAGGATGAGGCTTTTCAACACTTTTGTGATTGGATGGTTGAGGTGGAAAAAGAGACCGATTCTTCGGTCAAGGTTCTCAGGTCTGACATAGGGGGTGAGTTTACATCCCATGAGTTTAAGCAATATTTGAAGGATCATGGCATTCAGAGACAGCTTACTGACAACAAATACTCCATAGAATGGAGTTACGGAGAGGAAGAATAGAACTATCATGGAGATGGCCCGTGCTATGCTTGAGCACTCCTCTTTACCTTGACGTTTCTGGGCTGAGGCAGCTTCTATTGCTATCTATATTCAGAACAGGTCTCCTAGATAAAACTCCATATGAGGCTTTCCATGGTGAGAATCCCTCTGTTGTTCATTTGTGGTATTTGGTTGTTCAGTGTATGTACATGTGCCTAAGGAGCATCGCTCCAAGTTGGACTCGAAGTCTCAGCGTATGACTTTTCTCGGATATAGTTCTGTGCCCAAGGCATATTGTGTGTATGATCAGCAGGCCGGAAAAATTGTTGTGAGCCGTGATGTGGTTAAGATTCCTCCCCCAGTCCCTCAAGATGTCCAATTTCTCCCCCTGTAATCAATCCCCTTTTCAGAATAATAACAGATCTTGTTTCTATCTGTTTTGGCCTAGAGAGAGAAAATATTCTAGAGAGAGATAATTCAGTTTCTAGATATCTTTGGATGGAAAAATATCCCTTCTTATTAAAATGATTTTCCTTGAAACAGAAATTCAAAAAGAACTTTCCAGTGTGTAATTGGAATAAATTGAAAATAGGTAAAAAGGACCTTAGCCTGAGGGTCCAGTTTTTTTGGATTAAGGTTCCTATGGACCAATAAGATTAATCCAAATGTAGGGAGGAAATAAATTTAAGAATAAACGAAAAATCTCCCCAAAATGAGTAAATACTCACATAAGATGAAGAGTTGACTAAGGACAAGGTTTATTTTAATTAAAAAAGAAGAGATATTTAGAGGAAATGATGCATTTTTGACACCTCAGTGTGGAAAATTACCCTCATGAAGGAGGCGCCTATTTCACATGTGTGAATGAGTTTTAAACTCACAACAAATAATGAGATATTTTCATCTCTCCTTACTCCTGTTTCAACTAGATCCAAAAAGTGAGCTAAACTAACCCAAAAATGGTCAAAAATTGACCAAACTGATCTGGAAAATTCTAAAATCAGTTTGCTTGGTTAGAGGCTCATTTTTTCCTATAAATAGAAGCCTCTCCCTTTGTAAAAGGTTAATAGTGTTTATACACTGTTACTCTACTCCTCCCTCCCCAGAGTCAAATACATTGAATTCAATTGATAATTCAATTATTTTTGACTAAATCCTCTCCAAAAGAACTAGTGGCCACTCTTGTTGCAAACAAGAGTAGAACCCTCAATCCCTCAAGCCCCAAAGAAAAGCTTGCAAGTTCCATGTAAGCTTAATTCTTACTTATTGTGAATTTTAAATCTATGGTTTTCTTAAATTTTATGCTTTGTAAATGTTTGAATTAAAATCTGATGCTATGCCTTGATGGAAAGGCCACCCCCTCCTCTTCTTTACAATTCAGCCCTTCTTAATCCTAGAAAGTTTAATTAAAAGATTGATTAAACTCTTCATTGTTTACTCTCTTGATTTTTGAAAAATGGAGTAGATTATCTAGATATTAGAATTCAAATTGGATTAAATCAAGTCATAAATTGAATGTTAAAATTGAGAAATGGTCAGCCATACAAAGGAGGTTATAGCAAAAAAAAATAAAATTGTGGAACTAAAGTTTTTCATTAGGTTATTCTAAAAGAGTAATTCCTTCCGTTTGTGCATTCTAAAAGATTTGTTTTTATTTCAAAAGTGTCATTCCCATTAAAATTGAATTTATGCATAGAAAGATGCATAAAAGACTTATTTTTTTATTTCAAAAGAGTTATTCTCATTAATTTTGATTTTATGCATAGAAAGATGCATAAGGGAATTTATTTTTATTTCAAAAGAGTTATTCTCATTAATTTTGATTTTATGCATAGAAAGATGCATAAGGGAATTTATTTTCATTTCAAAAGAGTTATTCTCATTAATTTTGATTTTATGCATAGAAAGATGCATAAGGGAATTTATTTTTATTTCAAAAGTGTTAATTTCATTCAAATTGATTTTATGCATAGAAAGATGCATAAAGGATTTATTTTTATTTTAAAAGTGTTATTTTTCTTAAAATTAAATGTATGCATAAAAGGATTTTGTTAAAAGTGTTATTCCCACTGAAGTTGATTTTATGAATAAATAGATACATAAAGAATCTTTATATCAAAAATTAGAAATTCTCTTAAATTCTATGTTTAAGCGAATGTGATGAGAATAGATGTGATGAGAATCAGATAGATGTGAATGAATGAATGGATGGATGTGATATGAATAGAAGTGATGAGAATGTGATGTGGATAGATGTGATGAGATGCGATGTGAATCAGATAAATGTGAATGAATGGATGAGATGTGATGTCATGTGAATCAGAATGTAAATGAATGATATGGGATATGAGTGAATGTATGTGATGATAATGGATGTGAATGTGTATGAGACGAATGGATGTGAATGAGTATGAGATGAATGGATGTGAATATGTGAAAAAAAATCGAGAATTTTTTTCCTATTTCGCAGTACGTTTTTAGGGTGTTCCAAAAGGAATTTTAAAAAACTCTATGGGAGAGAGTTGTAGTATTTTTGGAGTCCTGCAACTTTGACTCCCTGAGTTATTCGTGATTTTGTCGTCTAGACCCTCAAAAAGTAGCCCGAATATCGTTCAAAGTCATTTTCGTGCTATTTTTTATGATTTTTCGTGCTTTTCGGGGGCTGTTTTTTGCCTTGATTTTTGGATCGATTTTTTAGGCTGCTTTGGTCGAAGGCCAAAACAATCAATTTTGATGTCTGCTGGTCGAAGGCCAAAACAATCGATTTTGATGTCGGACAGCCATTACCAAAGTTGAAGAGCTCGATGTTACCTTTCCGATGAGCCGTAGAGCACCTTCATCAGATTCACGGTTTAAAAGATGAGCCTCCAAACAGGGGTGTTTTCCAGAGTCGTTTTTTTGGCTGATGGACCCCCTTTCACGTCGTGAACTAGTAGGGTGCAGTTCACAACTTAGCGGACTTCATGAATTTTATCAATTTTGTTTTTTTTTTCACGTCGTGAGAGGCCTAGTGTTTCACACCATGAAATGCGTAGGGTTTTATGCCGTGAAACAGACTTTATGGAAAAATTAAATTTGAATTTTTTTTGGGCGTGAACCTTTTTTCACGCCGTGAACTCCGCAGACTTCATGAAAAATTAAATCTTGAAACCTTAAGGCATGAAAATGCAGAAAATGGTTCACGCGTGAACCATTTTCTCGATTTTTTTTTTTGTGCGTGAACCTTGTTTCACGCCGTGAAACCTTAAGGCATGAAAGTGTAGAAAATAGTTCATGCGTGAACCATTTATTTTATTTTTTTCTTTTAGTCTAGTGGGAAATACGAATTTCCTTGTTTGGGGGGGATATTGTTTTAATTTAAAATTAAGGAGATATTGGCATTTTTCCTAAAAGGTAAGTGGGAATCAAAAAAGTCAACCTTTTTATGACACCCCTTACATCCTTCATAAATGACCCCCAAAATGGACAATTTGATAACTCATGAGCATCTACTCATTGAATGCTCATTAGCCTTAATGAGCTATGTAAAAAAGTGATTAAGAATTAATCAAAGATTAATCTTTTATCTTTTCCTCTTTTACACTAATCAAGGAATCTAATTAACCACTAATCTCTAATTAATTCACACAATTGAGCACATCATTGGATAAAGCAAGGAGATGCTAATCTATGTGCATCAACAAATGTGGAAATTAATCTAAAATAGGATATTAATTAAACTCTTAATTTTGGTCTCCTTTTTTAAGGTAAAATTAAGCAAAGAGAGTCAAATTCCTCCAATTGATGTAATTAGGTATTTTGATGCATCTAAATGCTCTCAAAACACTAATTTTGACTACTCACATGATTAATTTAGATCCCAATTAATATATTGTCTAAATTTTTTACCTCTTGAATAAGATTAATCACCCTTAATGATAAAAACCAATCCATTAAGAGAAATTAGTTCAATTCAAGGATTTTTTATAGTTTTAAGAATTTTTTTGAAGGATTAAGCTACTCCTAATGCTTGCTATTACTCTAATGCAAACAATTTTAATAACAAACACACAATTAAGCTAAAATTAATGATTTTAGTTCTATGTTGAACACTAAAGAGAGCTAACATTCACTAAAAATTGAATTCTATTGCATTGTTTGATGCAATAGATGCAAACTAAGCCTAATACAAACTATGTGCAAGCCCTAAGAACATGAAAAACCACAATAACAACAAAAAAACAACAAATTAAGCTAAAAATTAAGCAAAAAACATTCTTTACAAAAATAAAAAAGCGAGCTATTCTACACCAAATCACCATCAAATCCACACCTTTTTCATGGGAAACCATTAATCAAGATAATGGGCAATGAGTAATGCGTAGATTAGAGAAAAAACAATGGATTAGAGGAAAAACAATAATGGGTAATGAGTAATGCGTAGATTAGAGGAAAAACAATGGAAAAAGCCAAGGGATGGGTCCCTAGCACCGATGCCAAAAATGTTATGGCTCACCCTAACCCTCCTTGAAACACATCTAACAAGAGATTTCCTGGTCAACCGTAACTGTCGTGAAGATCTTTCCAATGGCCGAGCTCGTAACCCTTGAGATCTCCAAGCTCTACAACTCCTTGAGAAGCAATTCCACCATGCCTCTCGCGAGCAATGTCACACCGCCGCATTGCACTATGGGTACTCGTCCCTCCTCTCACCTCACTTCACTCACACACACTCACTAGCATGCATTAGGGAGAGAGATTAGCAAGAGCAAGACTCAAATGCACAATGGAAGAGTGTGTTGTATTAAGCTTCCCATGGCACTCCTCTCTTAATCGGTGTTCAAGGTATGTGCGTGCATCATACTCAGGCTACAATAAAGCCATATTTTGATTTCCAAACATGTTTCTAAAACATAAATGCATTGCAGTAGTCTGAGATTGATGCCACGTACCAAGCAAAGGTCAGTGGCTTGCCCAAGCGAGGGAGTAGAGAATAGATTCAAAGTGTAGAAATGTTCGATAAGAATTATAAAGATGCCCTGAAGGAGATGGAGGTACTATTTACAAAGAGGAGACATGACGTAGCACAAATTGTTAATCTCAACTATGGCAAAGAGTTTTTCAAGAAGGTGATCTCTTACCAAGGTTGAGGTGAAAAGGCAAGCAGATTCACTACTCCCAAGCTAGCAGAGATCGCTCAGGTGCATATTCCAAATGCAAAGTAAGATCACACATTTCTCTCAAGATATGTAGCTAGACACATAAAGTTGGTTCACAATGCAGGAAATGTAGGCTCGTTGACATATTGGTAGGGGTGGTGTGTTTGTAATGAGAGACGCCCAAATTCCTCCTTCTAACAAAGCGTTCTTCGTGTGGATACACCAGACTAAGTACACGCTACAGCTCTATGTAAAGTTGGAGGAGAGCTCACCCACTGTATTTGGCATGCACGAGAGAGCCACACTGGACTCTGGGGTGGGTATCATGGACGCCCTTTAAGCTTTTAGGAAGACGCGCTTTGAAAAAGCATTCGTAGGTGGAAAAGGCAAATGCATGCCACCCTGGATCTTGACCAGCAACCACACTTACCGTGCACGGCATAGTGCCCTGTACAAGTATGTAGTAGCATGCCACGATACTATGTGTCTCATATTCATGTTATTCTATTGTATTGAAAGGGAACTCAAATGTTTTTACATTAGGTGGTGGAGAAGTTGTGTGTGTCATTGGATATGTATTCCCGAGCACCCTTCAGATGCGTGGGTGCAATCTGAGAGTGAGGAGATGGGATTGTACACCAAGGAGTGAATCAACGAGCTAGAGGGAAAGGACACTTGGACATTGTGCCCATGGTGGATAGACTACTCCGAGGGAGAGTTTCCTCTTAGTGAGGCTGAGAAGTTTCAAAGTAAGTTTCATTGTGTAGTAGGGTAGCATGTTTGTATAAACTATGTTCATTTTTGGGGAGTTTAGAGTTACTATGTGGATTGGATGCAGGAGCAAAGAAGGGAAAGAAGCCTCTCACCAGGCACCAATCAGCCACCACCGAGGAGAAGAAGGGTAAGAAATCATCCACCGAGGAGGAGTGACCAGTGAACATGCACCTCCACGACTGTGGCAACAATCCCAAAAAAGAGGTCATGGCCAAAGTGGGAAAAGGTTAATGATGATGAGGATGCTGAGGATGATGTGTTAGATTATGGTGGAAAGGCATTGCTACCATTCATATGAGAGAGAGAGAGAGAGAGAGAGAGAGAGAGAGAGAGAGAGAGAGAGAGATGCTAACAATCTTCTTGCATTCTTTGTGAAATGAGTACAATGATATAGATCAAATGGAAGAAGATATTTAATCTTATATAGTTTTTGGGGAAAATATATGGAGAACTGTGTCCATCACCCTAAATCTAGGGTGATGGAATCCATCTCTGCAGTGATGCATGCCCATCAAGGCGAGAATTATCCTATCCTAAAGCATGGAATTGGTGGCTCCCTCTATTCGTTGAGTCTCAATGGCCTCAAGAATGGTTGGGGTAGCCTCTATCCAAGTGTGCACCCCAGCATTGTTTGAAGTTTGCTATTGTAGTGCAATCTCCTCTCCTATTGAAGTTTGTTAGTGGACGCACTAAATGCTACGCTGCATTGCATGCTCCTCCTATTGTGAAGGCCATATCGGTAAACAAAAATGTGCCCTACATTTTAATGTGTAGATTAGAATAGCTTGTGGAACAAGGGCTTTTCATCGTGCTATCTCCTTGAAACCCCAACCAAAAAAAAACACACACACATCCATGACTATCTCCCTTTTTCTTAAGCCCTTATAGCACTATTCATTGTTAGAAATATACCTAAATACCATATGACACTGGGGATATGGCATTCGCAGCTTGCCATTGTTTTTTCTATCACACACAAGTCCTACACATTATTGTGAACAACCTCTATGACATCATCAATCATCTCTTGCTCTTGTTGTTTATCACATAAGCCCCCAAGATTAGAACCCTTGTCTTTAAGTGATGGAGTCCCTTGTAATGGCTCAACATCTTTACTCATGGGGTCTTCATCAATTAACATTTACCTCTACATGATGTGAAATTCATGAGAGCTTTGCCAAGCCTTCTAATTAGCACATATGGTTAAAAACTCACCCAATACCTGATCCAAAATATTATTGTCAAGACCAATATCCTCTTGGTGATCCATGTCCACCTCCACAACAACATCTTTGATTTTAGGCAAGCTTGTCAATGAATCATGGTTACTAGCACCTTTGGCCTGAGCCCCTCTACGATCCATACACCATCTCATGAGGCCTTAGAACCTACATTAGCTTCACTTTGCTTCAAGTATTTAAGACACATTTAACTCACTATCTTCCTCATGCATTATCTTCTCCTTGCTTCTTCTTTTTTTTTTTTGAGAAAAGAGAACTCTATTAAGTACCATATAAAATCCTCGGGGGGTTCACCTCTAAGAAATTTTATGTATCACGTGCATTCAAGGGGTATTTAAAAAACCCCTTACATACTTTTATGAATAAAATGACCCCTTTTTGTTCATAAACTTATGTTTTTTTTAATTGGTTTAAAAAACCCCTCCTGTAAATGTAATTCTGTAACTTTTTTGAATTAATATACCCCTCTTGATGAACTCATGTGCTACAGTTACACAAGTGGGCATTAATAAATTAATAGACTCACCGTCTGAAATATGTAACCATTGTAATACCTCCCCAATATTGTCAAAGTTACAATTGTAAGGTATATATACCTTAGAGAAAAGCTATACTTGCCTTTCTTAGTTATAATTGTTAGGTGTACATACCTTACAGAAAAGCAAAGTTGTACTTACCTTCCGTAAAAAATAATTCATGCTTGCTTTCTAAAAGAAGCAAAGTTAAAAACAATCTTTAGAGCAAGTGAGGGATTGGGGGTGTATTGCTACTCAGAGGTTTTGGGGCTCTATAGCTCAACTTATGAGCAGGAGAGATACCGTCTACGGTACTTGGGGTGCTATTATTTAGCTTACTCAGTCAGGTCCATATATAATTTTTGAGGATAGGGATTTGGACACCACCATAATAATATGTAGTGATGCACACATGTAGCCCGACATTGCATGCTACTAGATATTCTTCATACGCAGTATAGAGCACCTCTACAAAGGATTGCTACTATTTTGGGAGATCATTGCCAATATCACAACTTGGTAGATTTGGAGGGTTAGACGCATAAATGCGATAAAGAGTATTTAGATATATGACATAGTGCATTTGGTCGGCATTAATAAATTACGACCTTAGCATACACCAAGGTACCGGCCGTGCCTTAGTGACCAAGGAGCTCGCTCATGCGACAAAGTCAAACACAATAAACGGCTATTCGAGACAGAAAACAAAGCATAGTTTGGGATAGACAGAGAGAGAAAGCAGAGTTTGAGGACCAACGACGTTCTCCCTTGTTAGTAGGGCAGACTCGAAAAGAGAGAGAGAGGGAGGAAATTGCAAGCCCAGCTTCTACACACGAGAGAGAGAGAGAGAGAGAGAGAGAGAGAGAGAGAGAGAGAGAGAGAGAGAGAGAGAGAGAGAGAGAGAGAGAGAGAGAGAGAGAGAGAGAGCGCAAAAGAGCATGCTATCTTCTCGCTCTCTCCCTCTCTCTGAGATGCCATTCTCTTCGCGTTCTCTCCCTCTCTCTCAGGGTCACATGTGCCCATACGTCTTCCTCTCTTCAAGATATTTTAAACCCTCCACTGCAACACATCACAACCAAACAAAAAAAATATTCTAAGCCACCGATACTAAGGTTCCAAAAAATTATATCATATTCTCCCTCTTGCCAAAATAATTAATGCAAAAAATGTTTAGGACCCATATTCAGCACACACCAAATATCGAGGATTAAAATCACATGCCTCCTATCATTTTGTGAAAGCAAGAAAATCACTTTGTAGGTTATCACTTTGTATTTTGAAGGTGATCGATGTGTGAAAGAAGCTCTTAACGATTTAACACACACCAAATTTCTCTAGTGTGAAAGAAGCTCTTGATGATTCATCTCACACACCAAATATCTCTCTCTCTGGGTACAATTTCAAATTTTCTGACTACCTACCAATATGTATTTTAAAATTTTAATATGTGTTGAGGGATTAATCATTAATTTTACAATAGTTATTAACTCAATAACACAATTTGTACAGGTGTCCCCCGTGTCCCCTCTCTCTCTCTCTCTCTCTCTCTCTCTCTCTCTCTCTAAATTTTTTAATGGGAAACCTATGCTCGCAACCTCTATGGCATCCCAAATCCTCATTTGATATATCTCATATCCTATGCCCCACATCTACCACCTTTAATGTCACGAAAACCCCATTAAAGCTACACAACGATAGAGCCTAGGAACATAAATACCTTTGCATTAAACATTTGGCCTATGATTGGAAGACCTTGGCTCCTATCCTAGCTCACATCTTCTCTTTGTGAGGGCTCCCCCCATCCTGGGATAGCCACACCATTTATCATATCCATAAGGTAGGATGCCCCTTGGACCCTAATAACTACCTGACCATCATGATTGGCTATACATTGACCAAAATTTATGAAGCAATCTTGGAGGTTCATATCAATTCATGGGCAAAGGGACAGTGATGTGACAAAGAGCCACAGACAAGCAAGATTCACGATTAACTATTTGACCTTTGACTACATCTTTACATTATAGGCTACCATGAGGTGGCGAGAGCATGGAATCATTGTGTGTTTTGTTGCTTTGTGGATTTCATGAAAGCCTTTGACATAGTGTTGAGATCTTGGCTGCACCCTCGCCTATAAGAGCTCAACTTTTTGCCAAAGATGATGTGGTCCCCCCACTACTCATTGGGCTATACATTGATGATATCTTCAATTTAATCTACAGATTGGGGGGTATAGGATCACAACTATCCCAAACAATAGTACCCATAGTAGGATGATAGAGACAGTAACCCTTACTTTTCGAGCTGTATCCCACAAAAATACATTTAACAGCCTTATCATCAAGCTTGCTCTGTGAAGTTGCTCAGACACAAGTGCATAAGCAAGATAACCAAAAATGCGTAAGTGAGCCAAATAGGGCTTTCTACCATTCCAAGCTTCAAAAGGCATAATTGTATGCAAAGCCTTTGTAGGACACATGTTCAAAACATATGTTGCACACATGACTGCTTCTAGTAAGAAACCATGAGGTACTCTTGACTTTTGACCATACAACGTGCCATCTCCAAGAGAGACCTGTTTTTATGTTCACAGCTACATTGTTTTGCTAAGGTGTGTAGGGCACAATAAATTGGTGTTTTATCCCATGATTAGCCATGTATACATGAAACTCCTTAGACATAAACTCCCCCCCTCAATCAATACACAAGTTACCAATCTTACATGCAAAAGCATTTTGAACCATAGCAACAAAGTGCCTAAAGCACATAAAAACCTCTAATTTCTATTTCAATGGATATACCTAGGTATGTCTAGAATAATCATTAGTAAATGTCACAAAATAGAGGTAGCCGCCAATAGATGGTGTCCTCATAGGGCCACATACATCACTGTGTATAAGCTGCAATTTTTGGACAACTCAAACTGAACCATCTTTGGGAAATGATGCCCATTGCATTTTTCTAAGAATACAACCCTCATAAACATGTTTGATAGGGGCTTCAAGGTGTGGTAGCTCACACACCATGTCATATTTATGCAAATGTAGCAAACTGCCAAAGTTCAAGTGACCAAAGCGTGCATGCCACAACTTAGCATCACCTATTACCTTTGTGGTAGAAACTGTACATGCAACATGCCTTTGTCTTTCATATGCATCTAGCCTGTAAAGGCCATGAGAGAAAGTACGATAAGCAACAATTATCTTGCCGTCACTGCAATCATGAACTATACATATGTCATCTTCAAATTGAATGACTAAGCTAGCCTTAGTAATGGCAGAGACATACATCCGAAAGGGTGATTATTTCACCATTTGCAGCAGTGAGAACAATTTTAGCAACTACTTTTACAAGATACGAGGAGTTGTTTGCACATGTTACAATGTCTTCCTGTGGAGAAAATCGAAGTGATGAGAACAAATTGCGATGAGAAATAATGTGTTTACTAGTACCACTCTCAAAATACCATACATGCACATTTGTAACAGCCATGCATACGCGAAGGGTCATAACTGCATTACACAATGAACGTCCAATCATCATGTGCATAGTTTGTAGATTCTTTGTTTTCTACATTGGATGCTAATGCATCAGCTCTACAGCTATACCTGAGTCTTTCTTTTTCTCCTTCTCCAGCCGCTTCCTACGCTCATTAATGTATTGACCAGGTTTCCTACAATAGTTGCATTTGCCCTTTTTCTTTGGCTTGTCACCTTCCTTGTTTGCAGGCTTGCCTGATGACTCTAATTTTGGCTTGTAATTACCATGAGGAAATGATTTACCTTTGCCTCTTTGTTGACTCGTAGTGCAAAAGCGTGATCTCATGTACGCATGACAAATCTGTTTCGCTTGGAGCACAGAAACCAACTCCTCAAACTTCAAGGCATTTGGATTGCCTTTCATCATGAGTCTGATGGTATAAGAAAAACCTTGATACGAGTCCCGCAACACATTCAAGATAGTAGGAACCAATGAACTGTCAGGATATATTTCATCAACGCTGGCCAGTTACTCCTTTAAAATCCTTGATTTTTGTAAGGAAACTGTCCATGGAGTCTCCCTCATCCATATGCTTTGGCTCTAATTGCTTGTGTGTGTATAGGCAACACATGCTTCATTACATACCTGCTGGTACAATGACAAGTACATCCCAAGTATGTTTGGCAGCCTTGCATGACCGAATGTGAGGAATGATACTTCTCTTAACTGACAAAGTAAGCAACGCATGTGCTTGCGCATCTCTTCCATCCCACTTTGTTTGTTCATGTGTAGGAGGTATGCTATACTATGGTAATGCACCATGTGAAACTGAGTCCGTGTCTGTAGACGTGCCTTCCGCATTATGTTCATCAGAGGAATCATGACATTTCTCACAACATTCCACAGCCCTTTGGCTATCAATACATGCCGCATCATATAGGACCATAACGGGTAGTTGGATCCCGTCAAGCTTATCCTTAGTGGATAACATCCGAAATACATCACTGTCTCTGCCATTTCTGTTAATACCCAAGAAATCATATGACCTACAAAGTACGGAGTGCTCTTTGATGCAACCAAGGTGGTTGCTAATAAGGTCGTTGAAAATGGAGACCTGCAAGGTGTATGAAAGAAATGTAGAGAATAGTGAGTAGAAATTTTGCTCGTAAGATGCAGAGATCAATGTCGTTGAAGTGAAGCCCGTAGATGCTTTCTTGTGTATCTACACACCCATTTGTAGTAGATTTGACAAAACTGCTCTAGAATTCGATGAAGAATAGTGCAAATTAGGTCCCCGAAGATGGCTATAGAAAATTGAAAACCATGTAAACGGCCCCCAAAAATGCACCCGAAATGAAAATGTGATCGAAAAACATTAGTGCAAAGAACTTCACACTTCAGGGTCTTCTATCTTCTCCCAGAAGGGCTCCTTGATCCGATTCAAGAAGACATGCGACTCAGGGTGAAGGATAAGCTGAAGCACATGGACGAGGAGTATATGCTCTGATACCAAATGTTGGAAATAGGGTTGCAAGAATGCACACACACACACACACACACACACACACACGCGCGCGCGCGCGCATGCATGCACACAGCGCAGTGGAGAAGCTCAAGAGAGCACACAATGAGAGAATTGATAGGTAATGAATGTGTGTTGTACAACAAAGATAAGTATACTTCAAGATGGGTGTACTTGCATGGGAAAAAAAACCTCCTAAAGAGGGAAAAAGTGCCCTGGCTCCTAGTGTGTTCACACACATCACTACCAAATATGGTTGCAGGTCTATACCACTTACCTGCACATATAATGCACTTGATGGGCATTGAAAAATGCAAGTTAGTTTGATGAAGCAACTTAATATACAAAGAAATGCATGCTTTCATGGAGCATGTTCTTTTTTAAAGGATTTTCCCCCATTATAAAATAACATTTTAGTGATAAAGGTCCCATGAAAGCCATACACAAATCTCTTCATAGAGGCTACCATTTCAAGGGATGGTGAGCTTGCATCCAAGATGAGTAGCTCAAACCTGTCAATTTCTTCATTATGCATGAGACGAGGACGTAGGCATCATCCTTTGCAAGTGAGGGATCTAATGAGTGTGGCACAAACACAGGCTTTCCACCATAGCAATTGGGAGGGTACATGAATTTCGCCACAACACTAGCCCCACATCACCATTTGCATGATGATGTGGGTTACGGTGATTGTTGTTCGCATGCTTGGAGTGGCATGAAAAATATGATTTTTGGCAGCCATTGGTTATTAGCTCAATTAATTATCAATTTGTTACCTCAATAAACAATATAGCCCAATAATAATTATCATCACCATGTGCATGATGATGTGCATTAAGGTGATCACCATTGGTGCTTTGGGTGGCATGAATGATATGTTTTTTGGAAGCCATTGGTTATTAGCTAAATTAATTATCAATTTGTTACCTAAATAAACAATATAGCCCAAATAATAATTATCAATGTGTGTACCTCGATTATATAATAATAATAGCTCAATAAATCAACAATGTATATTAATTATACATAACAGGGGAAAAAAAAACTTAACACAATAACCCAACATAACAATTCATCACTGTTGGAAGAGAGGTGCCATTACTGAGCGCACAGAAAAATCCCCTGTGTTTTGAGGAAGCGATGGGGGAGAGCGCTGAGGATGCGCTTCTGAAAGAGTTCTTCGCCGATGTGAGTGAGGTAGAACGCGACAACGAAGTCCTCAGGTTGGCCCTCTTTCACCAAAAACTGAAAAAATAATGTTTTATTTTCGCTCCGATAACCTCAAAAAATGTATTCATCTCGCAGAAATCAACACGAATTTAATCAAGAAAATACATCTTCTCAAACCTCAAATATTGCCTTATTAAACCAAATTATATAAGTTTTTTTTTTCCTGGTTAATCCTGCTTATATGTAGACACACAATTTTCAAATTAAAAAAAAAAACGGTCAAAAAATTGAAAAAACTGGAAGACCTCTCAGAGTTGTGTGAATTATTTTCCTCTAATGATGCCTTTTTTGAAATTACATAAAAGAAGGAATTTCCAGGTTTTTTGTTCTTAACTTTTTTAATGCATTGAAAAACTAGGGTTTTTCTGGCTAGAAAGAATTATGCATGTTAAATTTGTGCACGTTTCATCACATGCACATCTTCTTTTGTGTGCTTTCTTTGGGCAGAGTTCTCTCTTGTTTCAAGCTAAACCCATTCGAACATTTGAATTTGTCATTCAATTCCACGCCAGAGGATGTCAAACGGCAGTATCGGAAGGTACTTTTTCCATCAAACTTGGCATGGCACTTAATCAGATAGAAAACAATGGAAGTGTTTATGGATCTGCAATGCAAGAAATTTGGAGTAGTTTGCACCGAGGAACAGGTAAGGTTTAGGATTAGTCATGTCCTTTACACATTGCATTTAGGCAGTTTTTGGATTCTTATATGGCTCCTATCAGCCCTACCTTCTGTGCACATGCAGGGCTTCTATACTACTCCCTACAGTACAATTATAATACATTAGTGATGATGCTAAATAAGGGTGTCCCACATGTAGCATGGGCAGGAGCAAATTCGAGCACTTGACAGCAGCGCGATTGGAGCAAATCATTATGGACAGAGGCCCAGGCAGGAAGAAAGGGCCCTGAGAGTAGCCAGGTTTGGCTGGGTAGCAAGCAGGCAGACCATGCTTCTGGTCGTTGCCTAGCCTTGGGGATACTCCCACCCTTGATGACTTTCAACAGTTTTCCTGCCTCGAATGCGGTGCTTGGGAGCCTTTGTCAGCAGCCCTTTTTTGGGCCTTCCTCACTTCTGCTACAACCATCTATGGTCAACCTGCAACCAGAGCACCAAACCTATGGTCACATACATATGAAGAATACATGGAATGCAATTGATGAACTCATCAATTCAACCATATGACTGACACCTCCAGATCACTTTGGAGCACATGAGAGTTAGATAGGATAAACACCTGAGCATGAGGCCTGTAGACACTGGACCACGTTGCCTGTGAGTGATCACCAGATGAGTCCCATACTGTGCCCTATAGCCACGGCCTTTTGGTGCTCAGTTCACATGGTGCCTCGTGCTGTGCAGAAGGACAACTAAGCATATACACGAGAGAGAGAGAGAGAGAGAGAGAGAGAGAGAGAGAGAGAGAGAGCTACGGTGACTGTAGAGAAGACATGACAAAACTGAAGAGAGAAAGTAGTGCACGACTCAATGATGGTTTGATTGATTGATAAATCATAAAACCCTTCACAAGTACATGCGTTTGTAGGCTGGTAGCCTTATCTTTTGACCCATAGAAATCACACACACACACTATACTAATGACACATGGCATACTTATCCTATCCTCTTAGAAGAGGCTGTTCACACCTTAAGAGGGTACTAACACACACTGAGCCCTAAATCCTAACAAACCCCCTTTGGAGCGAAGGTGGAGATGCTTGAAAAACCTTCAATAGTCATTGTGGTTTGGACTCTAGACTGAACGTTATGCTCAACGGAGACACAATGGCACCAACACTTGAACTCTCATGTTAGGCTTGATATAAAAGTTTGGCCACAATGAAAGAGTGCACAGAGTGGAAGCAGAGTGGCACTAGAATGTGCTGAACAGAGAGTGCAGAGAGAGAGATATGAAGCAAACTATGCTGAATATACCAAAACAGTCCCAAGCAAGAGACAGTGTTAGTCTCATAAGTGAGGGAGCAAATATGTACAAGACTGAATGAAAAATGAGAGGCGAGCACCCACTATTTATAGTGGGGAAGTGTTGGCCGACTGGAGCTCATAAACAGGCCGACTGGAGCTGTTGGACATGGCCGACTGGAAAAATGCCAGAATGGCTGGGAAAAATCCCAAAAAAATAGTAAAAAGGGGTGGCCAGCCCACAAGCAAGGGCCATACAAAAGGGGACCAAATGGGCACCATAAAAGAGCAGAAACTGGGGATGAAAGTGCTAACACCCCCTCTCAGCACCAGATGCTGAACAAACTCCGAGAATCCGAAGATGAGGAGCCAAGGAAGCCTGAGAAACCGGCTTGGTGAACAAATCTGCAGCATTCTCCGCGGAAGGACAATACTCCAAATGCAAATCTCAGCAAGAACCCATTCGCGAACATAGTGATACCGAATCTCAATGTGTTTCGTACGAGCATGAAACACAGGGTTCTTGGCGATGGCGATGCAACTTTGATTGTCACACCAAAGAAGAGTAGATCCAGCAGGAGGACAGCCGAGCTCCTCCAATAATCTCCGCAACCATATCGCCTCACATGCAGCATAACAAACTGCACGGTACTCCGCCTCGGTAGAGGAAAGCGCCACAGTAGGTTGCTTTTTACTGCTCCAAGAAATGGCTCCAGACCCAAGTGAAAAAACACAACCAGTGGTCGAACGCCGTGTATCTGGATCTCTAGCCTAGTCTGAGTCAGACCATCCAACAAGAGTGCGTCCTTGGCCATAAAAGATGCCAAAATCCAGAGTGCCACGCAGGTACCGAAGAACTTTGAGAGCACACCGCCAATGCTACTAACGGGGTTTGGATGAGAAGGAACTCAATAAACTGACTGCGAAGCATATGTCCAATCGAGAGTAGGTCAACCATACCAAACAACCGACGAGAATCCGATACTGTCCCTGATCAGTCCCTGGAGAAGCATCAAGTGAAGAAAGCTTCTCAACAATATCCATAGGAGAAGATACTGGTTTGCACCCAGTCATCTGAAATCTGTCGAGAATCTCCCGAGTGTACTTCTGTTGAGAGAAGAAAATGCCCTTCGAGGTCTGCCAAATCTCAAAGCCAAGAAAATAATGCAAGAGGCCCAGATCCGTCATCTCAAACTCTATCTCCAAAGCATCCATAACAGAACGGATCGGCACAGAATAAGAACCTGTAAAGATGAGGCCATCAACATAGACCACAATGATAACAATCAACCCCCTCTCAAGGAGGATATAAAGGTTCGAATCTGCATGAGAATGGCGCATGCCGAGCTTCTGAAAGAACTCATCAATCCGCTGGTACCAAGCCCGCGGAGCCTGCTTTAGACCATATAAAGCCTTCTTCAGCCGGTACACATGATCCTGTTTGCCCGGAACAACAAATCCTGGCGGCTGATCAATATAAACCTCCTGTGTAAGCTCTCCATTCAAGAAAGCCGACTTGACGTCCATTTGGAAAACAGGCCATCTATGATGTCCTGCAAGTGCAAGAACGGTGCGAATGGTAGTCATCCAGGCCGTCGAAGCGAAGGTCTCATCGAAGTCGACACCAGGGCGCTGAGCATAACCCTTGGCAACCAACCTCGCCTTGTGCTTGTCCAAGCTGCCATCAGCTCGGAACTTTGATTTGAAAATCCAACGCACACCAATCACCTTACGCTGCAGAGGCCGAGGCACCAAAATCCAAGTGCCATTCCGTTCGATAGCATCCAGCTCTGTCTGCATAGCATGACGCCAAGACGCATGTGAAAGAGCCTCGTCTATAGAAGTGGGATCCAAAGGACCATTAATGATTGTAGACATAAGAGCATAATTAACAAACATGTTGCCCTCATGAATTTTGTTTCCCTGTAACTCTGGAAGAACGCCGAAGAGAACCAGGCGGAGGAGCAGAAGGAAGCTCACGTAACCCAGAGTCACGAACCGTTTGATAATACCAACCAGGTACAGATCTGCTCGAACTCGCCGGAGGAGGAGCAAGGTCATCATCATCTGACTGAGAATCCTCAGCTGGAGGTGTAACAGTAACAGCGGGAGAAGGAGGAGGAGGAGGAGGAGGAGGAGAAGGAGGTGCAGGAAGAAGAAGCCTCACCACCCCTGTGAAGATGTAGGAGTCTCGTCGAACACCACATCACGGCTCACAACAACTTTACCGGCTTGAGGATCATAAAGACGATATGCCTTGGACACAGTGCTGTATCCGAGAAAAGTCATGCGCTGAGACTTCGAGTCCTACTTGGAGCGGTGCTCCTTAGGCACATGAACATACCCCGTACATCCAAATATCTGGAAATGAACAACAGAGGGCTTCTCACCATGGAAAGCCTCATATGGAGTTTTGTCGGGAAGAGCAGCAGTAGGAGACCTATTCTGAATGTAGACAGTAGTGGAAGCCGCCTCAGCCCAGAAACGTTCGAGGTAATGAAGAATGCTCAAGCATAGCACGGGCCATCTCCATAATGGTCCTGTTCTTCCTCTCGGCAACTAGTATATGCTGTAGTAAGCTGTCTCCGAATGCCATGTGTCTTGCAATATTGCTGAAACTCCTGGGATGTGAACTCACCCCCTCCATCGGTCCTGAGAGCCTTGATCGAGTGACCGGTCTCTTTTTCCACCTCGGCTTTCCAATCACAGAAGTGATGAAAAGTCTCATCCTTGGTCTTCATAAAGAAAACCCAAGTGTATCTGGTAAAATGATCCACCATTACGAGCATGTACAACGCCTTACTCAAAGACGCGGTACTCATAGGACCACATAAGTCTGCATGAATGAGAGTAAGTGATGTCGAAGATCTGTGTGTCGCCTTCTTCGGAAAGGCGGCTCGGTGCTGCTTCCCCTGTAAACAAGAGGAACAAGCAGAAGACGGAGCCTTGATGGTCGGTAATCCATCAACCAACCCATCCTTCGAGGCTTGCTGCAGAAGTTGATAGGTCAAATGGCCAAACCGAGCATGCCAAAGAGCAGAAGAAGCACCAGAAGAAAGCAGAGCAATCAATTTGTAGAGGCCACTATCTTGGACTCCCTGAGCCAAGATGCTACCAGTCGCCTTATCACGAATGGTAATCTCATAACGAGAAAAGATCACCTCCGCACCTTGATCTCTAAGAGCACTTACTGACAAAAGGTTAAAAGCCAAATCTGGAATATACAGAACGTTAGAGAAGTACCTCTTGTCCTCGTCAGAACGGAAGATGGGGATAGTGCCATGACCATGCAGTGGCACACAAGAAGAATCACCCAGAGTGATCTCGCTTTGATCTGGCAGTGAAGTCCTCGAACCAATCTCGATGGGGTGTCATATGAGCAGTAGCACCGCTATCAACAATCCAAGACCGTGACTGAGAAGTCACAAGAGCAAGTATACGCCGAGTACCTGCTAAGAGAAGAATTCCATCATCCTTCTTGGGTTGAGACACCGCCGTTGAGGAAGAGTTCTTTGCTTCTTCATCACGCTTCTTCTTGTGACATTGAGGTGACTTGTGACCCTTCTTGCCACAATAATGACATTCAATGTCCTTATTCTTTGAAGATTTGTTGTCTTTATCCTTATCGGAATCCTTGGAGTTCTTGTCAGAACTCCCTTTTCCTTTCTTTTGTTGAGTCTTCCCTTTATCTTGTGCTGCCAAAGCTCCATCAGGGCCACCGGAGGTGCCAGTCCGCTCCTCAAAGCGAGACTCTATTTGCATAATGGAGGGGAGAACTTCCTCCCAAGTAACTGGAACAGGACGAGGAGAAGAAACCAGAGATTGAAAGTATGCATCAAACCTCTCTGGAAGTTTGGAGAGTAGCCGAATAGCCATATCCTCTGTGGAGATGTCCTTGCCACAAACAACAAGCTTGTCCCGGAGATCTTTCATCTTCGAGATGAAAGCAGATAAAGATGGAAACGCAGAAACTGATAAGTTCATAAGTTGCTTTTCCAATGCCAAAATCCGACCCGGAGGCTTAATCTCATAGAGATGTGCAAAAGCCTTCCAAACTTCATGTGCAGCATCTGTTGTACGCACATGAGAGAGAACAGCATCCTGACAGTTCAACATCAGGAAGGAGAAAACACGTCGATCATTCGACTGCCAAATATCAATCTGTGCCTGAGTCACACCACCGGAAGCAAGGGTGGGAGGGGTGGCATTGGCTGGTGTAACAAACCAATCCCAGAGATCCACGCCACGCAAGGCCGATTTCACCTTCACCTTCCATAGGGTGTAGTTGGAACCATCCAACTTGGCAGACTTAGCAAACATATGAAGAGAAGTGGGAGCAGCGATCACAAAAACTTGGGCTCAATCTCAAGAAATGCACAAACTCTGAAGAAAAGGTGTCCTCCACGGGTACCAAGAGTGCTACTAAAGCCTGCAACACCACAAGCCCCCTCTGCAAAGGGAAAGGGCCACTGGAGAGGAAAACGCAGCAGTGAACAAGTGCTGTCCTGTAGAAAACAGGCCGCCTGCAGTCCAAACTCCAAGTGGGCAATGAAACGCTGATCAACAAGAGCCAGACGGCTGAATCGGTGAAGCCAATCTGAAGAAAAAACGACCAGCAGAGTGCTGTCCAGAAAACGCAGCAGCATGGATCTGGAAGAAAATGCAGAGGAGAAGGTGCTGAAAACAGGGCTGAATCTGGGGCAGCAGAAAGGTTGCTAAACCGGGAGCGATGATACCATGAAAGAGTGCACAGAGCGGAAGCAGAGTGGCACTAGAATGTGCTGAACAGAGAGTGCAAGAGAGAGAGAGATATTAAGCAAACTATGCTGAATATACTGAACCAAAACAGTCCCAAGCAAGAGACAGTGTTAGTCTCATAAGTGAGGGAGCAAATATGTACAAGACTGAATGAAAAATGAGAGGCCAGCACCCACTATTTATAGTGGGGAAGTGCTGGCCGACTGGAGCTCATAAACAGGCCGACTGGAGCTGTTGGACATGGCCGACTGGAAAAATGCTAGAATGGCTGGGAAAAATCCCAGAAAAATAGTAAAAAGGGGTGGCCAGCCCACAAGCAAGGGCCATACAAAAGGGGACCAAATGGGCACCATAAAAGAGCAGAAACTGGGGATGAAAGTGCTAACACACAAATGATAGCCTACATGAGTGCATGAACACAACAACCCCCCCCCCCCCCCCCCCCCCCCCCCTCCAAAAAAAAAAAAACCCCAAGATCTAAACAGGGGTATATAGGAAAAAAACGAGCCTTTTATAAGATTCAAGGCTTATTACAGAGATGGAACACAGACATAAAAGGAAAGACCAACACACAACATTTATTACAATCAATTTTAGGGACCAGCCAAGCAAAGAACCCATGACCCACACATATTGGCTTTTAAAAAGCCCAACCATAATCTTCTTCTTTTAGAGGAAGATTATCCACGACAGTAGTTGCATGTTCTATTGCTGAGGATGCTTCTGTTTCATGGACTTCTTCTTCATCTTCATCTTCTGCCAACAATTTTTATGCACCTTCTCTTACTCTTTGGCCATCTTCTTGAAGCATCGGTCCTTTATGTGTCCGAATTATTTGTAGAAGTTGCATCTGATAGTTCTTTTCCCTTTCCCCTTTGTGAACATGGCCTTGTCTGACACAAAGGAAATCTCAGATTGCTCTTTGCAGCGGTCTTTGTCTATGAGAACTGCAATCATTTCATCATAAGTCATGTCCCAAGCCACCCTCAGTACAATTAAGGTTTCAGAGAATTCTGAAATCTCTTCTATACTTGATGAATCAGGCTGTCGGACATCTCGAGCCCGATGAGTGGCATTACGATCATTCCACATGGGAATCGTCTCCACTACGTCACTTGGTTTGAGGTCCGTGCCGTTGACCACATTCCAAATGCCATCTCTCATCATCAGGAGACGTATCTTTATTTGCCATGCGAGGAGGCTTCAGCACACGACGAGTGGAGCCGAGAGGATGAAATGCTGACGGTGGTGCTAATAAATGGGGTCCGCCTGGGAACCCCAGCATGGGTGTAGCTCCGCCTAGGGAAGAGGCGGCTCAGCCAGGTCTCTTGCCGCCCCCACCCCCCCCCCCTGCCCCCCCCCCGGCCAGTGGAGCAGCCTGCTCAGCCCAGCCCAGCCTAGCCAGTGGCTCTATCACAAGATTTGCCAGGGCGGGCGGCGGAATGGTGGTGTTGCGAGAGCAGTGCTGAGAAAAACAGAGATGGCGACAATGTTGCACATGAATTTTAGGGTGGTAGTGACTCTGATACCATGTTTAGTTCACATGGTGCCTCGTGCTTTGCAGATACACGAGAAAGAGGGGGGGAGAGAGAGAACGGTGACTGTAGAGAAGACATGACAAAACTGGAGAGAGAGTATTGCACGACTCAATAATGGTTTGATTGATTGATAAAACCCTTCACAAGTTCATACTTTTGTAGGCTGGTAGCCTTATCTTTTGACCCATAGAAATCTCACACACACACTATACTAATGATGCATGGCATGCTTATCCTATCCTCTTATAAGAGGGTGTTCACACCTCAAGAAGGTATTCACACACATTGAGCCCCGAATCCTAACAACAGCTAATCCAGATTTCAAACCTATACATTGATGGCTTAACACCTGTTATATGCACACCCACTTACTTGTGTAGCCCTAGTTGCGATCTATATACCAATTATCAATCAACTTCCTATATAGCCAATGACTAAGCCCTAGCTGATGAAACCGGCCTTCAGAAATCTGATGGGCGGTGAAACAAACACTCGCACATAAAACACTTCATCACCCATGGGAACCTGGAAAAAGAAACAAACAGGGGGAGCTAGAGTGCTCCTGCAAATAGTACAAGGACACCGATTGGCCCCAAAACACAGTGGCGCCCCTTGCGGTATTTCTTTACTTGATCAAAAAAATTTGAGTACAAAGTACAACTCGTAGAATCCTCTACCAATAGGATCCCTTATAGCTTTCACCGAGGACTTCCAAATAAGAACTCTTGTTATTACAGCAAAGCATTCCATAGAGAAGGCACACCTGTACGACACCTCCCTGCTTGAAAAGGTCTTCTCCATCTCTACCATGGATCCCACAAACCCTTTCCCAAACAGCAGTAGGGCTGTACCAAACCACATGTCCTTCCTATAGTCACAGCTTGCATGTAACCTCGAGAAAACTAGAACCTGTTCACATGAATTCCAAAGACATGTTTTCCACATGAAACCAAAGACCTGTATCCGATAAACCAAAGACCTGTATCCCATAAACCATAGGCCTATTTCCTCGATACCAAAGTCCTGTTTCTTCTCGAAAACCAATGTCTTGTTTCCATGACAGATATACCATCAAATCTTGGTTGCCAAAACCTAGAGAGAGAAAGATAGAGGACGTGTCGAGCAATCCCTGAATACACATAAGTCCAAGATGAAGAGCAACAACACATCTCTTCCAAGAACATCATCTTGTGCATATGTAGCTTGATCCTCTGCATCCTAATCTCGTAAACAAAACCTGCTTGTGAAGAGAGAGAGAGAAACCCCTTGGCTGTTAGCCCCTCGGTGCCTCCTTCAGCTCGCCTCCTTCCAAGAGAGAGAGAGAGAGTCGTGCTGTCCAACCCAATAGTCACCTGGATAAGTCTCTATTGGCTGCTTCCACACACGCAGCCGCCAGCACCCGCACATGGCACTGCTCCACGCTACAAAAAGCCTCCCACCTGGCGCCTCCTTCTGGCTACCTGTTGCTGCCCGCTTGGTTACCGGTTGCTGGCTGTAGCCCAGCTGCTTGGTGCCCCTTTGCTGGCTGTAGCCCATGCGCACAGCAGCGCTTGCCTCATGTGGTCCATGCGCAACAGCACCCGTCGCCTGAAGCCTATGCTCGCAGCAGTGCCCGCCACCTGTAGCCCATGCGCAACAGTTGCCTGGCGCCTGTAGCCCATGCGCAGCAGCTGCCTGGCCTTCCAAACATACGCGTAGTAGCGCTCAAGGGGATGCGCCCGCGTAAACCACCTGGGGACGTGCTCTCGAATCCGCCACCCTTCGCCCTTTATAAAGAGGCGACTCGCTTTTCATTAAAAAAACGCCAAAAGCAACATAGCAAAACTCATGCTTCAATAAATAATATTTTAAGCCTTCAAAGGTTATTAAACCTTATAAACTTTAAAAATCCTTTTTGTCCCCTTTCACACTTGGGCTGGCCACACTTATGAATTTCCTTTTCATATCCAAACTAATGCTTGTTCACACTGTCCATCCCGTGCCCGTGCTCGTGCCCACTTGCTTGTTGTCCAGAGGGAAAAACACAGGGTCGTAACATACCCCCCTCTTGAAAAATAGCAAGCGTTCTCGATTGCACTCAATAACACAATAAGCATCCAATGAAGAAAGAGTCCCCATATGACCAAAGCAATCCCCCTCCAGTGCATCTGGGTGATGAAACAATCATTCTGAACAATAAGGCCACACTGTCACATCGAAGTGACAAACAACTCTTGCTTGTTCCTTCAGAATCTGCAGCAAAAGTCTAAAACCAAGTGGAAACACGTAACCTGTGTTAGCCAAAAACAAAACCATGCATCATTCTACATATGACAAACATATGCATGACACATATATGCATCCGCAAACAATATGCTCCTCAAGATGCTCTACCGTTCCAAAATAACAGTCTCAGGGTTGCTCGCAAGCCTTACACCCATGGATATCCACGACTGGAGGTACAACATGAGCATATGAAAGCACTCAATGCATCCAAACAGTACATCCACTAAGTACTTCCCACATATGTCCCTCTTGATGCTTTACCCACTCTGCACATGGCCATCCCGCAGGAGCCACACTCAGTGATGCATCCATGAACATAATAAAGTACTTGATGTATCATACCAACATACATGCTGTAGGCATATGCTCACTTATGGTAGTGCTATGTGTGAACAGGGCTTAACCAAGGGCACTTTTTCCCATGTGGTTTTTCCCCTTGGACATCAAGTGTGAAAGGACACATATAATATTTTGTAGTTCTATATTATATGGATGTGGCACACATGCAAGGGTTGACTTGCATTTTGTGGATACCACACTTTTGGCTCTCTCTCTCTCTCTCTCTCATTTCTGTGTGTGAGCTTCTCTACCCTGCACCTAACCCTAATGTGAAGGTTTGTGTGTGTGAGTGTGTGAGTCCAACACCCAACATTTGGTATCAGAGCTGGGAGCTGGCCCTGGAGTGGTGGCTGTGCAGAATCTGCTAAAAAAAACTACAAAATTCCGTCGGCGCTGTGTTTTTTCCGTCGGCTGCGAATTTTCGTCGACACTGTGTTTTTCCGTCGACGTCCGTCCGCCAGTTCCGTCCAGCTGCTCCACCATCCGGCCGCCACAAACGGGCGGCACTAGTGGGGAGCCCACCACCTCCGCCCAGTCTCACGGGCGGCACCGCCTCTGCATCCGGCGGTTACACTCCAGCAGCCGGCGGCGCTCCTGTCCGGCCTCTGCATCCGGCGGTTATACTCCAGCAGCCGGCGGCCGCTCCTGTCCGGCGGTTATACTCCTCTGCATCCGGCGGCCGCTCCGTCCCGACTGCCCGCCATCGCCGTTCAGTTCCGGCCGACCACTCGCCATTCAGTTCCGCTCGCCGTCGCCCACCGGTTTCGTTCCAGTCGGCCGTTGCTGTTCCGTTCCCACGGCGCCCGCGTAATCCTCCTACGTCACGGCCTTCGTCTTCGTCGCCGTCGCCCAGCATCGACCCTGACCCCGCTCGCCGTTCAGCTCAGGCCGCACTTTCCCTTCCGTTCCGACCAACCATGCCCGCCGTTGCCTCCCGTGCGTGCCCGTTGCCCAACGCGCCTGTGGCTGGTACGCTCCGGACGTCTACAACAGCCGCAGCCGTCCTGAGCCCTCCATGCTAGTGCAAGGCCGCCGGCGGGTCCTGCCCATCACCAGCCCTCTGCAAACCTCTTCGTCGACTGCAGCTCTCCTCGACACCTGCACGGTTCCGCCTCCACCTTGCTGCCAGGTACACGCAGCAGCCTTGAATCTCCACCTGCAACGTCTCCCCGGCTGTGCAACATTGCTGCCCAGGTACCTGTGTTTCAGTAAACAAAATAGGGTTTGCCAGGAAGATTTGAATTTGCAGGTGGTGCAGGATTCAAGAAATTTGGGGAATTTATCAATTTCAGGACAAATTGAAAAAATTGGGCATTTTGCTTTGCCTGCAATTTGGGGGTTTTTGAAATTGAGGTCAAAATCAGCAAATTGAACCTCTCTTATTTGCAAAAATTTGGGGGGTTTTTTCAAAATTGAGGTCAAAATTGGCAAATTGAAGCTCTTACATTTGCAGAAATTTGGGGCTTTTGTGAAAATTGGCCAATTAGATGCACATTGAAGCGATTGGAGTGCATAAAAATTGGGGATTTTCTGATTGGAGCATGTAATTGGGCGTTACAGCTACGATTTGTCGCGTATGTATACACATTGAGTGTAATTGGACAATTTGGTGCAGGTTTACACTTGCTTTGGTTTGCAAGCATACATTTGCGCAGGACATTTGGTTGCCTGGCAGTGCACATTAATGCTTGGTTTGCTTGTAGTTATACTTTGTTGACATGGCACAGAATGCTACGGATGTATTTGGTGTGCTCACCCAGGAGGACAAGCTGGATGGATCCAACTACTCCCTCTGGAGTTTTATGATCCGTAATTTGCTGGTAGCCAAAGGGCTTTGGGGCATCGTGTGTGGTGATGACACACGCCCACATACCATTCAGCCAGCCACGCCTCAAAGGAGAGGTGCTCAAAGAGTCTTGATGTAGATCCTGCTCCCACACAAGAGCAGAAGAGATGGGACTCTAGAGATGCACAGGCCATGTCATTGATAGCCCTTTCAGTGAAAAGGACTATTATTCCGCACATTCGTTCATGCAAGACATCGAAGCTTGCATGGGACACATTGGAAGCAATGTATCAGGTACGCAACGAGGCAAGAGTTGCCTACTTGAAGAGGCAATTGGATCTTCTTTCTATGGATGAGGGTGACTCCATGGCAGATCATCTCACCAAAGTGAAAGATTTGCAGGAACAATTGCTCAACATTGATGAGGTTATCCCAGACAGACAGATGGTCACCAACACTCTTCATTCTTTACCGCCTTCCTACTTGGGCTTTCACACCTCTCTCAACCTCTCGATGAGAGGAGGTGGTGATCCCGTCACTTTTGAAGAGCTCGTGGGTTTACTCTTCAGGAAGAGCAAACAAGAGCAAACATAGCGAGCAACCGTGGTGGAGAAAAGGCATTTACAGCCAAGGATAAGGGTAAAGCAAAGAGCTTTAAGCATGGGGGACAACAGTCTAGCAAGGCTGGTCATGGACAGCCCTCTTCTAGTGGTGAAAAGTCTGACAAAGGGGATGCAAACAAGCCCAAAAAGAAGGGCAAATGTCACTACTGCCATAAGCCTGGACACTACATCAGTGAATGTAGGAAAAGGATTGCAAAAGAGAAAAAGAAAGAAGCAGGCAATGCAGTAGCAGACTCTTCGGATGACAAAGCACAGCAATCAGCTAATGTAATCCAGGAAGAGTACACTTTTTTGGTCACATGCACTAGTGACACACCAGGTGCTTCAGACACTGATATGTCTTGCATTGCATCTGACAGACAGAATGCATCATGGTATTTTGATAGTGGTGCTTCGAGCCACATCACTTCATGCAAAGATGTATTTCAGCACTTGGTTTATGCTTCAAATGGCCGCACTGTATCATGTGCAGATCATACCACATATCCAGTAAAGGGAATTGGTAATGTCATACTTATTGTAGCCAATGGTGCCAATATATGTATGAAAAATGTATTGTATGTTCCAGGGATAAAGAAAAATCTGCTCTCCGTCTCAACCATAAACGACCAAGGTTTAAAGGTTGAATTTGAAGATGGGAAGTGTTTGGTAAAAGACCCATCAAAGGGTTATGAAATAGTCACTTCTGGAACACGATACAAAGGCTTGTATAAGCTGGACAGCTATGACAAGCGCACTTATGATGTAAATACAGTGGCTGCCCACACTCCTGCTATGCATGATGCAGAGCTATGGCATGCTCGTTTTGGGCATGTAAATTTTCAGAGTTTGATGCTTTTGCAGAAGCATCATATGGTTGATAACATGCCGCCTCTTGAGTCTCCGCCAAGACATGTATGTGAGGGGTGTATTTTGGGAAAGATGCATCGGAAACCATTCCCCAAAGATGGAGCTGTTAGAGCTGAAAATAAATTACAGCTCATACATAGTGATGTATGTGGTCCAATGCGGACACCATCCATAGGGGGGCATCTTTACTTCGTCACATTCATTGATGACTACTCCAGGTTTGCTTGGGCTTACCCTTTGAAAGCAAAAGAAGATGTGTTTACATGCTTTCGACACTTTGTAGCAATGGCTGAAAATATGTGTGCATGTAAAGTCCAAACACTTCGCTCAGATAGAGGTGGAGAATACATGTCAAATGCATTCAAAGATTATATGCTTCAAAAGGGCATCAAACACCAATGTACTGTGCCTTATACACCGCAGCAGAATGGTGTAGCTGAAAGGAAAAATAGATCTCTCATGGAGATGGCAAGATGCATGGTGAAATCACAAAAGTTGCCTCACAAATTTTGGATGGAAGCTATCATGTGTGCAACTCATGTGTTGAACAGGTGTCCAACAAAAGCTTTGAAAACCATAACACCATTTGAGGCTTGGTATAGCCGAAAGCCAACAGTGGATTATATGCGTACATTTGGGTGTTTGGCATATGCACATGTGCCAGAACAACTCTGAACAAAGCTTGATGACAAAGCAATTAAATGTATTTTTGTGGGCTACAGCAATGAAAGCAAAGGATACCGTCTTTATAATCCAACTACACGAAGGATTTTTGTGAGTAGAGATGTGGTATTTGCTGAAAATTCAGAACAGCCCATGGTCAGCTTGTATAAAAGCAATGATACAGGCATACAGGACATGTTTGATGGACTTTTACCCATTGCAATAAGGGGGGATTCAGATCAACCAGCCCCTACACAAGAAAATCCACATGTAGAACATGTGGAACAGCCAGCCATTCAGCCCCCTTCTGTGGAAGAAGTGGAATGAAAGCTGAATTTGATATGTCAGATTTGGGGCCTTTACACTACTATCTCGGCATACAGTTTATGCATACAGATGATGGCATTGTTATGCAGCAAACTAAGTACATAAAAAGTTTGCTAAAAAGGTTTCACATGGATGAATGTAAGCCCATTTGTACTCCAGTAGAATCAGGTGTACGGCTTACTATGCATGATATTGGAGAGCCTTTTGAGGCTGGCCTTTATAGCCAGGCAGTGGGATGCCTCATTTACTTGTGTAACACGAGGCCAGACATATCTTTTGGGGTGTCTTTGTTGAGCAAATTCATGCACAGCCCAGGCACAAAGCATTGGCAAGCAGTCAAACGCATTTTTCGTTATCTTAAGGGTACCCTGGATCTTGGTTTGTTCTATCCCAGGGGGGGCAGCTTGCAGCTTTATGCATACAGTGATTCAGATTGGGCTGGTGATTATGATACCAGGCAATCCACCAGTGGGAATTGTTTTTTTCTTGGCAGTTCATGCATATCTTGGTTGAGTAAAAAGCAACCCACTGTTGCTACATCTACTTGTGAGGCTGAGTACAGGGCAGTCTTTACAGCTACAGTAGATTGTGTATGGTTGAGGAGACTATTGGCTGATCTTCGTGAGTGTCAGCAGACACCCACCACCATTCTCACTGATAGCCAGAGTGCTATGGCCGTGGCACGAAATCCAGTATTTCATGCACGTACCAAGCACATAGAGATTCATTATCACTATGTCAGAGAGAGGCTACATGCAGGGGAGATCAGTTTATCTTATTGCCCTACACAGGATAATGTTGCAGATCTATTCACAAAGGCTTTACCTCGAGAAAAGTTTGAAGCTTTCCGCAAAGCTTTGGGCTTACTCTCATACAAAGAGTGATCTGCTTCCTTGTACAGGTTCACACTTCCACTACAGGGGGGATTTGTAGGCATATGCTCACTTATGGTAGTGCTATGTGTGAACAGGGCTTAACCAAGGGCACTTTTTCCCATGTGGTTTTTCCCCTTGGATATCAAGTGTGAAAGGACACATATAATATTTTGTAGTTCTATATTATATGGATGTGGCACACATGCAAGGGTTGACTTGCATTTTGTGGATACCACACTTTTGGCTCTCTCTCTCTCTCTCTCTCATTTCTGTGTGTGAGCTTCTCTACCCTGCACCTAACCCTAATGTGCAGGTTTGTGTGTGTGAGTGTGTGAGTCCAACACCCAACACATGCGTCACACCACACAATCCAGAGTATTACTCAATGTATTCTCAATGGGTACGAGGATCCAATGGCACCAGAATACAATAATACCTCAAAAAGTGTATGCACAAATAGAGTTCGATCCATATATCTATGAACCAAACCAACTCTAGGATTGCTCGCAAGACTTATGCCCTTCATAGAGTCTCGAAGTGTTAGCTCAAGTTGCTGTAGACTTTGAGCTCAACCAAACCATGCCATTCCAAAGCAGACCAACTCCACAAATAGCATCATCTCATGTGACTAGTACACAATATCATAGAAGTCCCATAAGCAGATGTACTGTCAGCCTCAGTACCTTGGGTGAATACAAAGTTGTCACCAAGCGACTCCTAGATGAAAAACTGAGCCTGTCTGTAACAAGGGAGCGAAGGTGCTACCCCCCTCTTGAGCATCAGGCAATGCTCCAGACCCATGCTCTGCTGAACTTGAATGAGCCGTCGTAAGAGTCGGCTCCAACTGAAAGGCATAAAGATAAAGCTGCAATACTGAGGTGAATCTGCTAAGTCACCCTCCTCCATCCACTTCGCATCCATCGGTGAATAGTTCTATAAACGTCACAAGATAGCGATGGGAAACTTTACCTCGTACCTTTCTTTCCTTATGTGCCAATATCTACTCGGGAATAAGAACCTCATCAAGTTCCTTTGCTTCCAACTGAGCCTTACCTGATATATCCATAGGTACCCAAAACCTGCTTGCACTCCACCCAAGTGGTAAGCACAAGTCCCAATGAAGCATAGTAGATCACCATTGCTAAACATAGAAAGAAGCTGCCTTCCGAACCCCATGAAGCCTCCGTGAAGATACCACTGGTGACAAAGTGTCAAAAGCCATAGCCTTCAACCCATCTCTTGCACCATAACACTTCAACTGCTTCTTGTTCCTGGCTGACTACTTCTGTCCTTGGTGTCTTTTCTCCTGAGCTTCATCTTTAGCTTTTGCTCTTCACCTCATATAGGCAAAGACTCACAATCCTGCACACTCTCCTGTACTTCCTTTTCACTGTCCCATGTTGAAGCTTTTGATGTGACAACCACGGGCTCGCCTCCTTGAGAAAGTCGACGATATCCCGACGATGGAACCGTGAAACCGGCCTTCAGAAAATCTGATGGGCGGTGAAACAAAAACACACACACAAAACACTTCATCACCTATGGGAACCTGGAAAAGGGAAACAAACAGGGGGAGCTAGAGTGCTCCTGCAAATAGTACAAGGACACCGATTGGCCCCAAAACGCAGTGGCGCCCCTTGCAGTATTTCTTTACTTGATCAAAAAAATTTGAGTACAAAGTACAACTTGTAGAATCCTTTACCAATAGGTCCCTTATAGCTTTCACCCAGGACTTCCAAATAAGAACTCTCGTTATTACAGCAACGCATTCCATAGAGAAGGCACACCTGTACGACACCTCCCTGCTTGAAAAGGTCTTCTCCATCTCTACCATGGATCCCACAAACCCTTTCCCAAACAGCAGTAGGGCTGTACCAAACCACATGTCCTTCCTATAGTCACAGCTTGCATGTAACCTCGAGAAAACTAGAACCTGTTCACATGAATTCCAAAGACATGTTTTCCACATAAAACCAAAGACCTGTATCCGATAAACCAAAGACCTGTATCCCATAAACCATAGGCTTGTTTCCTCGATACCAAAGTCCTGTTTCTTCTCGAAAACCAATGTCCTGTTTCCATGACAGATATACCATCAAATCTCGGTTGCCAAAACCTAGAGAGAGAAAGATAGAGGACGTGTTGAGCAATCCTTGAATACACATAAGTCCAAGATGAAGAGCAACAACACATCTCTTCCAAGAACATCATCCTGTGCATATGTAGCTTGATCCTCTGCATCCTAATCTCGTAAACAAAACCTGCTTGCGAAGAGAGAGAGAGAGAAATCCCTTGGCTGTTAGCCCCTCGGTGCCTCCTTCAGCTCGCCTCCTTCCAAGAGAGAGAGTCGAACCCAAGTCACCTGGATAAGTCTCTACTGGCTGCTTCCACACACGCAGCCGCCAGCACCCGCACATGGCACTGCTCCATGCCGCAAAAAGCCTCCCACCTGGCACCTCCTTCTGGCTGCCCGTTGCTGCCCGCCTGGTTACCGGTTGCTGGCTGTAGCCCAGCTGCCTGGTGCCCCTCTGCTGGCTGCAGCCCGCCTGGCTGTAGCCCATGCGCACAGCAGCGCTTGCCTCCTGTGGTCCATGCGCAACAGCACCCACCGCCTGAAGACTGCTCGCAGCAGCGCCCGCTAAATGTAGCCCATGCGCAGCAGCTGCCTGGCGCCTGTAGCCCATGCGCAGCAGCTGCCTGGCCTTCCAAATGTACGCGCAGCAGCGCTCAAGGGGATGCGCCCGCGTAAACCACCCAGCGACCTGCTCTCGAATCTGCCACCCTTCGCCCTTTATAAAGAGGCGATTTGCTTTTCATCAAAAAAATGCCAAAAGCAACATAGCAAAACGCATACTTCAATAAATAATATTTTAAGCCTCAAAGGTTTTTAAACCTTATAAACTTTAAAAATCCTTTTTGTCCCCTTTCACACTTGGGCTGGCCACACTTATGAATTTCCTTTTCATATCCAAACTGATGCCTGTTCACACTGTCCATCCCATGCCCATGCCCGTGCCCACGTGCTTGTTGTCTAGAGGGACAAACACAGGGTCGTAACAGCTGCTATCTGTATACCAATTATCAATCAACTTCCTATATAGCCAATGGTTTGTATGTGGCCCATAGAACTTGATACATCAAGGATGTTCAGCAAGGTGCAGGGTGGCCATTTCTCTGTCAATGCATTCTTTCCTCCAAAAGAGTCAAAGAGTATGCACAGGATAATTTTTCTAAATTAAAACACACCATTCATTACACATTCTTTTTAAAAATTAATAATACAATGCATGTTAGAATGCTATGCAAAGTTCATCACACATATATGCAGTGATGTGAGTGCCATGTACACTGCGATAGAAAGGGAAGATGGGCTGGTTCCCTCCTCAAGAGTATCTTGTATTCTTGGAATTTTATCCATTTCTTTATAATGCTCTCATGTGGAGTAGTTAAGGACAGTTGACTCAATATCAGACTCAACTGTCAGGAATACACAAACCACTATCGATAAGATGATTGGCTTTCTATGTTGTTACTTCTCAAGTCCTGACACATCTGTACATATCCTACCCATACATGGGCCGCTTTAGCAATTTTGGTAGTGACAGACCGCACGTGTGCCGTCAGTTCAGCTAGGTCACATATGGGGGCTACTTCACTGTGTTGTGCTTTCTCCTCTTACTTGTGCTAGAGATTGAGGATGCTCCAAAATGTAATCATTCTCCTTTTACGTTCTGCGGGCTATGCAAGGCTTTTTTTGCGTACTTAATGGCTCCTTTTGGGACCTGATTCATTATGTCTGTAAATAATGAGAGCAGGGTATGTCTACTTTGAACTTATGTTCTAGTTGTAATTGATGAATACACTTCTATGGCTGACTTTCTGTTTTCATGGTTAATGCTTTTCCAGCTCTCCTTGTTGATCCATCCTGACAAGTGCAAGCATCCTAAAGCAAAGGAAGCTTTTGGAGGTATATTATAATCATGATTTTGTACTTTTGAATATGTTCTATCATTATATGCCACTCTACAAGATTCAGGCTGCTTATTCCTAGTGCATGCGAATACGCAAGGACATATTTTGAGAGGTGAACAGACAAGCACATACTATCAATCTTCCTTGACCATTGATAACTTGCAATACACTAAAAAAGGAGAGAAGAATGTGTAATAGAGTGAAAGGCTCTAAAGTCCATTATAAGGGCAACAATTAGATGAGTCTAAAATGCAACACAGGTTGAGGAAATTCAAACAAAGAGTTTTTTGACATTGGATCTTAATGTGAAAATGTGATCCAAGGTGGAATGGATACATCTAAATCTTGCTTGACCTTTGTCTCTGACTCCCTGTTCTCAGCTCACGTGCGATAAATTCTTTCTAAGTCATAAGTACTGAAAATGTGGCTGCACTGTTGAAACATGTTTCAGGTTTCCTGTTTTGGTAAACAATGTGATTTGGCAGTTCTTGTGTTAAATGTGGTTTTACGAAAACAAAGTCCAATTTTTAGTGTTGCATTGCCCTAGTTGCATACCAATTACATCCAAATTGACCTTGGAATCAACCTGCATCTTAACCTCCTCGATTATGATGTGTGTTTACATGTTTAATATGGATTAGGGTTACTTGGATGGTGTCCTTGAGACTTTGGCTTGTTCATGTGTATGGATTGCATGGACGGTGTCCATGAAGAGTGCAATGACGTAGTTTCATGAGGATATTAGTCTGACTACAATGACCGGTAGTGGAACTTGGTGTACAAGATGGATGATGAGAGATTTTTAAAGACAGCATGTGCGTTGTTTTTGTTAGCATGAAACTATGTTTTTGGTGTGGACATTGCTTGATATTTACTACATGTGAATGTCCATGGGACTGGGGATCCCTAAGCACCTTGTGGACGCATGTGCTTGACTTGTCTGGTGTTACATTCAGACCTTTTTGTAGAGATCATTCACAAATCTGAAATTGTGTGAGAGAAAGAAAGAAAGAAAGAAAGAAAGTTGTATTAACGTCTTCAAAAGGCCAAAATGACCTATGAGACCAAAAGGTTACATCATATCCATGAGGTACATCATCCTAGGTACAAAATAGTAATAAAGAAATATAACAAAAATCTAGAACTATAAATCTGATCTAGGTACATGAGTAGAGAGCTCTCATATCACCCTAATACATCAATCATGGGCCGCTGTGACATGGTGCTCAAGGTGGTATAACTGAGCTGGAGCAAGAAGGTCCTGTGATGATGGGAGATGATGGCCCGGATCCTCTTGTGGTGGCGTGGCTGTGGACGAGGTCCATGGGGTCTGGGGCATTGAGCTCTGCATAACTCAGTGGCTCTGTCAAGTGTCACACCTCTTGGCCGAGCTCCTGCACCACTAGCCTGTGGTTTGGGTATGATGGGTGGATCGGCCCTTGGAGTGCTGGTATGGAAGAAGTCGGTGAGAGCTCTTTGTGCTGGTCCTCGAGCAAGTACAGCTGATCTGGATCTCACTAAGGACTCCCTGTGTCTACAGAGTTCTAGAAGAAAAAGTCTCAGGCATCTCTGATCCGGGAAGTCCATGATCTTGGAAAGTGGTCCGAACCCAACTTGAAAGAGGCAGTGGAACCTTTCCCGAATCTCATAGTATACACGGCATTGGCATATGTAATGATCCTCTGTCTCGGGCTCTGTGTGACAGAGGTGGCATGTCCTGTCCTCTGGTGCGGCCGCCCTAGGCCCATATCTGGCAGTCTCCACTCTCAGCTGGTGGGATGAGGTGCGGATCTGGCCGAGATCTCGTCAATGTATAGACCAAATAGAGTAGGAGACAGGGGGCAGCCGTGCTTCACCCCGATAGTGCTGTGTATGATCTCTGAGTCACCTCCTGGAGCCCGGGCCCCGTACTCTGCCTATGACTGACTCATAGAGTGTAATGATCCCTCAAAGAATCTCTGCTAGCACTTCCATATCTTGCAGTCTCCTCATCAGTTTGGCGCAAGGGACGGTATCAAAAGCTTTGCGGAAATCCACAAAGTAGTAGTATATCCGATGCCCGTGAGCTCTTCCCTCCTCAATGATCCCCGGTAGTGTAAAGATATGATCTAGTGTGGAGTGCCCTCTCTTGAAGCTTGCCTGCCTCGACGTTCTGAATCTCTGCTCCTCGGACCATCTACTAAGCTCATGCTCCCAAATCGAACCATAAATCTTGGCCAAGGTGTGACCAATCATGATAGTCCTGTAGTTGTTGGGGTCCATGGGGTCACCTGCTTTCAAGAAAGGTACAATAGTATTCGATGACCAGTTGACGGGGAAGCCCTCACATTGTAACACGTGGAAGCTGTGGGAGTCTTCTTTCAGCCCTAAACACCACTTAGAACATGCTGATGCAAAAACGCAGACAGAAGGGAGAGTAGAGAGAGAGAGATATGCTGGAAATTCAGTATATTAATATAGTACAAAAAGGGTACTCTTCTATAGCCCTAGGCTGTCTCATATAAAAGGTGAAACATAACCAAAATCTGGTCCCTACTTGGACCCTAAGGACCCATCCCCATAAAGGAATGAATGAATCAAACTATGAGCACACTTTGCTATTTATAGGGTTCTTGGACACTTGGTATACTGGCCGACTGCTGGTCGGCCAGTCAAATATGCATTAAATGCTCTTCAGCGCTGCCCGACTGGATCTCTTTATGTCCATAATCACTGCCGTCTGGTCCTCATGCAGCCGATAGCAAATCCTCTGCTCCCGACAGCCTCCAACGCAGCCGACAGGTTTTGTACTCATCCGACAGCATCTTCTGGGTCCTTCTCCAAGTCCTTACTGTACTCTGTGCTCCATGTCCTGGCTCTATTGATGTTTTTCTTGGCTGCCCCTTCTGGATTAGCCTCTAAGAATGGTCATGGCATTTCTTGCACGACATCCCCCTTTGCTAAACTTGATGACGGGATTCCAACTTTTTCCTTGGATGACTGTCATCATCCCACTCTATTCCTAGAGTCCCTTTGTCATCCATCAAACTCTGGCAACCCTTTTCACTGCTGAAAACCCGGCCCGGTCTCCAAAACCACTCTGCCTCTGAATAAGATCTATGCATCTGTTCCTTCCAGTCCCCAATCCATTCTTACCCTGACTTTGAACACTGTCTTGGTCTTCATTCCTGAGAAATGAGTCTGGCACTCTCACATCACCCCTTGGAGGATAATCCTCCCTTGGGACCGTTGCCCGAGAACCTATCTGGCTCACAGGATTGCCATCCCCTTTGGCTCTGTGGAACACCACGAACAAACCTCCTGGGAGCTCTTCCCGATTCTGTGTTCCTTGCCTTGGGCTTCGTATCCGTGTACTTTCCTGTACCTTGGACCTGTACACCATCATATGGAACTGATTCAGTGTTTAGCTTTGCTGAGCCTGATGCTCTGATACCAATGTAACACGCGGAAGCTCTGGGAGTCTTCTTTCAGCCCTAAACACCACTTAGAACATGCTGATGCAAAAACGCAGACAGAAGGGAGAGTAGAGAGAGAGATATATGCTGGAAATTCAGTATATTAATTTAGTACAAAAAGGGTACTCTTCTACAGCCCTAGGCTGTCTCATATAAAAGGTGAAACATCACCAAAATCTGGTCCCTACTTGGACCCTAAGGACCCATCCCCATAAAGGAATGAATGAATCAAACTATGAGCACACTTTGCTATTTATAGGGTTCTTGGACACTTGGTATACTGGCCGACTGCCGGTCGGCCAGTCAAATATGCATTAAATGCTCTTCAGCGCTGCTCGACTGGATCTCTTTATGTCCATAATCACCGCCGTTTGGTCCTCATGCAGCCGACAGCTAATCCTCTGGCCTCCAACACAGCCGACAGGTTTTGTACTCAGCCGACAGCATCTTCTGGGTCCTTCTCCAAGTCCTCACTGTACTCTGTGCTCCATGTCCTGGCTCTACTGATGTTTTTCTTGGCTGCCCCTTCTGGATTAGCCTCTAAGAATGGCCATGGCATTTCTTGCACAGGACACACATAAAGCCCTGTAAAACATGTAAACCAGTAAAGGGGCTAGCGTGTCCCTAGCATGGGAGAAATGCTCGGTGAGGAGCCCATCATGATCCTGTGCTCTCCCAGTCTGCATCCTGTCAATAGCATCTCTCACCATGCTGCTGAGGTGGAAGAAGGAAGAGTGTGGGGGACGAGGTTCGGGTGGATGGGGGAGTGGTGGCTGCCTGGGGGCATGGTAGAGAGAGGTGGCATAGGTGTGCCAGGTGTTGGGTGAAGTAATCGGAGTCAGAAGGCGATGATCCTGGAAGATCCTCCAGGCCTCCTTACAGTCCCTTCCAAGAAATAGCTGGTATAGCTCCTGCTCAAGCTTGGCTAGGTAGGCTCTCTTCTTTCTCCGTGTGAGACGTCGAAAGATCACTCACGCCTGCTGGTGAGTGGTGGATCCTAGCGCCATCTCCCGATGTAGACGGGCTCGGGTATCACGACATTCCTCGTCGTACCAGCTATTTTGTGGGACAGCACTGTGGGATCTGGCATGGCTGTCCTCTGGAAGAAATCGGTCAGCTGAGTCTGTCGGATCTGGGCTCTCCTCTCTCTTGATTGGAGTAACTGCTCTTTGTGTCGGTATATACCATCTCTAGTAAGAAGCGCCCAAGTACTTGTTGGTCTGATATCTGCAGGATGGACTGAAAAGATGTGTCTGCTCCTCTGAAGAGAGTAGGGTAGGTGGCTCTGATCCCATCATAATATGGACATCTGCATACAAAGTGTCTCCACATCCTCTCTGTATAATCTGCATAATCTCTCCTCTCGCGGGATGCAGGCTGCTCGTCCAGCCTCAATCTCGAGGGGGTGTGATGAAACTCAGAGCTGTCCAATCACTACTCTCAGAGCATGTGGAAGATATAGATCCATGTACTGCGGTCTCTGAATGAAACCATCATAAGTCAGCTTCAAGAAATGATCTCTGTAGTATGCCATCTTCGTACGGAGAGGCTGTGATGGTGTCACCCATGTGCGCATGATATGTCTCTGAATCAGCTCCTGCCTGATGACTCTATTCCTCTCAGTGTGTGAGAGGGAGAGGTGTGGGGCATGTAGATCATACTGGGTAGGTGGTAATCAGTCCATATCATACCCAAAACTCTGGAGCCACTGGACTCCCTGTGTATACCATGAGTGACTGTCCCCTGACTCTGCAAGCTACCTGGATGCCTCAAAAGCAATGCGCGAGAGTCGGTCGACCGGCATATCACTGAGTCTGTGCAAGAAACATACTGTCTGAAAGAGTGCCTCCACTAGCATCGGTGGTGCAGCAAACTCTGCTCTCACAATGTCATGGGGAACGGATGGCTTGCTACGAACTATCCGGGATAGCAGTATGACCTGTGGGCGCTCTATCTGGCTCCATGTGGAGGCTGCCAAGCCTGGTGTCCAAACTGGGGATGCATACATCAGGGCTGGGTAGACTAAAGTGTCAAAAAGCCACCCTTTTGTACGGGGCTCCTGGAAATGTGCCTGATGGCTCTGTCTCTCTAGCATAGCCAAGGCTGCATAGGCTCGGGTGAGGCGATCATGGGCTGCCTGCGTCATAGAGAATCGCCCGGCTCTGCTGGTGAATGTAATCCCCAAATATACATAAGATGTAGAGACCTCTACTTGGCTGCCCTCAAACATAAACACAGATCTCCTCCTTGTTGCTGGCGATGTATGGAAGATCATAACCTTGGTTTTCCCAAGGTTCACTGTGAGGCCTCTGTCAGAGCGTGGGCTGAAGCACAGGCAGTGGGCAGCTTAGGCAACAACGCAAGCAGCAACAACACGATGGGAGAGAGCAGCGCGATGGGAGAGAGAGAGAAGATATATTAACGTCTACCGAAGGCCAGATTGGCCTATGAGACAAATCTGTATACAACAAGTCCATGTCCTGAGTATCATGGAAAGAAAACCTGAGATGAAAAGCTAATCCTAGTCATCTGCAGCTCACTATGCAGTCACTGTCTAGCATGCTATGGATGTACAATCATGATAAGTGGTATACTACTAATTCCACCCAGTGGAGATGGTGGGGTGTAGTACATCATACATGAGGCATGGGGCGAGGAAGACTCTCACATCTGTTGTGCCTTGGTGTAGCCTCTGGACTCTCTCCTCCATAGCTTTGTGGTATCGGGCCTGATGGAGTAGTGGTGGTCTGCATCCGGGTAGTCGCGGTCTCTTGGTAGCTCTGATCTTCGAGGCTCTCTGTAGTGTGAGCCCTCGTTGGGAGGTAGATGATACGGGGGAGGGGGATGTGGCTCGCTGATAGGCGTGAAGAAGCTGGTGATATGTGGCTGGGATCTCTAGGTTTGCACCCGTAGAAGCCTCTTTCTATGTCGGTGAAGCTCAAGGAGGAAAAGGCCTAGGCATCTCTGATCAAGATACTCCATCACCGGGCTAAGTGGACCAAAACCCTCTCTGAACAAGTAGTGGTATCTCCCTCTAATCTTATAATATACAAGGCATCTGCATATGTAATGCTCCTTTGACTCTACCTCTTTGTGGCTTAATCTACATACTCTTTGCTCTCTAGGGGTCTGTGCTGCTCTCCCTGCCTCAATCTCTAGAGTGAGGGAAAACTCTGATCTAACCAATAGTCACCCTCATAGCATGAGACGTGTACATCCATGTAGCCTGGGCGTTTGACAAATCCATCCTCTGTGAATCTGATGAAATGATCTCTGTAGTACTACATCTTGGTGGGAAGAGGACCCGACCAAGTCTCCTTGGTGTGCATCTGGATCAAATCTTGTCTCAGAACTCTATTCCTCTCCTCTCGAGAGAGTGTAAAGTATGGGGAGTCATCATCAAACTAGAAGGGCGGTAATCTATCCATGTCGAGCCCATGTGCCGAGAACCAGTCATCTACTGCAGCATACGATGATGGGTGATGGCCCTCTGTGGCAATACTTTGTGAGGACTCCATGGCTAAGCGGGGTAGTGTCTTTGGACCCATGGCCTTGATGCGTTTGATGTAGGCTATGGTATGAAATAGAGCCTCTACCATCATGGGGGACACTGCAAGTTCTGCTCTGATGATCTCATGTGGTACTGATGGTTTGTTGCGAATCATCTTGGAGATCATGAGGATGTGCGATCTCTCCATCCGACACCAATTATATGTGGAGAGGTTAGGGGCCCATACCGGTGCTGCATACATCATAGTTGGGGTGACTAAGGTGTCAAATAGCCATCCTTTGGTGCGAGGCTCTTGGAAGTGAGTTTGATGACACTGTCACTCCATCAATGCAAGGGCAGCATAACCTCAGGTGAACCTGTCCTGTGATGCCCGTCTCATGTAGAAATGGCTCCCGTTACTAGTGAAGGTAATACCCAAGTATACATATGATTCTGTCACCTCCACGTGACTGCCTCTATATGTGATCATTGTACCTTTCATAACCCGTTTGGAAGTGTGAGAGATCATGACCTTGGTTTTCCCAAGGTTCATTGAAAGGCCTCTCTGTGTACAAAAATCATCTAAGGCGTCCATGTGGTGTTGCAGTCCCTCCTACGAGTCAGATATCAGAATGATGTCATCTGCATAGAGTAGTAAAGTGACCAAAACCCCTGAGCGTGATGCACCATTCCCCCCTCCTTTGTCTATGAAGTCCGTGACCTTATCTATGTACAGGCGAAAGAATGTCGGGGAGAGTGGGCAGCCCTGCTTCACCCCCATAGTACTATGTATCTCCTTTGACAGACCACTTGGGCATCTGGCTCGTCCCGCCACCCTCTCACAATATATGACAACTGCCCTATCCACGGGCTTTCCCATGTCACCAAGTAGCTTTTGAAACTAAGCTACCTCACAAGATGCCATAGCAGCACCCCTGTACTCTGCCTCTGTACTCGACAAGGCAACTGTTGGCTGCTTCTTACTGCTCCAACTCACAGCAACACTCCCAAATGAGAACATAAAATGATTGGTAGATCTCATGTCTATAATACTGCCAGCCCAATCCGCATCTGTGTACCCATGCAACTGTATCTCTATACCAGCCTCATAGAAAAGTCCATAATCAACTGTGGACTTTATGTACCCGAGGATCCGTCTAGCCGCACCCAAGTGTGGCTTCCTAGGGGCCTGCATAAACTAACTCACAAGTCCAACAGCATAGCTCAAGTCTGGCCTTGTAATGGTCATGTAGATCAAACTACCCACTATGCGCATGTATGTAGTGGGGTCCTCCAAAAGCTCACCTGTATCTGCAAAAAGCTTTGTGTTCTGCTCCAATGGCACTGAAATAGGCTTACAGCCTGTCATACTATACTTGGACAACATGTTCAAGCCATACTACCTCTGCAATAATAGCAAAATGCCATGAGGTGATCTCACCACCTCTATGCCCACCAAGAAATACCGCAACTCACCTAAATCCTTCATCTCAAACTTCGGCTTCAAAAGCATCCTGACTCCAAAAGTGGAGAATATTTGAGGAGAAGGGCAAATGCCTGATGGTATTCTTCAATCGTCCAGCTATCCTGCTTCAATTCCAAGAACTCATTCATTTTGGTTTCCAGGAAGCCCGGAGGACAGAACCTCTTCCTAAGCTAAGCTTTAAGATTTGACTAGGTCTGCGTATTTCGGTCGAGACGGTTTGTCTCGCAATGGTGATGAGAACTGTACACCGTATGGGGTCCCGAATTACCCACTGAAGGGCCCCCTATCCCGTTATCGAGATAGTATTTGCTTTATTATCTTTAAAGAGACTGACGGTGTGACTGACGATAAGCCAAACGTAAGACCTCTGAAGACCAAGTGTTGGGCTGAACTGTACACTGCTATAGAAACACCAAAGATGTCCAATCTCGAGCCTATGCACTCTTCCCAATGGAATGAGGGAGGGATGCAAAGCTAGGGCTGAGAGAGGGGCTGTTTGGGACTGTTCTAGACTGAGTATGAATGCTGTAAATGAATATGAATGCTGCGTTTTACCTTCACCAAGTGGCTGGAGCAAAACGATGATGAGTTGAATGCTGAAAACTGTATGGATGCAGAAAATGCAAGGCGGACTGAAGGCTGAATGCTGAACTGCTGCGTTTTACTGATGCAAGATGGCTGAATGCTCATGCGTTGAGGCGCCTACTGCTGTAGGAGGAAAACGCTGAGATGAGGAGGCTGAAAACTGCAATTGCTTTGCTCCTTGTGCTGAAGATGCTAAGTGCCTGAATGCTCCTTGGTTGAATATGAATGATTGAGAGAATGATTATGCAAGGGCTCTATTTATATGGGCTGAATGAGCCAGTCGGCTGGCTACTAAGCTAGTCGACTGCTCATGTCCAATGAATAATGCATAAATGTGTATAAAATGCTCG
Organism: Cibotium barometz; assembly: GCF_041138505.1. Taxonomy (NCBI): domain Eukaryota; kingdom Viridiplantae; phylum Streptophyta; class Polypodiopsida; order Cyatheales; family Cibotiaceae; genus Cibotium; species Cibotium barometz. Next base: position 38,426,679 of record NC_141066.1, read on the forward strand.
GAAAAATACTAGAAAAATCCTAGTAAATATCATGATAAATACTGGATGATATCTGGGGTTCATGCAATGGTCTAGATGCTATGCATGAATGATGTGCAATGTGCTTTCTGATGCAAACCCTAAGGTTTCTATTGACTGTATATGCATGAATGCGTCTCTTTAAGTGGGTTAAGGGACTTAGACTGACTGACTGACTTGCTATGGCTGAGAATGACCTACGTAGCTCGTGCCTGACTTATCCTGGATTGAGGATTACAATGGGGTCACGGCGTACGACAAATATCAATGTTGCATTGATGATGATGAGCCAGTTTGTCACCATGCACTACAGTGCAGAGTGCATGTGAAATTCCCTCCTGCGTAGCTTGGCGGCAGGTTCATGGCTTCCAAGTAGTCCTCCATCAACTGGAGGTACTCTTGAAAGAACTCCTCGTCTAGCCATACGGCTTCGTGAGTATCTTGATCTCGGAATTTCGTATAGAATTGACGTATCCGTCGACCGGAACCATGCTTCCAACGATGAAGAAGGATCTGCTCGGGCTCGATGACTTTTGCTTCGTCTACCACGTCTCGCTGTTGTTCATCTGAAACATCAAACACTTTTGGTCCAACATATGGTTTTAGCCAAGAAACATGGAAAACATCATGCATTGTCCAACTGTTAGGCAATTTCAACTTCATGGAGACATCACTTAACTTTTTGACTATTGGGAAAGGTCCAAAACTACGGAATGAAAGCTTGGGACAACATTTGCCCACTTGTTTCAATCTTTGTTTCATGATACGCAAATAGACCCTATCCCCCGCCTTGAAGTGGATATCTCGTCTAAACTTACTTGCCTGTCTATGAACTGAATAATGGCTAGGCTCAAAATTGAGGGCCAAACTGGGTTGAGTACTGAACTCTGCGGAATCGACATACTAATCTTCTATGCTATTTAAGTATTTTCCAGAGATGTTGAGAATGGTAGACTCCTGACTGGTCTGGATGCTAGTCTTTCTACTAAGAACATCTGCTACTGGGTTATGCTGACCAGGGATGTACTTGATCATTCCTCCAAATTGGTGGAAGAGCTGACCCTGTCTAGTGTGCTGATCACTCCACTGGGCACTTGGCATTGTCGGGAGCCACTTAAGTGTTTGGTGGTCTGTGATGACTGTGAAAATGCGTCCATAAGGAACAGGTTTCAAATGTTTGAGTATTGACTGCTGTTCTAACTTGCCCTTGAAAGTCTTGGAAAGACAAGAGGGAAACGTGCTAGGAGGTTCTGTCCTAGGGATCAAATCGATATGATGATCCACAGGACGAGAGGGTGGGATACTGGGTGGGAGATCATCCTTAAAAATGTCTGAATGAGAAAGGAGATTTTCCAACTGAGGGATTGAAGAAGATGAGACAATGCTTATCGATGAGATAGAAGCTGTCTGAGCATAAATCAATGCTCATTCTGCTCCCTTGCGGATAGCTTGTTGGGCCTGGAGATGAGAAATCATAGGAATGCCAAGAACGCTCCCATCTTTCTGAATCATGACAGGCTCAGGCAAACCTTTAGAGATAATAAAGGTGTGACCGCTCCCTACAGGAGGCCTATAGATTGGAAGACAATAAACACATATTTAGAACACTTAATCTAATTAATATTAATCAATGGAAACAACATCAGCAGCACAAACACTGGAAATATTGAAAAAATACAAATGACACCAGCACTGGGGCCGGAAAGGGCCGCCCCCCCCCTCAATACTTATTGTATTTCTTGGGGTATTAATATTTGTACAAGTGTCACGGGCCTGAGAAGGACAAATTTCTCCACTAGGGAGTGAAAACAACCAAACAGATCTGGTTCGAGTCGATGAAGAAAATGTTGGTTGGAGTAGCCTCAAATTCACAGGCTCATTCCCACCTTCACTGGGTGTACACTTGCCTTTCACTGGTCTTCCGAGACCGTGCACAACGGGCACACCCGTACTAACGCAGGCAACAGTGTTACACCACGGAGGGAACGTATCCCGGTTCTCCCAATTAAGCTTTGTACTTGGGTTTTCCTCATACCCTCTTGACCTTCACTGGCTCCTCTATAAATGAGGGCGCGGTCAGGGCAATCATGGGAGAAACCTCTACCCAATGATCTTCTAAAGTGTATGCAACTGGAGAATAAACTTGCATACACAAAGCTTGAAATAACAACATTTAACTTGAATTATTATCTGAATTTGAGATAAAATATTGAAATAAATATCTGAATTACTGAGATATGAATATTGATAAAAATATTCATATCTCAGTAATGAAGACCATTTCCTTTGTATTATACTCCAAATGGAAGCTTCAGCTGCTGTAAACAGAGCAACCAGCCGGTACAGAGGGAAGGTACAGCAGGTACATATGGGCAGCCAGCAATCTGCAGGTACAGCAGGTACACAAGGGCAGCAGCAATATGCAGGTACAGTAGGTACACGTGGGCTGCAGCAATCGCAGGTACAACAGGTACACAAGGGCAGCAGGTAGGCAGGTACTGTAGGTGTCTGCTGACATGGTTGTGTGGCATGTGAATAGGTGGTAAGTATTACCCAATCTAGGCTCAAATTGCCCTTAGGACTTGGCCAATATTTATAAGTGAGTGCGTTCCCACTTCATTAAAGTCTGGGCGTCCAAAAGTCACTTATAAATTATGACCGCTTCCAAGTTCACACTCACTGAAGTCCCAAGGCGGACAAGACTCAATGTCCAGGATCTGATCCTCGCCTTTTACTCATAAATGGGCATCTCCCCATGTCCCTTCACCTGATTGGACCCCAATTCACTTACTTATTAAGAGAAAATTCGTGCTCTCTTCATGAAGATTTTTGGAGGCTGAAAACTCTGTTTTTCCACCATTTCTTTCCATTTCCAAGCTCTCCATAGCCATACCTAACTTGCTAGGGTGTTTTCCAAGCTTCCAAGAGTGTTTCCAAGTGCTAATCACTCTCCTACTCACTCCCAATGAGTGAAATTCAGCAAAACAGCTCTCATTTTTGCTGTAATTTCTGGTCTTTTTGTTGAAAACCCTAATTTCAGCCTTCCTTTCTCAAGTTGAACCATAGGGGAAGCTTTCCCAAGGTTCCCTTCATCCTCTTGAAGACTTTTGTCGCGAAGAAAGGCGACAAATCAAAGATCTCAACACTCCAAGGACTTCCATCGCAAAGACTTCCGCTGTCATCGACTCTACTTGCTATTGGTAAGCTTTTATGCTTAAATATGGGAGCAAGTAGCAGGAGGGAGGAACCGGATTACAAGATCACATACCCTGTGTAGTGTTCTCTTGTCCTACGTGCTCTCTTGCAGATTATTGCTACCATGTGTTGGTGGAACAATAGAGAGCAGATGGTAGGGAACATGGGCACTTGAGAGGGTAGTGTGGGTTGCAAGTCTACATCGACAACCACTTGTTTGCAATACTGTATTCATATGCATTGGTATGGAAATTTGGTCAGAAATGCCCATGACACTATGTACTTGATTCTCCCAAGATCAATATACTTTATTTGAGGGAGGGGTCGGCCGTTCCGTGTGTCTCTTGTCAATTCAGCAATTTACTTCTTGTATTTTGAGCAAGTGTCCATCAAATCTTAGTGTATTAAGTGTATAGATTAGCATTGTGTTCAACCAAGTTACATTGGTATCAGAGCATACGGTTCTCTTTCACTTCTATCGTGAGAGACGATCATCGTGAACACTAGCTATCTCTACACTTAGAACATTATGGACAGCCATACGATGAATGTTGGAGATGCTAACACAAGAGGCAGGGACAATGGACAAATTGGCTCGCTGAAGCTTCCGCTCCCCCCCCTTGCTCGCGCTACAGCTTGCACGCTCACCCCCTTCCCCGTCTTCCCCGCCTCCTATTTGCCCTCGCATCTCCCCCGCCTCTGCTCTTTAGCACCCCCCCGGCCTCTGTTCATTGCCGCCTATGCTCATTTGTGTCCCCCCCGCCCCGCCCCCCCCCCCCCCCCCCCCCCCCCCCCCCCGACTCTTCTCATTTGCGCCAACCCCCCCCTCCACTGCTCTCTTTTTCGCGGCCCCCCCCCCCCCCCCCCCTTGCTCCGTCTCTCTTCCGCCCCCCCTCCCTGCCCTTCGCCGCCTTTGTTTGTAATCCCCTCCCCTCATTTTCTTTCCGCCCCCCTTTGTTCTCCCCCTCCTCCGCTGTCTTCGGCCCCTTTCCCCCTCCGCCCCTCCCTGCTCCGCCGTTTGTGCAGCTCGGTTCCTGCAGGGCTTTCCGTTTACGCTTCGCCTTCGACAAAGCTTCAGACACTGATGGAGGCTCCTCTCGCCCCACCTCAGAGGGACTCTTCCGCCGCCCCCTCGCCCGCCCCTGAGGATACCCCCATCAGGCTTTTTCTTTCGCTAGAAGAGGAAGCGAGCCTCGCCGCAGAGGTGGAACGCCTCCAGGCACATTCCACCATCTGCCGTATAGTCAGCACTTGCCCCAGCAGAGGGGAGATCGGGGATCTTCTCCAGGCCCGCCTTCTCGCAAATGTGGGCAAGATCCTGGACGTTCAGCTACTACTGGGCCGCGGACACTAGCAGATCGAGTTCGAGACAGCCCAGAGCGTGGCCCAGGCCCTAGCCATGAGTCCCCTGGACATCAGGGGCGCTCGGGCCTTCTTCAGACCTTGGCAGCATGGCTTCGACCCAGCAGCGGCCGAGCAGGGAGAGCGCCTTTTTTATGTCACAGTTTGCTTCCCTGGACTCCGCCGCGAGTACCTTCCGCTCCTTTCTAGGATAGGAGCATTGGTGGGCTCGGTGCTTGAGATTGGCCCCACAGCAGCTTCAGTGGTGGCTAGAGCAGCTGGCCTGCCTTCGGTCAGGGTTTTGGTTCCTGACATCTCCTCCCTTCCGAAGGTCATTCAACTACCTAGGATAGGGGGGGCATGGATTGATCAGAGAGTGGAGTTCTCGGGGCTCCTGAACCAGTGCTTTATATGCAGGCAGGTCGGCCACCTGGCCAAGGCCTACCCTCGCAGGAGACCCCGACCTTCACCATAGCAACAGGCCCGCGATGGCCCGCCGACGACAGATGCGGCTCGGCAGGCAACCTCCGGGACACCTGCTCAGCCCACGGAGACCTCGGATTGGCAGCCTGGACAGGGGCGCCGTAGAGGGAGACAGCCACAGCAGCAGGCCCAGAGGCCGATGCAGCAGCAGTCACAGTCTCAGCATCACTGGGTTCCAGTGAGGAACAGCTTTGCTCCCCTCCAAGAGGAGACCCCAGCGCAGACTGAGGATCTGGAGATGCCAGCACCCCCTCCTTCACCCCCTCCTTCAACCCCACCCCCACCCCCACCCCCCCCTCCCCCTCCCCCATCCCCCCCTCCCGCCTCGCTTCCGCCTTCGCCTCCTCCCGTTCCCGCTCCCGTTTTGTGAGCGGCTCCTTCCCCATCCCCTTCTCCCCCTCCCCTCCCCCTCCGCTCGCCTCAGCTCCTCGGGAGGCCCTGGCAGTACGCTGGGGCTCACCTGCTGTCCGGCGGGCACTGAGCACCAACATTGCTCGAGTTCCGCAGAGGAGACCTACCATGCCGATTCGGGCTTCACGGATATCCTCTATCCGCAGTCGGCCGAGTAGGCTCGACGCTAGACAGCGCTCGGAGGCTTTTGACTACTCCTTCACACGGCTTTTTGGAGCGGAGGGCCCCCATGAGCCAGCACCCATCAGAGTGCATGTGGTGATACCTCCGGCCCGAGGGGAGGAGGCACTTGATTCAGCGGTGGTCTTCTCCTTGCCTCTTTGTGGCACTAGTGACCGGGAGTGGACTCTGGATCTCGCTCTTAGCATACTGAAGACTCAGGTAGTTGAGTTTTCTCACCATGTGAGCGATCTGGAGGTGACAAACGTGATAGGCCGACTCTGGGAGCTAGCTCACTTCTTTGATTCCGGGAGTGTGGATGCCTCCGGGGTTCGCCACTTAGTGGTTCGCATAGTGGCAGACCTAGCACGCGACCCTGGATATGTATGTATACACGAGGTTACTCTCTCTGAGCGGGAGGCAGTCGCCATGGGACACAGTCACTGGCGCCTGATCCGAGATTCTTGCAGCACACCGGGTGGGCAGATTCGTAGCCGCTCGGATGGGGACTATTCTCCATCCAAGCCGCTTGCGAAGGCCCGCCGTATGGCTGAGACAGCCTCCACCTCAGTAGGTCATCCATGAGGATCATCTCATGGAATGTACAGGGCCTTGGCGGCGCACACTATGTACGCTATCGTGGATGCTTGAGGCAAGAGCTTCAGAGATGCCTGGTTGGGGGCAGTATTGATATTCTGATGATGCAGGAGCACCATTTGAGTGAGAGCAGGATTCGGAGATATGGTTCCGTGATGCCTGGCAGATGGGACACATTTTGGTCTGCAGGGTTTGGCCCCTTGGGTGGGCAGGGAGGAGTATGTATGGTCATTGCAGATGCATGGCGGCAGGCCATTGTGGATCGCGGGGTCATTGTGCCAGGTAGAGCACAGTATGTTATTCTGAGGATGCATGATGAGCTCTTTGGCGTGCTCAATGTCTATGCGCCTAACCATGCTAGTGCCAGAGCAGAGTTCTGGACCCTTGTTACAGATGCATTGCCCGAGGCCGCACATTGGTGTGTCGGAGGAGACTTCAACATGCTTGAGGACTCGGCCGATAGGGTGGGAGGTAGTCATGTTACCGTGCACGGCACGGAGCTTGCAGCTTGGGAGCGATTTTGCATGACACTGCGGATTACTGATGCATGGCAGCATGAGTGTAACGGGAGGCGGACGCGTGTATTGGAATCGTATAAATGTCCAATCACCTTGTTTGAATTGTACATCCCTTCTATGCTTATCAGCTGCCTTTTTATTCTTGGTTTGAGACCTCTCTATGGCTGTCCGTACCTGTGCAAATGCAGTATCCAAGTCTCTGACATACTCATCTGCTGCAAAAATCTCATCCTTTGTACGAAGGATGGGTGGTAGTACCACCTTGCCATAGATAATCTCAAAGGGCGCCTTGCCCGTAGAAGTATGTACCGTATTGTTGCAGGCAAACTCCACAAGTGGTAAATACTTCTCCCAATCCGATTTGCGGTCGGATACATAAGATTTCAGCAAGTCGAGGACGGCTGAATTTGCTATTTCACTTTGCCCATCTGTCTGTGGATGGTAAGCTGATGAGAAGTTCAGCTTTGTACCCATATTGTCAAACAATGCGTGCCAAAATAAGCTTGTGGTTCTAGGATCTCTATCCCCCACAATAGATTTAGGCATGCCATGGTGTTTGAATATCTGTGCCAAAAACATCCTAGCCATATGATCTGGCTTTATTGTCTTGCGCACGGGAATGAAATGTGCCTGCTTGCTAAACCTGTCAATGATGGTCCAAATAGCATCATTTCCCTGTGGCGTCCTTGGCAAATCCATAATGAAATCCATAGCAATGCTTTCCCATGGTTCATTTGGTATAGGCAAAGGCTGAAGCAATCCAGGTGTTTTATGTTGATCAAACTTGACCTTTTGACATACCATACATTCACGTACATATGCTTCAATATCCTTGCGAATATCTGGCCAAAAGAAATACCTCTCCAAAGCTTGTGCTGTGGCCAAAATGCCTCTATGACCTGCATATGGAGGAGCATGGCACTCATCCATAACCTTATGGCGAAGGTTCTTTACCACACACATACGATTTTGCATCATGAGATATCCATCTCTTATGACATAAGATGGGACAGCAATACCCTCTTGCAAATTAGCCCATACATGTGCAAAATCCTCATCCAGATGATAAGTATTACGCATATCCGATAAGTCCTCATGGTATGCAACTGTAATAGCATGAACCTGTGGTCGTCTAGATAAGGCATCTGCCACCACATTCTTTTTCCGTGGAGTGTGTAAAATCTGAAAATGAAACATTGAGAGGAAATTTGCCCATCTCATATGCTTCTCTGAGAGCTTACTTTGAGTCAAAAAGTATCTCAAACTTTGATGATCAGTTTTGACCATAAAATCAGCCCCTAAAAGATAGTGTTTCCAAATAGTAAGGGCATGAATTACAGCCACATTCCACCACAAAAGGTTTGTGCAAATCCGGAATAATGAGTACCGGTCCCGAGATGATTGCACTCTTCAACTTTTGAAAGGCATCTCTCTCTTCTTGTGTCCATTTAAAGATTGCTTTCTTCTTCGTTAACTCTTGTAACGGAGCGGCAATGAAAGCAAAATGCTTGACGAACCTCCTGTAGTAAGCACATAAACCAAGGAAGCTCCTCACTTCATGGACTGATTTCAGCTCTGGCCATTCTTGCATGGCTTGTATCTTTGCGGGATCTATGCGCACACCATCCTTTGATACAATGTGACCAAGATAGTGAATCTCTGGGAGGAAGAATTCACTCTTTTTTGCAGTTATGTAGAGCTGATTTTCCTTAAGCTCTTTAAACACAATAGCCAGGTGCTCACGATGTTGGGCTTCATTCTTTGAGAATACAATAATGTCATCAAAGAATATACCCGTGAACTTTCTATGCTTTTTGAACACCCTGTCCATCATCTTGTTGAAGGTAGTGGGTGCATTTGTAAGACCAAAAGGCACCACCAAAAACTCATAAAGACCAAAGGCTGTCCTAAATGCAGTCTTGTGTACATCTTGAGGTGCCACTCTCACTTGATGATACCCACTCTTGAGGTCTATTCGACTGAAACATGCCGAACCTTCAAGCTTGTCCAAGATGTTATCAATGCGCGGAGTCGGAAACCGGTTCTTGATGGTTATCTTATTGAGGGCACGGTAATCAACACACATCCTGTAAGTACCATCCTTCTTTTGAACAAGAAGTACCGGCGAGCAATATGGCGAGGAACTAGGCCGAATCAAACCCTTTTCCAAAAGTTCATTCACCTGTGCCATAATCTCTTCTTGTTGACTAGCACTCACCCTGTATGGTGGCCTATTAGGTGGAGAGCTACCGGGAATTAGATCTATGCAATGATCTTCCGGCCTCTCGGGTGGCAACCTTGCTGGCAAAGCATTCGCAAAACAATCTTTGAACTCATTCAAAAAGTTAAGCTTGTCTTGATCTAATGTACTAACATCAACACTAGAATGTTCAATGGTATCACGTACAAAAACCAAGTAAGAACAAGCTGATTTCTTTATTGCCTTATAAATTTGTACATGGCTTACAAGAGGTATGGTACTTCCAGTAGTACCAGCATCTATAGAGTGCTCACGGCCTCTATGTACAAAGCTGATTTTCTTCTCTTTGTAAGCCTTAATAGGCTCTAAACGGTGATGCCAGGGCATCCCCAACAAAACATCACAACCTGTAAGAGGAGCCACTAAAAAGCTCTCATGGTCGAGGTAGTCCTGTATATGTACACGGAGCTTACCAACGACCGGAGTTACATCAACCTGTTTGCCCTCAAAGGCGGCATCTGCATTCATTTGCATTCCCATGTCTTCCACATTGAGACCTATGGCGGCAGCCATCTGTACGGACATAAAGTTATCTGTGGAAGCATCATCAAAAAGAAACAAAGCGGGCTGATCCTTCAATTTGCCCCAAGCCTTGCATATGACTCTACTCTTGGGCTCATGCCCTGTATTACCCTGCACATCGGGTACAACATTCACAAGAGGCTTTTCCACATTAGGCTCAGCATTCTTAGGATTCTGTGGGCATTTAGGATATATATGATCTTTACTGCCACACTTAAAGCATTTTCCAGCCTTCCTGTACTCTTCCAATTGCTGTTTTGAGAGCCCAAAATTGTGGCGTTTACCCCCCGGCTTCTTTTCGGAGTCATCCTTTGCATCTCGGCCATCTTTGGGAGCATTCTTAGGTGGCTGTCCACCCTTTTTCTGGTCATAACCAGCCCTGAATTTGCTCTTGTTTTGACCTGCAAATGGCTTATTTGTGGGTGCTTTCATGTGCAAGTTCTCCGCAATCATGGCTGAGTGTATAAGCTCTTGTATGGTCTTATTTGGGTACACTCCCAAGCTTTGTTGGATGATGTGATGGAGCCCCGATTCAAACTTTCTCTTCTTCTCGTCCTCTCCAATCTTCATGAAGGGAGTAACCTTGAGAAGGACTTTCCAAAACTTTGCTATGTATGAAGCAACGGACTCTCCCTCATCTTGGGACAGCCAATCCCACTCCTTGCGTACATCCTTTGCAAAGTTTGGTGGTAAAATTGATCATAAAACTGAATTTTGAAAGAAGACCAAGTTGGGGCAGCACTTCCATCAAGTATTTTTGCAAGCCACCAATCACTTGCCGTATCCTTGAGATGCATTCCCACATGCCTGAGCATAGACTTTTCCGAAAAGTCTTCATTGCAAAAAGCTATCTCAAACTGTCTAATGAAAGCAAGTGCTTTGGTAGAGTCCATCCGTCCCTGAAAGTTTTCAAACTTTACATCCTTGTCACCGGACTTGAACTCTCGAGGCTTCTTCCTTCTATGTGCATCCCTATGTACATCCTGTTCATCTCCATGGTGATGATGCCGCGATGAAGATTCACGATCCCTCTTCGTTCTCTTGAGCCACACTCTCCGAATGAGTGGAAAGCTCAACACGAGAACGGATATGTCTTCTTGGAGCAAAGCGGGAATGAGTAGAGGATCCCTCATCCTTACTGTTCTCTTGACCTGCATCAAGCCTAGCACCAGGGACTCTTGTCCTTTCAGCATTTGGCACTTGCTGTGCTCTTCCTGCTTGTTGTGCATCATGTGCACCACCACGGGCAGCCATGAGCGGTGGCTTCTTGAAAGCCAATCTACCATCTGCTTCGGTGTATACATCACCCTTAACCATTAGGTATGCAAGTGCAAGCTCTCGGGGTTTCTCAACATCCATTTCCTTTGCAATTGCTTCAAAAGTGACTTCATGGACCGAAGCCTTTGCCTTCGCAGCCAACACCCTTTGTACATCCGGGTCATTTTTCAATGACCTGAGCTCTTCGGTTTCAGCCCTATAACGTCGCACTTGACGCCTCAAAGATTCCAAATCAGAATGCATAGTGTCATGAGTACCTGCATCTCCATAGACATCATTGCCTGCAGCATCTCTTGCATCCCTTGTACCATGAAATTCACGGTCCTGTGTGTTCTCCACACTGTCAGAAATGTGGCTGTCCATGACACTCAAATCAGGTCACCAGTTATGATTCCAAGCCTCAGACCGTTTTCCAATGAGGGGAAAAACTGAGCTCTGATACCAATGTAACGGGAGGCGGACGCGTGTATTGGAATCGTATAAATGTGAACAAGATTCTGAGCACTTAACACTTGAGCATTACAACCACAAAGCTGAAAATGACAGTACACCACATAAAGGGGCCGATGATAGGCTGACCCCCCCCCCCCTTTAGGTTATATTACCAAAAGAGTCTGCAAAGTACAAGATTACGGGTGCCTAGGGATTCACCACCAGCCTGCACCTGATTCTTCCAAATACATTATGAATGAATACATTTCAAACAAGAGAATCTGTAGGTACATCCGCCCTACACACAGGTACATCCGCCCTGCACAAGCCTCTTCACAGGTACATCCGCCCTGCACAAGAGTATCACAATCCTCACAGGTACTCCGCCTTGCACAAGATGTAAATGGATCTCTGTTTCCACGCGAGAAACTGATCCAGAAACTTGTGTTCTCCGCGAGCAAGTGTCCCCAATGCTTGCCCTAAGCACCTGCTATACCAGGAATCCTTGAGACACATCCATGCTCACATATTCCATTTCTGTCCGGCCTGTTTTGTGCAATAACCAGTCCAAAACAGCAACTTTCTATCGCGAGAAATCCACCTGTAAAGGGTCCTACAGCCCTGTGGAGGTCCCTAGAGCTGTCCTGTACTGTCCAAGTTGACTTTGGACACCTGTAACCAGCCCAAAACTCGCAATAACCAGAAATTGCAGGTCTGAAATTTACCAACCAGCCCTTTAGAAGAGTGTGGGGATCGTTGTCCAAGCTTGTGTGAGTTCGGGAAGCAAGCAACCAGCCCTGTAGCAACTCCCAAAGCTCCAACCAGCTCTCCAATGTGTTGAATAATGAGTAAAACAGCCCAAAAGGGCCTCTTGAGGGAGGCGCCTTTTTCAGGTGCCACCTCAGGGGCGTGGTGGGTACACATGCTGGCTGACATGTGTCCCCATAAGGTGTCCAGGTAGGTGTCCAGCCCATAGTGCTCCATTTGTCCTGTTTGTATAAGTTTAGGTCCAACCAAATGGGAAATGGCCATAAGCTGTCCGGACTTCATTAATTTTGGTCCAACCAAATGCGAACGCATTATAAGTTGTCCGGCCACTTATTAATGAGTGTGGACCTGCAAACCAATAAACCTTAGTAGTAAATGAAGTAAGCTGTAAATTGAGTGTGGACGCACTTACCACCTGCAAAACCCATAAGCCCACAGTTTTAGGCCCAAACAGGAGTGCACACACGTGTCCACAAGGTGCCCGGGCGTCCCCGGTCCCTCGAACTTCACAAGCCAAAATAACAAGCATTGTCCAGGCAGCAAGACAATGTCACACAAAGTAAAATAAAGTTATGGCATGCATCATTTATGCATTGTGCACATGTAAACTTGGAGAACCACCTATCATCATTCTTGTACTTGAAAATATTCCGCTTGCCATCATAACACACCATGTGTGCATGGCCGGAATCCACACGGGCACCGCCCGAAAGTCCACAAATGTCCTGCCATGTCCTTGGACTCATATGCATCCACTCATATGATCCATACACATGCCCAGGTATAATACATGCATGCATCCGCATGTTTCTAGGCCTGACACGCATCCGCATGTCCCTAGAATATAGGGGTTTGTGACAATGAGGCTTTCTCCCGCTCTCAGGACAGTCTTAGTTTTTCTCGATCTGATCAGCGGCAGGGAGGGACTGATCTATCACGGATTGATCGCTTCTATGTGGGCGATAGGTTCGGGGAGCGTGGGGGCTCCGTTGGCATTCTCGCTGGCACTTCTTTTTCCGACCATGCGCCAGTTATTTTGACACTTGAGGAGGGGACTCGGGAGACCAGCTTGCAGTTGAGGATCCCAGAGAGGATACTTACAGATTCCAGTCTTTCTGAGGACATTGAGAGGATATGGCATGATAGCCAAAGCTCTGACTTGGATGCAGCAGGCCAGTGTGCCCAGGGACTCATTGAGCTCAGCTCTTTTTTGCACGCTGTAGCCTTGACACGGCTGGGAGAGACACGAGAGCGGGAGCGCCGCTTGAGGTGTAGCCTTGCTTCGCTCCAGCGCCTTAAGGAGCAGCAACCTACATGTGAGTGGGTGGCGTCCCCGCTGAGCCAGGCACGCCGGGAGGTTAGAGAGGCAGAGGAGCAGAGACATGAGTTCTACTATCATCGCCAGGCCTCACAGTGGACGCAGCTTGGTGATAGAGTGATTGGGGAGTTCTTTGAGATTACCGAACCCTGCCATGCTCGAGCAGGTGTACGCCAGCTCAGGAGACAGGACGGCTCGTTAGCCACTAAGCCCGGGGAGATTAGAGCCATTGCCACTGAGTTCTATAGAGACCTGCTCTCAGCGGAGCCAGCCACAGAGGCACGTGATGCTTGCAGACAGACTGTGTGGGTCCATGTACAGAGGAGGGTCACAGATCGTATGCGCATAGTTCTGGGTGAGCCTCTTTCAGAGGATGAGCTGGTTGAGGCTTTGAGGGTCCTTCTGCGCCATAGTTGCCCTGGGGAGGACGGATTGACGCCTGCTTTTTTTTTTGCGCTATTGGGACATTTTGGGGCCAGGCCTCCGCAGGGGCTTTCAGTATGTTTTGGACACTGGGGTGATGCCTCAGAGCTTTTCAGAGGGCTTGATCTTTCTTATCCCCAAGGGGGAGGGAGTGTCTGATGATATTCGACAGTGGAGACCTATTACGATCCTCAATACTGTCTACAAGGTCCTGGCCAAGGCCTTGAGTTTGAGGATCCAGCCCTTCCTTGGGGAGTTGATTCATGCTACCCAGACAGGATTCGTCAAGGAGCGCAGTATCCTTGACAACATTTTCACCTTCAGGGAGGCGACGGCCCGAGCTAGATTTCTCGGCGAGGACCTGGTCGTTATGCTTCTCGACTTTGAGAAGGCATACGATATAGTCGATTGGGGTTTCCTAGAGGGCACTATGCTTCGCTTGGGTTTTGAGCCAGTCTGGATTTGAGGGGTGGCGGCTCTATATTCCACAGCTCGTAGCCAGGTGCTGATGGCAGGAGGACGGGGGCCGAGTTTAGAGTTGACCAGATCAGTTCGTCAGGGGTGCCCTCTCGCCCCGTTTCTTTTTCTCTTCTTTGCTGAGGCTATGAGCATGTATCTGACAGCAGAGGAGGTTGGTTTGAGAGGACTCCAGCTCCCAGTCCGGGGAGAGGACTTGCTCGATTCTGAGTTTGCTGATGACACGGGATTATTTTTGCATGGCCAGGAGGCCAATCTTCAGAGGGCAGAGCAGTCGCTACAGGTTTTTGGTGCAGCTTCGGGAGCATTGATCAATTGGCGCAAGACAGTGGCCTTTGGATCAGTAGTGCTCCCACTCCGGCATGGAGCCCAGACCCGGGTTTTAGATGGATTCCTCCTGGCACAGCAGTGCGGTATTTGGGATGCCAGATTGGACTTGATTTGTCACGTGAGCAGCAGATCACCCCGCTTCTTCTGAGTATTCGGAAGAAGCTTTTGTATTGGAGTACAGCTCGGCTATCCTTGGCTGGGAGGGTGGTGTGGTGACAAATCAGGTGCTTTTAGCGACCATGTGGTACATCACGTCTTGCTGGATCTTCTCGAGCTCTTGCATCAGCCAGGTACAGAGGCTGATCAGGAACTTTCTTTGGTCTGGGCGGGACGGTCAGCCAGCCCGGGCTAAGGTTGCTTGGGCAGTTATTACTCTTCCGCTGGCCCAGGGGGGCTTGGGCATTATAGATCTAGTTGATCAGAGTAGAGCCTTATTGGGGAAGCTTATTGTTCGGGGGCTGCTTCCAGGCGCTGAGCCTTGGAAGGAGCTTCTTTTTCAGCGACTGCAGGCTAGGGCTCCTCCAGCAGGGCACTTGGGCACCAGAGATACGATGGATCTTCATAGAGATGAGGAGGACAGGCCTCAGTAGAGGATGGGAGGACAGATTTGCCTTGAGCATCTTGCGAGCTTGGGAGCTGCTGAGACCGGGGCTTTCTCAGAGACCTCCCACTTGTGATGAGGAGTGGGCCAGACAGCCGCTCATATGGAGCCCCGCTGTAACTTGGTTGAACACAATGCTAATCAATACACTTAAATGCACTAAGATTTGAAGGACACTTGCTCATATACAAGAAGTAAATTGCTGAATTGACAAGAGACACACAATGAGCCGGAACGGCCGACCCCTCCCTTGAGTAAATTGTATTACTATTGGAGAAATTCAATACATAGCTTCAGGGGCATCCATATTGGATTGGTGTCCATGGCTTATGGAATGTGCCTATGCATGTGATTGACACGTGTCATGCTGAAAAGTTGGATATGATATTCCGCTGGGACTTGACGTTATTATGCCCGGAATATCTGGAGGACTTGGCTTTCCGCTGGGACTTGTGCCTTTGTGTACATGCCCAAAAACACCTGGAGGATTGGCTTTCCACTAGGTCTGGTATCGCATATACTTGCCTGGAAACGCCTGATCTTATATGGTTTCATGAACGGAAATTGCTTATGCCAATGCTGCATTGCATAGCATCTTTATGTGCTTGCCTGCAAATGAAATTGCATGTTGTTTTCATGTCTGCATGACCTATGTGTAGTTCCGGGCTAGGGGACGCCCGCCCGTGAACTGTGCGTGTGAAAGTGTCTGCTGACATGGTTGTGTGGCATGTGAACAGGTGGTAAGTATTACCCTGAAAGATGTCACTGCCTGTGTGGTCTGCATGGACCCCATGATGTAGTCCACTGTTCTACCCCCCCCCCCCCCCCCTCGATCGTGGAAAGCATGTCAGTGCTCCTGAATCCTGCCACTGTCTCATCCCGTTATAAATAACGAGATGGTGTCGCGCTCCCAGCTCAAGTAAGTGATGACCATATCTGGTGTTATCCGGCCCCATGTCCTCTGACACCTTGCAAGCTCCCGTGTCCACCTCCTCTAGTGTGTGCATCACCTCGGGGTGCTCGAAATCATAAATGTCGCACTGTCGGCTTAGTGTCTGTGCATTGAAGTCGTCCCCCATAAGGAGGACTTCCCCCAGGTTGGGTAGTGTATGATCTCATCTGAAAGGGCTGCATATGGTGACTCTCCCAATGGCCCTGTGTCCTCCTCCCCTCTACTTTCCTCCTCTGCTGTCATGGCATATCTCGATCCTCTAGGAGAGAACTAGCATAGAGCAATGTATAACACCCTGTCTGCTGAGAGCTGCAGTCTAATCCACATGTATCTAGTCTCCTGGTCACGTGCTACCACCTGTAGGCGCTCCTGTAGCTCTCGCTTGAAGAGGACCGTTATACCTCCAAATCCTCTCAATCAGTGTACGTGTGTGGGGTATCCTCTATCATCCCAACAAAATGAAAAAGTAATGAACTAAAAAGCTGAATCTGGGTGTGCAATAAGTACAATGAGTGGGGGAGGGGATGGAGCTCTACTACTAGGAGAATGCAAAGCTATATGCATGGGGTCTACAATCATGATATGCAAACGAGCTAGCTCCATCCTGTACCATACTAGGGGTATAAAATGGTATACATCAATGAAGGGGGTGTCCACAGCTCCCTGAAGAACATGCCTGGGTCTGCTCTGAAGCGAGCCAGTCGCTCCACACCCTCTTTGTGAAACTGAGCTCTGATCTCTGTCATCTCTCTCTGGTATAGGCGCGGTGTCCGAAAGCCAGGTGTCCTTTGTCTCCTGCAGGCTCTGAGTGTCTTTGCTCTCTGGAGAGTAATTCCCTGCTGTGTAGGGGCTGGGAGTGGGGTGGATCTCTGAAAAAATGCAGTAATCTGTGTTTGTCGTCCCCTCTCTGGAGCTGTCTGAGCCTGTAATGATGTCTCTCTATGACGCTGTATGTCTAGAATGAATCTCCCCAGTATGCGCTGGTCTGCTGCCTCAAAGAGCTGGCGTAGGGAATGTGGCTCTCTGAATAAAATGGGATATCTCTCTCTGATGGCTGTATATGCTCTGCATCTGCATACATAATGCTCCTCACTCTCCACCTCCTCTCTGCACAATCTGCATACCCTCTCCTCTTGGGGGATCTGTGCTGCTCTGCCAGTCTCGATCTCCAATCGATGTGATGAGACTCTAAGCTGTCCAATAGCTACTCGGGAGCCGTGTGGTAAAAAGCCCTCCATGTATCTAGGCCTCTCTATAAATCCATCATCAGTGATACTCATGAAGTGATCTCTGTAGTACAGCATCTTCGGTGGAAGAGGCTGTGTAGCCGATATCCATGTCTCTCGTGTATAGAGCTGCCATAGGTCCTGTCTCAATACTCTGTTCCTCTCACTATGAGAGAGACGGATATGTGGTGCATCTCTGTCATACTGGAATGGTGGTAGATGATCCATGTCTAGGCCATGCTGTGAGAACCAATGTGTGACCTGTGCATACCATGATCCTTTGTCTCCTGCCTTAGCCAGCTGTCTAGGTGCCTCAAAAGCTCTGTATGACAATTTGTCCTGTGGCATCTCTCTGAATCTGTCTAGCAATCATATAGTCTGGAATATGGCCTCTACCATCATAGGAGGCGTAGCAAACTCTGCTCGGATAATGTCATGAGGTACTGACGGTTTGCTGCGTATCATGCGTGCCATCATGAGGGCCTGTGGTCTCTCTATCTGTGTCCACCAATGGGTAGCAAGGCCAGGCTCTGAGTGTCTTTGCTCTCTGGAGAGTAATTCCCTGCTGTGTAGGGGCTGGGAGTGGGGTGGATCTCTGAAAAAATGCAGTAATCTGTGTTTGTCGTCCCCTCTCTGGAGCTGTCTGAGCCTGTAATGATGTCTCTCTGTGACGCTGTATGTCTAGAATGAATCTCCCCAGTATGCGCTGGTCTGCTGCCTCAAAGAGCTGGCGTAGGGAATGTGGCTCTCTGAATAAAATGGGATATCTCTCTCTGATGGCTGTATATGCTCTGCATCTGCATACATAATGCTCCTCACTCTCCACCTCCTCTCTGCACAATCTGCATACCCTCTCCTCTCAGGGGATCCGTGCTGCTCTGCCAGTCTCGATCTCCAATCGATGTGATGAAACTCTAAGCTGACCAATAGCCACTCGGGAGCCGTGTGGTAAAAAGCCCTCCATGTATCTAGGCCTCTCTATAAATCCATCATCAGTGATACTCATGAAGTGATCTCTGTAGTATAGCATCTTCGGTGGAAGAGGCTGTGTAGGCGATATCCAGGTCTCTCGTGTATAGAGCTGCCATAGGTCCTGTCTCAATACTCTGTTCCGCTCACTATGAGAGAGACGGATATGTGGTGCATCTCTGTCATACTGGAATGGTGGTAGATGATCCATGTCTAGGCCATGCTGTGAGAACCAATGTGTGACCTGTGCATACCATGATCCTCTCTCTCCTGCCTCAGCCAGCTGTCTAGATGCCTCAAAAGCTTTGTATGACAATCTGTCCTGTGTCTCTCTGAATCTGTCTAGCAGGCATAAAGTCTGGAATATGGCCTCTACCATCATAGGAGGCGTAGCAAACTCTGCTCGGATAATGTCATGAGGTACTGACGGTTTGCTGCGTATCATGCGTGCCATCATGAGGGCCTGTGGTCTTTCTATCTGTGTCCACCAATGGGTAGCAAGGCCTGGCGCCCATATCGCTGCTCCATACATCAGTGCCGGTGTGACTAATGTGTCAAATAGCCACCCCTTCGTCCGGGGCTCCTGAAAATGCGCCTGGTGGCACTGTCTCTCTAGCATAGCCAATGCTGCATATCCCGTGTCAATCTAGCTCTGGCTGCTGAACCCATGGTGAAGCGCGTGGCTGCTGCAGAGAAGGTAACCCCTAGGTACACGTATGGTGTCACCACCTCCACCTGGCGCCCTGCGAGAGTGAATGTATGGAAGACCATAACCTTGGTTTTCCCAAGGTTCACAGTAAGACCCCTCTGTGTGCAGAAATCATCGAGTGCATGTAGATGCTGCTGTAGACCTCCTGGAGACTCAGACACTAATACAATATCATCAGCATAAAGCATAATATGTACTGAGGTACCCGCTAGATCAACTCCATCTCCGCCTCCCCGTGTAATGAAGTCAGCCACCTCATGAGAGAGAGAGTTGTATTAACGTCTACTAGAGGCCGAACTTGACCTATGAGACAAATCAATGTACAACTGTCAATGTCTTCTGGATGTCCAGCCTCTAAGAGGCCATAATGGCCTATGAGACCAAAACTGAGAGTACATCTGAAGTTGGTGTCTCATCAAAGAGAACAACTAAATGAGACTAAAAAGTACAATAAACTGATTGTCTTACAGTTATAAAAACAGAATTGTAAGACTCCGAGATGACACTGAGTAGAAAATACTGGAAAATGTATATCAGGTAGATCCATGTATGCTGATCAGCTGAAGTGTTGCCCTCTCCTTAGATCAACTATCTCACGGTGAGGATGCCGTGGGCGGGATCCTGGTGGGCGTGGCCGACGAGCACGACATAAGATGACTGCGCTATCAGTGGTGACTCCCTGGGAGCATGATCGGTGCCTTGATGGCCCAATGGAGAAGGTATCAGGAGGTGTGTGGGCTAGGTTGCTAGTGCTGGTGCCGAAGAAATCTGTCAGGGTCCTCTGTCTAGGTACATCATGGCTCGGTCTCCTGTCTGCCAAGAGGGTCTCTCTGTGTCTCCTGAGCTCAAGTAGGAACAATCCCAGGCATCTCTGATGCTTAAAACTCCATGACCCTGCGTAATGGCTCGAAACCCTCTCGAAAGAGGCAGTGATATCTCCCTCGGATCTCATAATAGACTGTACATCGGCAAATGTAATGCTCCTCTGTCTTTGCCTCCTGGTAGCATAGCTGACAAATCCGGTCATCCAAGATCTGATGCATATATCGCCCTGTCTCAATCCGCAGCTGGTGTGATGAGGTCCGGATCTGTCCAATAGCACAACGTATCCCATGTGATAGGTGTACATCACGCCGGGCGGGTGATAAAATCATCTGGTGAGAGGTGTAGAAAATGGCTCTTGTAATGAGACATTTTCATGCCTAAGGGCTCAAGGGGGCTAGTCCATGTCCTCTCTGTGTCCACTCTGATGATATCCATCCTGATCATGCGGTTTTGCTCTGAGCGGGTGAGATCCAAAAATGGACAATCCAAACTGTACTGAAAGGGCGGTAGTGCCTCTATCCGCAAACCATGTAGGTCAAACCATGATCTCATCTGAGCGTACCAGCAATGAGTATCTCCATCCTCTGCCAACTGTATGGATGAGGTCAATGCCAATCGGGAGTACCTCTGCTGAGGGAGCTCCCATAGCCGCTGTAAAAAGGTAACTGCCTGGAATAGGGCCTCGGTCACTACTGGTGCGGCACCCAGCTCAGCCCGAACAATCTCATGTGGTACTGATGATTTGCTCCGAATCATGCGGGCAATCATCATAATCAGTGGTCTCTCCATTTGTCTCCATCCCTCATCCGTCCCTCTCTGAGATTTGTGATGTATGCTGGCCCCCCAAATTGGAGCTCCGTAGAGGAGGGTCGGTGTGACAAGCGTATCAAATAGCCACAATCTGGTGCATGGCTCCTGAAACTGTATGTGTGCACACTGCCTCTCAAGTGCCCCCAAGGCTGCATGCCCTCCAGCTAATCTAGCTGCTGTTGCCTCCTCCTCCAGGGAGAAACGCGGTCCTGTGAAAGTAACTCCCAAGTAGACATATGACCTGACGTACTCAACCGGCTCCCCTCGGAAAGTGAACTGAGGCTCTGATCTCGTCATCCATGCTTGTGTGGTGTTAAACACCATAACCTTGGTTTTCCCAAGGTTCACTATCAGATCTCTATCTGCAGAGAAAGCCTGTAATGCATCGAGGTGTCTCCGTAATCCCTCCGAAGAGTCTAAGATTAGAACAATATCATCAGCATATAACAAGATGGGTATCAACACCCCTGCCAGGCATGCCCCTGGGCCTCCCAATCTGTCTACATAATGAGAGACCGTGTCAATGTACAGTCCAAAGAGGGTGGGCGATAGTGGGCATCCCTGCTTCACCTTTATCGTGCTGGTCACCATATCGGATAGTCCGCCTGGAGCTCGGACTCTGCCTGTCACAGACTCATACAAAGCATATACCCCCCACTGCGTATCCTCGGGTACCTCAATGTCATGCAATCTGTGCATAAGCCTAGCACGTGGTACGGTATCGAAGGCTTTGCGGAAGTCCACAAAGCAGCAGTATATCCTTCTCTTCTGTGCCCTGCCCTCTTCAATAATTGCCCGAAGTGTCAGTATGTGATCTAAGGTAGTAAATCCACTCCTGAAGCCGGCTTGTCCATGTGCTCGATGACCATGCCTCTCTGCCTAGCGGCTCAGCTCCGACTCCAATATAGAGCCATATAGTTTGGCCAAGTAATGGGTACCATGGGGTCCCCTCTCTTAAAGAGTGGTACAATGATATGCTCTGTCCAGCTTGCCGGGAAACCCTCACAAATGGCACATTAAACACATGTACGATGAGCGGAGCCAAAGTGTCACGTGCATATGAGAAGTTACCCATCATGATCCTGTGCCTTTCCATTTCTGTAACCTGTCTATCGCATCTAGCACCATCCGCATAGTAAAAAAGGTGCTGCTAGCCGGTCTAGCTCCCAGTGGAGGGGGGGTGGGGGGCTGTCCTGGTGCATCATATAGCTCTCTAGCGTAAGGATGCCATGCCTCAGGTGCAGTAATCGGAGTACCAGGCTGTTTCTCCTGAAACATCTTCCATGCCCTCTTGCTGTCCTTCCCCAGGAAGAGTTTGAGTGATGGAGTTGATGATTTGAAGCCTTGTGAGTAGACTCTTACTTTGGGCTTTTGTTAAGGTTGGGAAATGCCCGGAGCTTTCCATTGGTTTATAGCTTCTGAGCATTCCTTTCATTTGCTTGGCATTATTCATAGAGTTATTTGAATCAAAGGAAAGCCCAGCGTCAGAGGAGAAGGTTGAATGGCTTGTTGTGTTAGTCATTTGTTTAGGTTTCTTGTATATTAGGCAAAGATTTATAGCTGGCTGACCTTTGCTATTGATGATCCCTTTGTGGTTTTGTAGCTTTGGCAAAAGCTCAACAACTTCTATTGGAGCCGCAAGAAAGGGATTATATTGTTGCACAGATTAACCTTGCGAGAGGTACTTTCTTCTTTAGCTGGAATGCTGTTTTGTACTTAAGAAGTTGCACGCTGGCTGGAATGCTGTTCTGCATGTTTTGACTGTTTTTTTTTGCATGTTTCGGATCCCCTGCTTGGTGGTACATGCATGCCATTGTATTGCTGTTCTGTTTTATGATGCTCTCACCAGAGTCACATCTGCCATCAGGAGGCTTATAGAGTCATGTTTTAGTTTTCAGTTTTCAGGTTCTTTGTTAGTTTTTCCATGGCACTGTATACCCATCGTACATTGTACTATTCATGGTCTCATAGACCCTTTGGGTCTTCTGTAGATGTTAATATCTTTCTTTCTTTCTTTCTCCTTTTGTAACCTGAGCGTTCCAAGTTAGGTGGGGAGATACCCAAATTGAGAAAAGGCCTTAAATCATCAGCTTCAAGAACCTAGAGGCAAGAAGTGCTGTATTTAGAAACAGGGGCAACCTTAAAGTACATCAGTATTATTAATGAAGATCTGATGCAGCTTTGACTGGAGGAAAGGAAATATTGGAATGCTCAGGGTGACAGAAGCAAGAGATAAAAATGGACTATTTTCAGGGATGGACAAGTTTGGAAATGAAGAAAAACCTAGCATGGAAAGAACCACTGACACTTCAAATTAGTGATCCAATCCACCTCTCAGTAGGGGGTCTGTGAGACCACACATAAGCTTAACATAGCTGTTTGGAACTGTAATGGGAATTTGTTTAGCGAGAATTACACAGGGAGAGAGGTCAGCTTTTACACAGAGACATCAATGCTGAGAATGGTTGATCAACTGTGATAGGATATAGTTGGGCCTCTCATCTTATAGCCAAGAAACTCTTACATCAGGTGGAGTTTGAGGTTTAGGGAGAGAAGCCATGTTGTTTTGCCCTCATCTTTTGCATGTTGCATATGTGGGGAAGGAGGAGATAGATGCACAGTACATGTTGGTGAAAATCAAGAGAGGATCGCACCTAGTCTTTGTTATAGTGGACATGTATATAGGAGTTAGGTTCTTTTCATGAATTTGACTGTTCCTTTCTTAAAAAGTCATTTGAATTTTGTTGTTCTTTTCACGAACCTTCTCAGAGGACGGGGATGAAAGTCCGATAGTCCTATTACCTTGGAATGAGAGGCTTGACAAGACTGTTCGTACTCTTAAGTTTAGGGTAAAGGATGCACCTATTTTGGCGTTATTGCAACTTAATCAACCGTTTGTGGTTGAGGCTGATGTGAGTGATTACGCGATTAGGGCTGCCTTGTTCTAGGGGGCCGACCTGCGGCATTTGAAAGCAAGAAGCTTGATGAGAGCTAGGTCAGGTGGCATACTCAGGAGAAAGAGTTGTATACATGCATTAAAAATTTGGAGACATTATTTGTATGGATCCAAATTTGTAGTCTTGACTGACCATGAGTCGATCAAGTACATCTGTGATAGACTTGAGTTGGGAGGGAGGAAGGCACGGTGGGCAGAGCGTATGCAGGACTTTGATATGGAGGTTCAATATAGGAAGTGTAGTTTGAATCGGGTCGTAGACTTTTGAGTCAGATTGAGGAGGTGAGTCTTTTGAGTTTCACCAAGATTAGTGATGACTTGTATGATTCCTTGAGAAGGCTGTGTTGAACTGATGGGCATTTGAGTTGGTATTGGCAGTCGGTTTAGGGAGGGAGCTCCAAAGTTTGACTAGGACTTAGAAGTTAGGGGTCATATGACCTGTTAGGGTGGTTGGTAGTCAGTACTTGATTTGGGACAGATTATTGTTTTGGGATGATAAGAGTCTGTGTATTGAATTGTGCTGAGATTAGAAAAAGGATCCTTTATACAATAGGTCATCCGGGGGCACAATGGACCTATGATTTGGTAAAATGGACTTTACTGGCCTAAGATGAAGGTGGACATCCAAGCCTATGTGGCAAAATGTCATCAATGTGAGGTGATTAAGGTTGAGCACCTTATGAGAGTTGTTACATTCTCTGGAGATCCCTTTTGGGAAATGGAAAAGTATTTCTATGGTTTTTATTATGGGATTGCCACGGAGCGGCAGAGGGCATGATGCCATCTGGGTGGTGGTGGACAAGTTTACAAAGATGGGGAGATTTTTACCTACAAGGTCAACCATGAAAGCAGCTTATTTGGCGGGGTAGTTTGTTGAGCAACTTTTCAGGTTGTATGGATTGCCTCGTGACATAGGATTCGAAAATTTATGGACACTTTTGGCAACCAGTTTTCCAGAGATTGGAGACTATGCTGAGTATGAGTTTCTTTGATCATCCTCAGTCCAATGAGTAGACAGAGAGGGTGAATAAGATTTTGGAGGATACGCATTGTGCATACATCTCTAGGTGACCATCTGATTGGGAAAGATACATCCAAATGGTTAAGTTTGTGTACAATAGTGCTAAGCATTTGGCTACTAGTTATAGTCTGTTTATGCGGATGTACGGTTAACAACCTAGATCTCCGGTATATCAAGACTTAAGGGTATTAGAATTGATGCGGCTAGAGATTTCTTAGCGGATATGCAAGAGATGCTAGTTAGTGCACGGGAATCTATCAGAGCCGCTTAGGATAGAGCACGGTTTATGTTGATAGGAAGCATTTGCCGAGGGAGTTATCTGAGGGAATGCTAGTATATCTAAGGATACCCAAGAGTGTTGAAATGTTGCGAACGGGGGCGGTTGGGAAGTTGTCCCCTAGGTATTGTGGACCTTACATGCCTCTTGAAAAGGGTTGATGAGGTGGTTCATGAGTTAGAATTGCCTCCTTATATGAAAGTTCATTTGGTTTTTCATGTGAGTAGACTCAAGGAGAAACTAGGGCCTGAGGATAACGTTGTTACACCCTAGGCGCTGTTAGAGGTTTAGGACTTGTCCTTTGTTCCCCATGAGCCAGAGCTATATAAGGATTTCAGGGAGAGGAAGCTTAGGACTGAGTTTATCGCCGAGTATAAGATCAAGTAGAAAGATAGGGCGGTGGAGGACTCGACTTGGGAGATAGTTGCTAGTTTAGAGCGAAGGTTCCCTGACTTTGTTTCCTAGAGAGAAAAGGTCTTAGGTGGGGAATTCTGTTATGTACCTAACACTAATCCTGCGGATATGGTCCTAATTTGGGGAAGGTTGGGGAGCCTTGAGATTAGGGGAAGGCTGCATGCAAGTTAGAGGTGGCTAGGGTTCATTAAACCATGGTTACTCGCTATTTATGACCAGATGGTTATTTATGGTGGTAGTAGTCACTGTATAAGTGACTTTTGGGTTATTGAGGTCATATATTGTTATATTTGACAGTTGGTCTGTGCTTACTCTTGCCTTGGACATGGTGGTTAACATGCCGTCTTGCTGAGGGTCCCTTAGGATAGGGTCTGGTGTTATGGGACGGCAAGGCTGATTGGCTTGGCCTTTGGGGAGTAGATCCTTAGCCCTTGGCTCGTGGGAGATTCCGGATGGAAATACGGTTGGGAGGTGGGTTTGCCGGCACCCTTCTATGTTGTTCTAACCTTGTGTGTTTAGCTTGTGTATCAGGTGATTCTTCGGGAGGAATCTTACAATACCTTATCCTTGGAGCTCGCTTGTTTGGGGAGGATACTTTCCAATTGCAGGAGTAAGTTTGGATATTAGCTGTGAGATGCGTACTTTCATAAGCAACTGAATGTTGTGGAAGAAGAAGTTTTGACATAGCTTTGGAGCTAAATCACCTTGTATGGCCAAGGTTGGTAACCTCAGAATCTTGAAGGATTTAGAAGTTATGAAGGGAGAGTTTGAAATTTATTCTCCTTGGTTAAGCAAGCCTCATAGAATCATCAAGGTAATTAATGAGGTAACCTGAAGACTGGATTTGCCACCAAGGGTGAGGATTATTCTATCTTTCATGTCAATAGATTGAAAATGATGTTGGGGGGAGTGGAGATAATCTTGTTTTGGATGATGAACTTATTCGGTTAGAGGATTTGGCTCAATATGTTCCACACAAACGAAAGTTTATTCTAGACTTTTGTGAGAGACTAGTGTGTTCCAAAGATGCTAATCAAGTGGAAGCTTTGTATTGAAGATAATAGTATTAGGAGATTGTGGATGTAACTCGCGGCGGGTGCCTGGGGGACTAGGGCCTTTGGCACACTTGTTGATACCATCAATGCATATTAAAACATTTAAAAGCTGGACAAAACATCCACAAATGTTGAAAATGGAGCTTGCACATGTGACACCACATAGAGGCCGGAATGGGCCGACCCCCCCCTTGGAGTATTTTATTACCCAAGGAGAATAATATCATGTACAAGCTTTGAGGGCCTTACTCTCCCCACAGGAGATGCCGGCAATTATCCATATACAAATGCCATAACACAGCCCAACACAAGGCAACTGAGCCGGAACATAGGCTGTAGAAATGCCGAGCCAACAACATAATCCATATACCTCCGTGTGGGTACTGATTCTTCCCCAAAAACCACGGGTCTTCATGCAATAGAGCTGGTACAGTAAGTACAACTCTCCATTCAGCCGGTACAGCCGGTACAGTGGTTGGTACAACAGATACAGTGGTTGGTATAGTCAGTACGATGGTTGGTACAGCAAGTACAACAAGTACAAATGTTGGTACAACATGTACAGTGACTAGTATAGCAGGTACAGTGGCTGGTACAGCAAGTACAGAAGTTGGTACAGTTGGTACAATGGGTGGTACAACAAGTACAAAAGCTGGTACAGCCGGTACAAGGGCTGGTACAACAAGTACAATGGCTAGAAATCATAATAAATGATTAAATACCCTTGCCTTCAGTATTTCTTCGCGATGGAAGCCTCCAAAACAGTCCCCAACAGTGGGTATTCTTCATGGGCAGCCTTCAAGAGAGAGAGAAAGAGAGTAGCCATCATTAGGGCAGCCTATAACGGTGGTAGAGGCTAGTGTGCAGCAAGAGAGCCTCCATTAATGAAGAGAGAGGGCTCCAATTTATAGATTTGGGCCTCCCATGAGCTAAAATGGCAAGAGAAGGCTACAATGACAAGTGGAGAGCCACACAATAGCTGAAGTGACAAGTGTGAGGCCACTTGTCTCACTTTGGTCGACTTTCTTGCCACATGTCCCAATCTAAGAGATGGGTCCTTCCATAAACTTTATCTCTAAAAATATCCCAACTAGTAGACATTCCTTCATAGGCACTTTGCCAACTCTTGGTATCTGCTCAATTCTAGATGTAATGACGTGAACAAAATTTCCATCGGAGTCGGGCCAAAAATAGCAACTCTCCTAAATTTTAGGAGTGTGGTCCTTTGTATTCTAGGATAATCCCCCATTCCCAAAGCTTGTACTTTCCAAATATTTAGACATCCTGGAGTCCACAAGACCCCTTTCATACTGGGAAATGTCGAGGCTGGTGATAGTATCCGTCCATAGTAGGCCCTCTATCAAACATCAAATCATCTTAGCTGAGTTTGCTGCTCGCCCACTAGCACATTGAGGCATCATTCCAGGTGATTGCTCATCTTCTGTAATAAGCATTTTATATCTCAATTAATATTTGTCCTGACTGAGTTTTTTGTGTCGGCCCTAATGGCTCAACCACTCATTTGTATGCCACCTACAAAAGCATTTTGCATCTTTAAGGGTTTGGAGTTTAGCAACTTGTGTGCCAAAACGAAAGCAATTTGCACTTGTAATTTTTGGACTCTAGAGCCTAGGAACTTTCTGGTTGTGCTACTCGTGCTTCACCCTTAGCTATCTATGACCTGCTTGTAGTGGTGGGTGTGATTTGAGATGGGCATTGGTGATGGGTGCTTGAAGTAAGGTATGTCTGCATTTACGTCTCCACTGGTATAACCCCTTTCCAAGCCTCCTTAGGCCAGCATTAAACCATAGCCTGAGTAAATTTTATGAGACCAGTTCAAGGATACAACACACATCATGCCATAACTTTTTTTGTTTGTCAAATGGGAAGGTCATGTGTTCGTGCACATTCTTTTTTGAGAAAATGTGTATTGAAAGTGTACATATCCTACCAAATATTGACTTGCCATACCTGATTATTATAGCCTTGTTCCATACACCAAGTTACATTGTATGATGATGTTATATCCAAATTATTGCTTCTCTTTATGATACAAAAAATGTGTGCTCTCAAAGTGGATTAACCATAATTCTCTTTGCTTGAGGTAGTTTTTTAACTTAGTAGTTCCGCTTTGTAGCAACTAAGCTCTACTCTTTCTGGGTTGTGAATTGGTGGTTTTCTTTCCGTGCATGTGTTGCAGATGAACTAAGAGCGGAGAGAAAGAAGCAATTGAAGAAAGACAATGCTTCTAAGATAAGGTCACTGGTTGATGAGGTAATGTGCCTCATGTACTCTAGTTTTGATGGTTCTTACCATTGCCCAACAAGTGTGATTGTGTCCATGGCTCTTTCATGAATAATAGAGTCACCTAAGAGGGGCCTGATTGTTGAATCAGGTATTCTTTCTGCTTGTGCGCTGAGGGGCTCACTTTGTACATTTATGATATGGAGTGTCTATACCCTCTTACGCAAGGGGTTTTGCACATAAAATCCCTCTTACCCCATTGCGTGCTTTGTCCAAGCTCTGAAATACCCATATTTTACTTGCATATATGCATGAGTGAATTCCCCTTGCTTGTGCCTCACAAGTGTAGTCCCTCATCTTATGCAGCTCAATGCATCTCATTGATCCGCTTTTTAATTAATTCTGATCAATGCTTCCTTCTAATGTCTTAAGGTGATACAACTGTTTGTTGTCATGTATCTCACATATTTCAAATCATTCCAAGGGGCATTTTTCCTGCTTTTCTGATTTGGGCCTTTGGTCATGTAGGGTAAATATGAATTACAGTATGAAGACAGTGAAGAGTTCAAGCAAAAGTGGAAGCAACGGGTTCGTGAAATTCTTACGGAGCAGGAGTGGCGTAGGCGTAAAATGCAGATGCGGGTAAGGGTTGCTCTACTGTCTTATGTTTCTTAAGCAAGAAGTCAGCTACAGTTGGGGTACAGATGTGAACAGCAGAATTTTGAGTGGTGTGGCTTCATACTTCCATCGCCCAAGCCAAATCTTAATGTGATGCACCTTGCAGATATCAGAAGAAGAAGGTAGATTGAAAAAAGATGAAGAGGAGGCCAGGGAACTATCCAAGAGAAAGCGTGAGAACGATGAGAAATGGGAAGAAACAAGGGAAAATCGGGTAAGATGTCTATTCAAGAGATTTCTAAATTTGATTCAGCCGCAATCTCGAAAACAAGTGAAAGATTCACAATATATGCCTACATTTCAAGGAAAGTATCACGTTTCAAAAAAATTATTGAATTTTGAAGAAATTATTGCAAGATTAAACCCTACCCAGATATAAGGGGAAGCAGAAAGAAGAAAGACTCCCTGTTGGGAGAACTCTGTAATGTCTGCAAACAAAGGGGCATATGGAGACTGTCCATCCTGCTGCAAGTCTTGTGCGAAGGTAGGCATCTCACTAACACATTGCAATGTGCAAAATCTAAAAGCCAGGCCTGGCTAAGCACATCCACTTAAACTGGGCCTCCTCATCCCATATGACCACTGTGAGTGCTCTACACATTTGAGACCTAAATAAGTATGCCACACCTCTTGAGCACGTACTCCCCAAGAGGCATTTATAAAGAGACTCCCATACAGGCTTGAAACCTCGGGTAGCTCTTTCTTGGGCCTTTGATGAGTCTGTGTGTAAAAGACGATGTCTCTTCTTGTGTAGGTCTCGACAAAACCACGTGGGTTGGACCATAAAGTCTCATTACAGTTCCATGTGGTCATATGAAGCACATCTGTGATCTAATAGACCCTGCCCCATTATGCGGGGTGCCTTTGTGTAATGATGACCTGACTGTCTCGATAAACAGCCCATCGGTGCCTTGATTTCGATCTTCTTCTACTCCACCTGCAGAGGAGTGAGGTCATCCCCTCTGCAAACCTTGGTGCCTTTCAAGGCAGCTCCTTTTTTTCCCTGAAAGAAAGATCCTTCGTTAGTCATAAAAGAAAACATCCGTGAAGGTGAACTACAAAGCTACTCTCAGAGGAGCGATGTGTGCATCATGCAAATGGGGTTAAAAACCAAAATATAAGAGGGGGGCGGCTCTCTCCAAGTTGAGATATCGAGCTCAACCAATGCAGATGTGGATAACACGCTAGGATGACACCTCCGCACTTATGCCACTGGAATGGTTGGTGAGATTATGGTTGATATGCCGCTAGTGGTTTACAAGTTGTATAATAGCCACTTTGGTTATTAGAGTTATGGTATAGTTATAGCACTAGCTTATATAGTTGGGGTTCACAATATGGATCTTGTATGTTCTAATAGTAGAGTACTTTCCCTTATAGTATGTACTGTTTCCTTTATGATATGTTTTTTGTAGAGAAGTGAAGAAGGTAGAAAAAAAATCAGCTATCCATCTCTCTTGTGTGCTTGTCTACTCATGTGTGTGAAGAAGTTTGCTTGCAAGAAAGAAAGAAAAAAATTCAGCCATTCATCTCTGTCGTGTGCTTGTCTACTCTTACGTGTGTGTAGCAGAGTACCAGTTCGCTGGTAAGGGTAACTCCATCTCTTTCCATTTGATTTAAAGCAAATCTTTGCAAGTAGCTGCTAGTCAAGCACATCAACAATAGGCATAGCAAGAGGAATTGTCATATCTTGGAGAGTCCTCTTTAGTGAAACAAAGGTAGTGTATACTGTGCAAGGTCCAAAGCACCTTTCTATCTTTATTTTGTTCATTTGAAGTTATTTCAGACCCCGTTTTGGCCATGCAAGGTACTCGCAGACACTCTGTAGAAGTGTCGACAGTGAGATTTTAGCTCTGGAGTGTTTTCACACTGTAGTTGATTTAAAGTGCCTACAGAGATTTTGGGGCGCATGTATGGCAAATGTATGTTGATGTGATTGGTTCACATAAAGTGGGTGTTTGCTGGTAATTGTATGTATATCTGCTAGATAGATTACTGGAGATTGTTAGATTGTTGTCAGTGCAGAAGTTACTGCAAGTTTTGTTTGGCCTACACAATACCATATTTGGTGCAAGTGGAAGTTACTCCAGGTAACAATGTCTGATAGTCTATCCTAGATTGTGAGCGAGAAGATAGACAAGAGGAACTTCTAAGCATGGCAGTTACTGTAAGTTTTGTTTGGCCTACAGAGTACCATATTTAGTGTAGATGGAAGTTATTGTAGGTAACAATGTGTGACAATCTATCCTAGACTGTGAGCAAGAAGTTGCACAAGAACAACTTCTAAGCATGGAAGTTCAAGATGACAAACTTTCTCATGGAAAAAGGATATTGGGAGTTTATGGAAGGTGACGACGAGACGCTTAAGCTCTTGGAAGAAAATCTCACTTCACAGTAGGTACAAGCCTTTAAGGCATGGCATGAAAGGGCTAGCAAAGGTATGTATTGACTCTTCATTAGTGTGTCCGATTTTGTGATTGGT
This sequence comes from Cibotium barometz, assembly GCF_041138505.1. Lineage (NCBI taxonomy): Eukaryota > Viridiplantae > Streptophyta > Polypodiopsida > Cyatheales > Cibotiaceae > Cibotium > Cibotium barometz. The sequence continues at coordinate 38,458,428 of NC_141066.1, forward strand.
CATACATAGGATGCTACAACACCTAAAGATGGGTAGGATACCTTGTTTAAATTGTATATATGTGTGTACATATATAATAGGGAGTGTTACATTGTTATATGTATACAATGAAGTGTTAAGGTTTCAGCTTACTGTGTGGCCTCGCTAAGCAAAGATGGAGAGTCGCTTGTCCATCTACGATGAAAGCCTTGACGTCATTGCGACTGGCTTTGAAAAACTACATAATATGCAAAGGAATAAGCTATGTATCTATGATTACTCATTGAAGATTAAAGGGCTTGCAGATGCTATTCTCTAGATTGTCAAAAGTGGAGAAGCAAGTGCAAGAGCTTATGGACATATGGGCTTGGAAAGACTATGATGAATTTCAAACATCTATCCGAACTTGAAGAAATTTTCCAAGCTTTCAGGATCTTATAGCTCTTTTGGTTAGTGAGGAGATGAATGTTGGGAATAAATCATCCTCTAGTAATATGAAGGAGCATACCTTTTACATAGACACAAGTAAAGATAGAGGTAAATCCTTCATCTAGAGGCCGAGGTGCAGGTCGATATGGAAACAAAAACCATGGACAACAACAACAGGATTCTAATTCACAAACATATGAAAGAGGCCACTCTAGAGGCAGAAGGAGCCAGAGAGGCCGAGGTGGATGATAAAAAAATCAGAGTGGAAAGAGCATAGAGTGCTATTACTGTGTCAAACAAGGGTATGGACTGCTATAAAAAGAAGAATGACATAGAAAGTGTGGGTGTATTTCATTAAAGAGAAAAGTGAAGTGTTTAATCTTTCATTGATGCTCTTAGTCGGATTCCTGAGATTAATGCCTTGATAATTGATGATGTTCCAGGTGCAGGGCACCTATGTATTCAAAGAACTCTTGCTTTAGTCAAGAGATATTTCTATTGGCCACATATGTGGTCCTATGTGGAAGACATGGGGTGCCTAGTGGGGAGATATCCCGAATGTGGGAAGAGACTTATAAGTGGAGGCATAGTTATGAGTAATTATAGGGTTAAAAGCTTATAAAAGCATTGGAGGTAATTATAGAGCCCATTGGCCTATAAGTGTGAAACCTGGGCTCATAAGTTATCACAATCGTTTGGTGTGACATCGTTGAGCATGGCCCATAGGGATGTTCACCAACACCTGTAGTGTGTGGCTTGGTGGTATGGAACGCCAGGTCTTACTGTGGTGCGGGGGCTTCTCCAAAGATGTAGCTATTAGCTATGGCTTTCAGCTTAGGGGAGAGTCCGGAGAGGAAGTTTACATGACGCAGCCACCAGGATATGAGTGTCTTGTACACCCTACACTTGGATGCCACGTGGACATTTTGTAAAGTAGGTGCAAGACTTAGAGTGGTAATTGGCCCTTTATGAGCTCTTGTCCGGGGACAAGTCAGCTAGGGATCCACTGTAGGGGCTCATGGTTAGGTGTGCATGTCCTGTGTTACCCTTTGGAATGATGTAGACGTGTACCAAGCATTTATTAGGCTTCCAGAAATTAGTGTCAGGTGACATAAGAGTAGAAGAGCTAACCAAGATCTTGAGTACGGTCACGGGGCTTAGCCATAGGCCAAGCATTAGCCCAGTCGGTTAGCAGAAGGCTTGTTGGCGGTCAGCAGCAATGGCTTCCCAGCAACACACGTGTGAAAGCGATGGCATTTAATGCCTAGTCATAAGCAGGCCGACAACTGTTGCACAAACTGACCAGCATATGGGAGTGCCTATATAAGGGAACTTCAGTCTTTTGCGTCAATCATCTCATATATTCTGCAAGAGCCACTGTTCAAGGGTCTAGACAGCCAAGAAGAGCCAAGGGCAAGGTGGAAGTTGAAGATCAGATCAAGCTGCCTTCGGGCTGGTACCAAATCTCACAGCTACAAATGGATCTACTCAAAACCTTTTGAATCCTGCCTGACCTGTGGCCCTCTATCTCCACCCCTCTGCCCATAAGCTGAAACTAAAGAAAGTATTTTTCTTTTTCTGAATCCTGCCTGAACTGTGGCCCCTATCTCCGCCCCTCTTCTGTGCATGAGCTAATCTGAACCTCCAACACTGCCATATATATTGGCCAAGTATGACCAATCATGATGGTTAAGTAATTATTTGGATCCAAGTGGTCTCTTGCTCTATGGATGGGGACTATGGTGTTGGTAGTTCAAGAGGGTGGGGAGCCTTCACAAAAAGCCCTGTTAAAGATGTGAGCTAGGATGGGCTGTATGTCAAATGCTCGGTGCAGAGGTCTTCATGATCCTTAGCTCTACCAGCATGCAACATAAATAGGGCTTTCATGACATTGGAGAAGAGAGAGAGACAGAGAGAGAACAATGTGTACTTGTATCAGTACATATGTGGCACATGCACTGGAAAATTTCCACTACGCTTTCAAAAGAAGAAGAGTTTTCTCTTGATGTTGTGGCAAGAGGTGGATCCCTGACTCTTGGAAGGTTTTTTTTTTTGCAGGTTACAAGTTGGCGGGATTTTATGAAAGGTGGTAAAAAGGTAAGGATTCACCTTTCATCTCTTTTAAGCTTTAGAGCTCCACGTTTTACGAAGATGCCTGGATCATTTGTTTTTGAAGGCCAAAAAGGGAGAGCTGCGACCGCCTAAGCTGAAGACAGAAGATCCGAACAAGTCATATGTGCAACGGCCTGTAAAAAAGGGCTGAGGTGCTGGTGGAGAATTTTCAACAGAAATTTGGATAAATGATGTAAAGCGTTTCTTCTAAATTGTAAAATATTAGCAGTGTAGCTTCTTCTTTTTTTGAAAGAGATGCATTTGTGGTTGATTCTTGGCTTTGCTAAACCAAACATAGAAGAATGATAGCCAAAAGTTTTCATGCAATTTGGTTGAGATATAAAATATTTCTTACTCAGAAGAGTACTGCATGATGCAGTCTTGCCTGGCTTTCATTTGCCAGCGTGAACTCAAAGTTGGCACTATTAAATTAAAATGCATGTCTTTCAGAAGGGTATCTGGGATGGTGTTTATAGCACAATGAGCTTAATATATTTTGTTAGGCTATTGTTATCTCATGTATAAACATTTCTGGTCAAGTTACCACCGAACACACAGCAACACCATGAGCAGGGCGCAATATGAGCTTATTGTGTATTTTGTTAGGCCATTGTTATCTCATGTACTAAAATTACTGGTACAGTTACCACCGAACACATCAACAACATGAGCAAGGCACATCTGCACAAGGCTATGTTCACTACTACTCCTTTAAAGCACAACTGAATCTCAACATCAACATCAACATCAACATCAGGGACTTGCCACAATTTGGCAGCTTGCAGGGAGCCCATTGCCCATACCCACATCTTAAAGCTCAAAAAAGTTCCACATTGATTTGAAGTTGAGCTTTTCCAGGATGGAAAAGAAATAGTGGTGGTTCTTTGCTGACTACTTACCCTCATGCATGTGTACATTGTAAGTACGTGTCATGGGCAACTTCCCACCAAAGAGTGTCATTACCTAGCCATGTAGGGGTCTTTACAGTTGGTCTTTGAAAAATCGCCAAACTAACCGGGCATGAACGAAAAGAACTACTTTGCAGCCTCCCCTTAGAGTGGAGGCTAGGCAGCTCCCACATTATTAATAGTGTTTAGGAAGGTGTGTGCTTACACTTGTAAATTCTGCATATTCAGGATGTCTTATTGACCAGATGATGGGCAATGACGGGAAGGGTTCCCTGTTTCTATGGTCTAGAATTCACAAAGATTGTAGAAGGAATACTTGTAGATTGCTTGGTAATGTGATCAAGAGTTTTACTAGAATTTAAAAATGAGGGGGTTTAAACCGCTACAGGAGACCCAAAAGTTTTATGATGAAAGATGAACGGAACATTCAAAGTTAGGGGTTAAATGTTTGTGCAAAGGCAAAGTCCCCTCTCAACTACAAAGTGTCCTAGCTTGTGGACCTTGATATATATATATATATATATCTTTGTGTATCCAACACATTTTTGGCCTGTAACGTCTAGGAGTAAAGTGTCAGATTCCACACTGTAGAGGATAATGGAGCATCCACCCCCTCCTCTCTCTCTCTCTCTCTCTCTCCAATAAATTGTAAGCTAAGCTTGGCTTGGGTTATCCAAAGATCCAATCATGTTACTTAGGTGGGCTTTGGAGATTTTGGTTCCCCAATTTCATGATGCATAATGACATGGTGCCAAGGCTATTAAATGACAAACTACTACTTAAAATAAGTATCACTTTCAAAATATGAAGGCCATAACTACAACTTAAAACAAGCTATCACTATTAAAATCAAAGTGCACAATGGAATAAAAGCTAATACACAATGGAACCTTAACTATTTCACTAGCACTATTGATGAGGTTGAGAAAGATGTCTTGACAATCTATAGCCGATCAAGTCATTTTGTTTTGTTTTGTTTGTTTGTTTTTTTTTCCAAAATTTTTAATTTTAAAATAGTCCCTAAAAAACTATTACATACCACTAAGGCCTTCCTTTTTTCTAAAACAAAGGCAAGATAAAAAAGAAGACTAATTGGTAAGGTCTTTTGGGAGTAAGTTGTGATAGTTTGAAGGTCTTTGAATTTCAATTGATGATTGAAATCTAAGTTGTGTTTTTTGGTATATTTTGTATTTACATTATTTCGTCATGAATCTAATAGAAAAACATTTCATACAAAAAATGTTTCATATGAGGAGTACAAATTCTTTGTACGAAAAAGTAATATCCATGATCAAAATAAAAAATGAACATCACGTTCAGAACTCACCAAATCATAGAGAGATTTGTATTCAAATTGATCGAAGTAAATCCAACGAGCTCATTGGTTAAAATGGTTTTGTCTCCTCGACCTACTGTAAGGTGCTTGCCGTTTTACCCACGTGGGCAGGGACTTAACTTCTGTAAGACGGCGATGGAACATATAAAGTAGCCTTACCATGTGCTTAATGTTAAATAGGAAAAGTATGCAAACTTAGTGTACATATTTGCTTAAGACTAGTGACAGAGGTTAGTGTTGCGATTTTGAAGAGTCGAGTACGGAGAGATCCCAACTCCTAGCCACCCTTCTGTGCTCCACTTTCTCCTTGTTGCCCCGGGCAAAGGGGCATGCACGGGGACGAGAGGGAGCATACACTCTTGTACCTTATATATTTTTCCTTTCACACAACCAACTTCTCATGTGGGATATTATCCCCACTTATTGCCACGTCACACGATTAATCTTTCAACACCCCCTCTTAATCGTGAGAGGAGGAGGTCAAGTCTTAACCAAGCCACATCACAATCAGTGTCACACAGAGAGACTACCATCAGTGCTACCTTAACTAGCAGAGCCACTGTAGTGCAGACCACCAGGCCAAGCCGGTATCAAGCAAACAGTGTTTGCTAGTGACAACCACCACGAAGACAACACACATAGCAGAACCACGAAACCAGCAGACAACCACTGACTCTGATACCATGTTGTGATTTTGAAGAGCCGAGTATGGAGAGGTCCCGCCTTCTAGCCACCCTTTTGAGCTCCACTCTCTCCCTGCTGCTCGGGGCAAAGGGGCATGCACGGGGATGAGAGGGAGCATACACTCTTGTACCTTATATATTTTTTCCTTCACACAGCCAACTTCTCATGTGGGATATTATCCCCACTTATTGCCACATGTCACATGATTGATCTTTCAATAGTTACAATTTTTAAGTTTGGTTGGCCTAGTATGAAAACTAGTCACTTATATATAAGTTATTTTGACAATGAGTAACATACAATCATTCCCTTGCAATAGTTTTCTTGTGACCTCTCCTTCTTTCCTCTTCTTGCTAGCTTGTATGATTTTAAATTCATGCTTGCTAGATGGATATATGTTTAAATAGGTTTGATTGTAGGTTTCCATCTTCTTCGATTAGCTTCTTCTTACCCTGCTTGTTGTGAGAGAACCACTGTGAAGGATCATCTCTTCTTGCTTGCATTTAGGCATTGAGAGCTCTCCCTTTATCCTTTTGGCAAAGAGGGTTCCGATGTGACAACATAGTGAGGACACGACGGACAAGCTAGGGTATCCACATTGGGACGTTGCATTTGCGGCTCGAAGGCAAGACCCGATGACACATGCTTCGGCAAGGCTAAGGTAAGCTCTTGACTTCAATATATTTGGCGTCACCTGCCAAGGACTAACGTAGGGCGGCTTAGCTTCATTTTTCGTCCATTCCAAGCTGTTGGGATTACCTAATATTGTCTGGTGTTGATTAGGATGTCACACTCTGAAAAACATACAGTTTTGGAGCATTGGATGTGTTTGATTTTGATTTGGAATTTATGTTGTATGAGGGTATTCTATTTCATCTATTGGTAGGGTACAACCCATGTTTTTTAGGGTGATTTGCATAAAATTGGAGCCTAAGAGGCTTAGGTTTTGTTGCGTTGATCCAAGAACTAGCTTAGAAATTATGATAATGAGTGGAATCCATCCCAAAAACTTAAGCATGAAGCTCCATTAAATTGAATGAGTGAAATTGTCAATTTTGGTTCAATTTGTTCATACATTGTTAAATTGTTAGAGTAGAAGTATGTAAAATCCTCTAAAAACACCTAATTAGTTATATCATAACTAATAATTAAGATTAAGAATATTAATCACATTTCATCAAGTCCAAAAAATCTCAAAAACAATACAAAACTAGGCCAAAGCACAGCTCGGGTAGGAGATGTCAGCCCCGCACAAAAAGATGCAAACTTGGACATGTGAGCCTAGAGACATGAGCCGTGAGCCTGGACATATATGGAAGGCCATAAGTTTTCACACACACTCAAACTATGGTCAATTGGGTGCGGCCTAAGACTCATAAGTCGTTTATTTCTTATACGATGCTTAATCTCATATACATGCATGAAGTACATTCATGGTAGGGGATTCATCCTAGCTTGCTTATATTGTTGCTTATACAATACTTAATCTCATAATACATGCATGAAGTACATTTCTAGGGGATTCATCCTAGCTTACTACCATGATCCTAGAGCGAGATTCGCCTGAGCTTGTTACCACGCACTCTTAGAGTTAGAATCACAAGACAATATTAGATAATTTGGAAAAAATCTTACACTTTGGGAATCAACTTTTCAATATAGTTTTGGCCATATCTTGATCATATTAATTCCAAATTTGTCGGAGATTGTAGATTTAGATTCTATTTTTAAATATCTTTCCAACGATATCACATGAGGGGGTTTTAACAAAATCTTGGTGGATAGGTTCACCTTGATCCCATTTTTCAAATGGGAATGGGATTTTTCCCAAATTATCTAATATGGTGTTTCACCATAAGTATTCCATTGGAAAATTACAGATTCATGTCCAAGTTGTAGATTTACATATCGTTACTTTATGACTTGATCATATATCATTTTATTGTGTCCATCTTTGCTCTTTGATGTAGAATATTAGTGGCGGTATGGATGTGAATCCTAGAATGGATTAACATTATCCACTTTGTCCTCTCATGATCAAGTAGAAGACTTTGTTGTGGGGAGAATTCAGAAGCTTGCTCATGTTGTCTTGATACTGAGTGAATGCTCAATGGTCATTATTCTGGAAGGAACGAGGACAGATGTTAGTAAATAAAGAAGTTAGTGGTTGGCGAATAAAACACCTCAACAACAATCATAAAGGCTCCCACATCATTTACTTATTGTTGTTAGTGTTTTATTCGACAACCCAAACCTCATCCAACAATAAAACACCTCAACCACTAACTTCTTTATTTACTAACATCTTTCCTCGTTCCTTCCAGAATAATGACCATTGAGCATTCACTCAGTATCAAGACAACACGAGCAAGCTTCTGAATTCTCCCCACAACAAAGTCTTCTACTTGATCATGAGAGGACAAAGTGGATAATGTTAATCCATTCTTGGATTCACATCCATACCGCTGCCACTAATATTCTACATCAAAGAGCAAAGATGGACACAATAAAATGATATATGATCAGTCATAAAGTAACGATATGTAAATCTACAACTTGGACATGAATATGTAATTTTCCAATGGAATACTTATGGTGATTCTAACTCTAAGAGTGTGTGGTAACAAGCTCACGCGAATCTCGCTCTAAGATCATGGTAGTAAGCTAGGATGAATCCCCTAGAAATGTACTTCACGCATGTATTATGAGATTAAGTATTGTATAAGCAACAATATAAGCAAGCTAGGATAAATCCCCTATGAATGTACTTCATGCATGTATATGAGATTAAGCATTGTATAAGAAATAAACGACTTATGAGTCTTAGGCGGCACCCAATTGACCATAGTTTGAGTGTGTGAAAACGTATGGCCTTCTATATAAGTCAATTATCTCTTATAACACAATACACTCTCCCTCCCATTGTGCAAGTGAGTCTTGCTCTTGCTTCTCTATTCTTCTTGTGTGGCTATCATAGGTGTGAAAGAGAGGACTGTGTAGCTACCTCGTGGACTACAACCGAGCTGGACCATTACTTTTTCTATGACTATCTTTACTATCAACAATAAGAACCTCACCCACAAAAGTGCAACACGTGGATTAAAAATCACCTTTATCTCTAGCTTCGACACCATAAGATTTGGGAATCATACCACGCCAAACCATTAAGAACCAACACCATCGGCCATTGCTAGTCAAATGAAGTTATTGGTGAAGAGATTGTTGAGGTGTTTTATTGTTGGATGAGGTTTGGGTTGTCGAATAAAGTAGAAAGTAGTGGTAAACAATAAAGAAAACTTATTGTAATTGTATCTTTCTAGGTTTGGATTGTCAAATAGAGAAAAGTAGTGGCAACAATAAAGGTAACTTTTTATGCATGCACCTTTCAAGGTAAATACATGTGATGGATCATACCATGGACCAAGATTTCGCCCACCATAGCCCCTTATCCAAGATGCACTTGAAGGGATGTTGATGGTGAGACTATGGTGCTTATGAACTTTGTTGTTTGTTTGCTAGAGTGGGTGAGTAAATACTTGTGTTTACTCATGGATTAACAACTCTGTAATAGTTAGCTGATTGAAATAAAGAATGGCTAGCTAATTAGCTCACCCATTGATATGGGTGGCTATTGGTAATTTAGAAACTAGATTATTCATGAGTATTTGATATACTCCTATATGCTGACTTGTGGGCTTATGGTTTTTTCTTAGGTGTGAAAATCTAGATATTTTTTCGATAATTGCATTTGGTCAGATATTGATATTTTTATGGTGGTGGATAACCAACACATACGTTTTAACATGTTGATAATATAAATAGACATTAGTATATACCAAACATTTACAAGATAAACAGTGATGGCATAACATATCTTTGTATTATTATAAAAGCTCTCTCTGACTACCAATGATTTTCATTATGAGCTTGTGCCTTACGCTATAAGATAATCAACAAAGATACAAAGAGACGCAAATGGTTGTTCGAGCATGCCGATTGATATCTAATTGCAAGAATAATGACTAAGGCTTAATACTATATGGATAATACTATGGATTAACACATGGCACACCTGGTGGATTGTTCATCCCATGAACAAAGTTCAGACCCACATGAGAATCTTGTGGATAAGTTATCATAATATAGTTCTTTATTTGCAGATGCCAAAATTTTTAACATCAATCACATGTGCATCTAGATGTGTACTAGATAACATTGGAACTTGTCTATGAAGATAATCTTGAAAAGATTGTTGGCCTCTAGCAACCGGTTTTGCATGTGTATCTTCTTTTCTCCAGAATGCTTGATTGCCTTGTGTCCAAAGAGTTTAAGGACACTATGATGTTGTGTCTGGGTCTGGGTTGAATTTCTACGAGATTCGAATGAGTTCTCCGATGTTGGAACTGACTAATGAAGTGGTTGAAGTAGTGGGCATTGTTCTAATGGAGGAACTTTCAGTGTCTCTGCTTTGCCATAATGATGAACAATTACCTATATTTCATTCCATTATTCAAGAACTTGTATATGATGTTGTCTGAGATGTTCATTCTTGTTATATCATCTAGAATTTGCTCTAAACAACAATCCCTCCAAACAACAATCTCTATAAACCTCAACATCACTAACATTTCTCTTTTTGCATACACATACCCAATATTGTAGTAAAATCCTCTTGTAGTTTTCAAATGATTTGTTCACATATGTGTGACTCTGAGCTACATCCAACCATATAGGATATATTGGTTTGGATGTGCTTAAATAAGAACAAAGTCTCCCTTTCTAACATCAACCATGGTTGCAAAGCTTGTTTCGGGCTTTATTTTGTGGTATGTAATAGTAATCATCAAATTTCTCCAATCCCAAGAATTCATCATCAATATCAACAATTATATCATCCACATGTATGCCTAGAGTTCTTGGCCAAAAGTTCTGATAGAAGCCTCCATCCTAGACACTTGACTCTAGTGCCTAAACCATGGTCTCCTGATACTCAATCACTATAGGCTGATGTATAAGGTGAAATCTACATTCAGATCCTTGAACATCAGCCCATCTTTTTCAATATCATATGTAATATTTAATTCCTTTTATCACCTCTAAGTGATCTTTAATGTACTCAAAGGTTGGAACAACATATGGAACCCCTATCGGTAGTATTGTGCTACCATCACTATTCTTCTTCCATAATTCAATACCACCATCCTTTGGCAACCATGCAATTAATTTAGGATGCACTTTATATTACATGATTGGAACCTTTTATTGCGAATCTAAATTTTAATGGTTGTGATGAGTTCCCCACTAGCATATCCATCAATAAGAATCCCTTGAAATCTGGGATATTTGTCATCAAGAATGGGGTTAAAGTAGATACTTTGGTATCCTTAAATATTTTCATTAAATGTGGGAAGGTGAATGTCTGGCTAGTCTTGAGTTTCTTAGAAAACCTACTAAACATTGCATCAATATTCTCATATATATGACCAACCATTAAAAATCATAACTGGACCATCCTAAATACTCCTTCAACAAAAGCGACAATAATAGATAGGCAAATAAATACTGATTCTCGTTCTTTGAGGCATAATTGTCTAATTGCAACATCAAATTCTCTGGCAACTTATTGAATTTTGAACTAGGATTTGTGTTTATTAACACTTCTGTTGGTATCCCAACATCATTAAATGAAGTACCCATGTATCCATCATGCAGGTAATGGTGATCAAGAGCCTTTATGGAGTTTCAAGCATTCAACAATGTGCTAATAAATCTGGGCATACCATCATTGGAAAGATCTCCATACTCATTACTCATGTATCTCACACCTCTTAAGATTTCTTAGACACAAGGTAAGAGAACCTATTGTGAAATTTGGATCAAAGGCCATAAGCTGATAGAAAAATGTCCATAGTGCCCTTGTCCATGTCCACGGGTTGTCATTCCATTAGTGACACTGGCAATTCTGTTAACTTGTCAGTCTCCTTGGAACACACCTTCAATCTTGGGATAAATATTTTCTTCTGGTCCATCTTATCATGTATTATGCATAAGTACTTATTAGGATTTAATTATGAGGTCAATCTCCAAGCATAGTAGGGTTCATTTTTCAACATGTGGGATTTTCTTTAACATATCAATATATTATGTTCGTGTCTTGGTACTTTGTGGCTCCCAACAACAACTGATCCTTTATGCACTACATATAGTGCACTTTGAAAACTTTTTTTTTTTGGCAAGGCTAACATGCTTGAGTTATGTATTCTAAATCCCACCAAATGTTAATGTACTGTATTGGTCCAAAAATACAAGCCTACATTTGTTTGTGTGATCAAGGAGAGGAGAGGAAGAAGGCCAGTAGCATTGGAGGAAAAATGTTCATGATAGATAAAAATGCTTAAAGTAGGATAAGAAATATGGAAAATACCTAAAAATATCATATAAATATATGGATAAAATGGAGTAAAAGAAAGCTGGAGATGACATGTCCAACATAAGTCACCAACTTCATGGCATATCTTGGACCATCCACACCTCCCACCATGGTAGTAGCTTCACCATCAACTCGAGGGACATGAGGACACATTAAGAAGAGGGTGTGTTAAACCACTCTATAGGTTAACATGGTTTCGCCCGCCCCCTAAAGGCACTTTACCATGCCTATTTAAATGGACACTTAACTTTTATAAGACGGTGCTGGAATATATAAAGCGACCTTACCTTACGTTTAATGTCAAATAGGAAAATTATACGGACTTAGTGTACATAGTTTCTTAAGACCAGTAATAGAGGCTAGACCATTTTTAAGTTTGGTTGACCTAGTGTGAAAACTAGTCATTTATGTATAAGTCATTTGTTACCAATAAGCAAGACATAATCATTCCCTTACAATATAGCTTTCTTGTGCGCTCTCCTTCTTCCCTCTTCTTGCTTGCTTGCATATGCTAATAATGAAGCTTGCTTGCTTGATGGATGCATGTTAGATGGGTTTGATATTAGTTTGCTTGATGGAGGTATGTTAGACTCGGTTTGATATTAGTTTGCTTTGATGAATGCATGTTAGATAGGTTTGATATTAGTTTTTCTTCTTGCATTAGCTTCCCCTTTATTCCCCATCTATTGTGAGAGAGAACCATTGCGATGAAGACGGATCTCTTCTTGCCTCCGTCTAGGCATTAAGACCTCTCCCTTCACCCCTTTGGGCGGCAAGGAGAACTTGTGTGACAACAAAGTGAGGACACGATGGATGAGCTAGTGCACCCATAATGGGAAGTTGCATTTGTGGCTCGAAGGCAAGACCCAACTTACACATGCTTCGACAAGGCTGAGGTATGCTCTTAACTTGAACAAATAGTAAAGCACCTTACATGGGTGGGTGAAACCATGTTAATAACCTATGAAGTGGTAATATACCCCCCTTCCTAATGGTGTGCATATCATCCAAGTCAGTGGGGTGAAGTTGCCACCTAGGCGAAGAGGTGCAGATAGTCCAAGATATGCCCTGAAGTTAGTGTGCGGATTTAAATTATAGATTCAAAACGAATCCGCATTTGGATGCAAATTTTGGAATAATTTTTGGGTAGCAACCCCTGGAGGTCGAGAGGGAGGAATGAAGGGGATATAAGATGTAGAAGTTTGTTATGTGAGGCCTTCTTCTGGTGTGTGAAATGGCTTGGGCCCTTCAAAATCAACAGGTGGTTGCGATAGAATCAGCCTCCACTATTAATGGTAGAATTAGTGCTAGGACCATCAATGAATGATTTACATGGGGAGATAGAGATGATAGGGTGGCGCATGGGTTGTGGTTATGGAGTCAACCCTATTGGGTTTCCTTGGGTTGTGTCATGGTTCTCATGGCATTGGAAATGAGCAAAAATTATTACTGTCTAGGCCTTAGCATTTCATGCTCCATACTTGTATGATTTTGGTGATAAATTACACACCAAACATGTCTCTCCATGGAAATAGGTGTGGGTGTGTCCTACCTTGACAAATTGGTTAGGGTGAGGTTGCCCTTGATACTGACCCTACCACAATTGGCCTAATCCATTAAGTAGATTTTTTGCCAACTTGTCCATGGTCATGTCCTTAATTAGGACTTTAGTTATTTCTAGTTGGGCACCCTTAGTCGTTGAGACTTTGGATGATGCATCCCTTATCTCTTAGTTCCAGTGGGATGACTTCTACATCCTTCTCTTATAAATTGTTTACTAGGTCTACTACCTCACAAAAAGAAGAAACATTCATCAAAGATGTAGTGTCTCGATCTATAGAGATAGTCAAGAATCCTCTTACTCTATAGATCGATCGATGAGACCAATGAGTCCGACTATATCACGGGGGTTGTTTACTAGGTCTACTACCTCACAAAAAGAAGAAACATTCATCAAAGATAGGGTCTTACTCTAAGGAAGCAAATAAGTCTCCTTAGTGTGAGCAGATGGATGAAATGTGTGAAAAAAGTGTTCTCCTTATGAGTTACGAGTTTATAGGACATTTTGTGCCATTAAACCCTAGCTTGTTTTTTTTTTTAAAAAGTAGATTGGTAGGTGCAATCCCTAAATTTCTAGATGCTGATGATGTTGAAGATCTCAAGGCAATCCAACTTTCTTTTTACTAAATTGCTTCACAGTAATGTAGATATGGATACATGTAATTCCTATTTTTTTACATGTTGACGTTAAAGATCTCACATTAATTTAACTCTTTTTGACTGAATTGCTTTGCAATGTAGATAGATAGGCGCAATCCCTAAATCTCTACATGATGTGTTGCAATATAGGAACTAAGATATGTACAAATCAGAAAGTGATCTATTCAATCCCAATTATCAACAAGTTATAGAACACAAAATGATAAACATTTGACCTATTTACATCGTTCCAATTTAGTGGTTATATTGTGAGATATGATGTCTGTAATATTGTGACATCCAAGATAACCCAAGAGAACAGTTCTTGTAGGAACACATATTTGCACCAATTGTGATGCATCCGTTTTATGCACACATGGTGCTTCATGAATATGCCTTACATGACTTTATTCCATGTCATGAGGGATGGTGTGATCTTGAACTTTTAAATGCGATCTTGATTGTATCAAATTAGAGTCTTCTATACATAAAAACTATGTTGAAAAAATGGTCAAAAAATACCTTAAATAAGCCATCAAAATTAAGTGGATGTTTTTGCTTCTTGAAAAGATTATATTTAAAAAGATACTCTAAAATTTCATATAAAAATTTTAAAAAATAATATATATATTACTTTTTAAAACTTACACTATATATATATATATATATAAATATAAATATAATTTGATACATAAAATTAAAATAATATTTATATTACTTTTTAAAAACTTATAATATATATACTTTTTCGAACACGTGTGGGTGTGCATTATGTGTGTACATGCACACGTGCATGTGTGTGTGTGTGTGTGTGTGTGTACATGTGTGCACATGTGTATGTGCATGTGTGCATGCACATGTATGTGTATTATGTGTGTGCCTCTATTATCTATGTTTGATAGAGCAAGGATTGTGCCAATGTTGGCTCTGTATGTGTATGCATGCACATGTAATTTACATTTTTTCTCTCCTCCCCTTTGTTCATTATTTGTTTAATGCATGTGCTTCACCTTTATTTTCTAATGGCATGTTACACCTCTCCTTAATTTTCCCATGTCCCTCTTTTTTCTCTCTCATGTATGTATATCACCTTTATTCTTGCCACTATCTCTGCTCTTTTATTTTCTCTCTCACTCACCTTTATTCTCGCATTTATCTCCCCTTTCATCTTCCCTTATTTTCTGTTGTTAGAGGATAAAAGAATTTACGAATTCAGTTCAAGCGCTAATGGCAATCCCCCTTTTTTTATCGTTAGAGGGGAAAAGAATTTATGAATTCGGTTCAAGTGCTAATGGATTGTGACCTCATGGTTTCCCTATTCCCACTAGTAAGTTCATTAAATACTATGGTAGAAGATGTGCAAAACTTGACATCATTGTTGAGAATGTTTTGTTTTGCTTAAAATCAATGGAGGATGTAGAATTAATGCATTTGGTGGACCTACAAGTATCATGTTCCTTCTATTCAAGAATGAAAGCATATGAGTTGGAAAAAAATGAATCTCATGAAGTGTCTAGGTGATATATCCAACATGGGAATAATGTAGGATACATTGATCACAATAGGAAATGAATGTAATGGAGTTTTCATTTATTCTTGGGTTGAACAACGTGTGATGTACACTTAAGTTGGAGTGAAACAACTTGTGATGTGCACTTAAGTTAATGGAAACAACTTGTGATGTACACTTAAGTTGGAGTGAAATCATGATCAACAAAATTATTTTTATGACATGTGTGTGTGTGTGTGTGTGTGTGTGTGTGTGTGTGTGTGTGTGTGTGTGTGTGTGTGTGTGTGTGTGTGTGTGTGTGAGAGAGAGAGAGAGGGGGGGGTTCAAAATAGTTTGTAAAATCTACCTAAAGTGTAATTTTAAAGTGAGAACTTTATCAAATGTAGCATGTTTTTTTCCTCTTTTAAGTTACTTCTTTTACTTGTTGAAATTGATTTATTGATCACTTTTCTCTCTTTTTTTTGTGGAGGAGGATGATGATGTTAAATTTCAAAAGAAGTGTGAATGGATTTGTTCAAAGTGACACATTATTTAGATAAGGATGTTAATTTTAAAAGAACGAATCTTGATATGATATTGTGGATACAACTTCATGAAAGTTGAAATTCAAGGATGTCAATGATTATGTTTGATATTGTGGCTACAACTTCATGAAATTCGATTATGTAAAGTAGGGAGTGATGATGCATCTCAAATTTTTAACCTTATGGATGATGAAAAAGTGCCTTTGTATGATGGATCTAGGCATTGTGACATAGGGAATGGTGATGAATATCGAACTTTTAAGGTCATGGATGATGTAAAAGTTCCATTGTAATTATTGCACAAGGGATACAAACAAAGTAGGTTTTTTGCAATATTATTCCTTTACTGCTTGAATTTTATTCTTAAATGGTCACAAACAAGCTTTGATGAGCTTCTTAGGTTGTTATTTAGCCACCTTTTTCCTAACAACACTCTTATCACACCATCATATGTGAGGAAAATATGGTAATAATGCAAATTAATTTAGACATAATGAATGCATGCAAAGACATATTCTATATCAAAACAATTATAAGCATCTAAATAGATGCAATGACAAATTACAATATTTCTCAATTTAAAAAGTAAGGTTCAATTAGAAGTAGTAAAGCATTTTTCCTATAACACTACACCTTCTTCACTTTTATATGTATATTACAATAGTATTGGCCTCTATTATATATAAAATGCCACATTCTATTGAAGTCTTACTTACATTTTCTTTGTTAATAAGGATCTTCACACATGGAGACTTCCAATAATCACACTCTCTTCCAAGATAAGGATTGAATCAATAAACTATGAATAAGATAATTATATAACTCAAGGTAAGCATAGAAATACACATAACATAAGTAAAATAGCAGAGAAAAAAGCACATAAGCATTGGGTTCAATCTCCCCCCCCCTAACATGAGCGGCTCTGTTTTCTCATTTGGGTATTAACGTTGTATTCATCGAAATTAGCTCTTGAGCTGCCATAATTAGTTGTTAATTTCAAAATTGGGCTTGTACAAAAATTAACCATAGTCTAATGTTCAAAAGTGTAAATAAATGCTTTGCCCAAGCTTATATATACAAATGGGCCTAGCCATGTAAAACCAAAATGTAGCTAGCATGTGCATGGCTAGAAATAATAATATGGTAAAGACCTAAGTTGGTGTCCTCGGTCAATACCCATCTTCGTCATCTTCCATTTCATAGCCTATATGCATAAAATCCACCACAAACTCACTCAACAATTAATTCTAACATGTGCTAATAATTGGAATCACTCAATTGCATGTGTCACATAATTAATTAGACTCTTTCTCAATAATTAATTCTAGAATTAATTGGACTCACTTAACAATCAATTCTCAGATATAGCACAGTATAATCACTCACAATTGCATGTGTCATAGAACTAATTGGGCTCTCTCTCAACAATCAATTCTAGAGTTAATTGGACTCACTCAACAATCAATTCTCACATATAGCACGATATAAGTACAAACACATGAACATAAGGCCACCCATGATGGAAAGCATTCAAATGGATTCACCCATGATACTTTGTTAGTGTCAGCGCGCGTGCAAGCTTATACTCAACAATTAGTATTAAAGTGGTGTTACCCAAGATAGAGAGACTACATGTAACATTCCCTCTTACTTGAGTTGCAGCAGTTGGAATGGGTAAGGCTTTTCCAAATATGATCTCAAATAGAGCACAGCTAGTGTCGCTGATGAGGTGTATTTTTGCAAGCAAATTATAAAAGATGAATATATTGACCTGAGAGCTTCGGTTGAGAAGATGTATAGGCCCTAAGTAAGTCAAAAATTGTACTATATCAAGGATCTTCATACATGGAGACTTGCAATAACCACACTCTCTTCCAAGATAAGGACTGAATCAATAAACTATGAACAAGATAATCATATGACTCAGGATAAGCATAGACATGTACATAACATAAGTAAAATAATAAACACAAAAGCACATAAGCATTGGGTTCAATCTCTCTCTCTCTCTCTCTCTCTCTCTCTCTCTCTCTCTCTCTCTCTCTCTCTCTCTCTCTCTCTCTCTCTCTCTCTCTCTCTCTCTTCTCCCTCCCAAAATGAGTGGCTTCGCTTTCTCATGTGGGTATTTAAAGTTTTATTATCAAAATTAGCCCTTGGAGCCATAATTAGTAGTTGCATCTAAAATTGGTCTTGTACAAAAAATAACCATAGTCCAATGTTCAAAAGTGTAAATAAATGCTTTGCCCAAGCTCATATATACAAATGGGCCTAGCCATGTAAAACTAAAATGTAGCTCACATGGGTGCAACAAGCCCTCAACAAACCGGGCCTTTTTTTGTATCAAACTTGTAACAACTTCTTGATGAATGGGTAGTACCCGTGGTTGTAACGGGAAAAGGGGGATTAGTTGGACAAGGGGATAGAAGAGAGAGAGTGGATCTAGTCTACCCAGTTGAGACTATATAGAGGAGAGTGCATTGCTTTCTAGATAGAGACATTCATGTCGGGTCAGGCCAGCCCTGAGGAGAGGAACAATACCAAATAGGGACATAGTAGGTTTGAGTGAGCAGTTCATGTGAGCAAAGTTCTTCTAAGGCATTGTACTATAAAACTCAAGAATGGATTGGACCTTGTCTTATTGTTGCTCTCTATCTATTCATCTTTGTCTATTTAGTGTTCATTCTTGTGTTAAGTCATTCATGTCTAGATGTGGAAGACTGTATGGAATCTCGATAGGCATAGGAACTAACATGCTTTCTTTCATGCTCAATCTCCTTGCACTTAGGTAGACGGTAGCTCAATCTCCTAGCGTTGGCTTATTACATTGGGTACAACTGCATTAGTTGCTACTTCTCTGGATTTGACTAGGTGGTCTGGAATCATGTAGGTACCGAGTTGGGGAGTAGGAAAATAGAGGTTAGTCGTGCACATTTAGTCATGAGAGTGAAGCTAGCTGAAAAAAATCGAGAAAGCGACTACACTGTTGTGTTAGGAATGTTCAAGAGAGAGTCATAAGAGTACAATGGAGTATGCATGGAGAATGAAGGTAGCTCAAACAGAGCAATGCGGCACCGTCGCATCCAAAGGGGCTGAAGCTGTAGAGCACGAAGGACAATTGCATCATCTAAGAAGACTCATAGAAGGGATTCCACGCCAGCTAGAAAGACAAATTCAGGAATCACTGAGGAATTAGGAAGGAGATCACCAGAAGCCACAAAATAGGAGGCAAGAAGCTCAAGAAGAAGAAGAACCAATAGCTGTGTGGGAAGGATGTCTTTTAAGTATCCTAAATTCAAGGGCAAGAGCGAGGAGGATCTGATGCCCACATCTTCGCCTTTGAAACCACATTCTTGGCCACCAGAGCTCCATTGCCACAAAAGACTGAGGATTTTGCAACAATGTTGGGTGGCAAGGCCACTCACACATGTTTACACAGTATGGTCTAGAGCACTTCCAAAAATTTGAAGAATTGAAGAAGGCCTTCTTGAAAAGGTTCAGGAAAGACAAGACCATAACAAAAGTGCTAGAAAATCTGCAAAGCTTAACTCAGAAGAGGCCAACAGAAGACTATGCAGTTGAATTCTGAGCAATGTTAATGCATCTGGATCAACCCAACCGACCATTCTCGGGAGTCGGTGCTGCAGAGCAAAAGCCCTAGAAAAAGAAAGGTAAGAAAGAAGCACACAGTAAATGTTCAGGAAGAACTAAAGGCTGCCCTAGCCAAGATTGCCAGAGGAGGAGGACACGCAGGATCTAGACTCAGACCAGACGTCTGGTGCACAAGGTGCAACAATCAAGGTCACATGAAGGAGGAGTGCAAGTTAAGGATCACTTAGTAGTTATGCACTCTCTGCGGGGGGGGGAGGTAGCATTAACAAGCCCCATCGTCCAGGTCACCCATAGGACCTCAAGTCAACAAACCATATGGAAGAGGAGGTGGTAGATTTGGACCAAAGGGAGCTTGTTTCTATTGTAATGGTCTAGGATATAGACAAAACGACTGCCCCATATTTCAGTGCCATCAGCATGAACTGTGAGAGGTGAGGCTGTAAAGGGAGGCGAACCCGACATGAGCTGATATAGTTGTGAACATGGTAAAAGTGGACCATGGGGCATAGAGAGAATAAGAAAATCCACTAGAGGTGATGGCTATCACAAGATCGCAAGGACTTGTCAAGATGCTGACAGGCAGGAATGCCAATCCGGAACAAAAACAAAAGCTAGAACAGTGGGTAGGACAGCAGAGAGTTCGTGAACAAATCACCAAGTTGGTGCAGAGCGCACAAGGGATGGTGAGGACAATGCAAGAAACACTGCCCCTGGGAGAGCATCTTGAGGAAAATTTGGACAAGAAAAACCTGGTCAAGAAAGAAAAGAAATCAATGCAAGAAAGAAGCCGATGTCGAAGTGCTAACTAGAGCCAATTACAGCCCAAAGTAGCTGAAGCATCTTAAGAGAAGAAACGGAAGGAAATCTGGAAGGAATCTAGATAGGAGAACTTACAAGGGGAAGTTTGGAAAAGGAAAGGGAAGCAAAAGAGGAAGAAGGAAAGATTTACGAAAACCAAGGTATGCCAACTGACAAGGAGAAAAGTAGCAACTCCAAAGGAATACAACTTATGGGAGGGTCTCAGCAAGATGAAATTGAACATCACACTGGACCAAATGTTGAATCTGGTTCTCAATTACAGGAAAAAGGCACTTTAGGCCATAGTGCCAAATGAGAAATTGGTGCAGATGCCCTTGTAGGAACCAGTGAACCCGACAACAAGAGAATGCAAGAATGTGGAAACAGTCCAGTAGGAATGTGACACGTTTGTTCCAGAAGTGACCATCAAGATCAGAGGACATACAGTGACAAGGGTCATTTTGGATGGAGGGTCAAGAGTGAACATAATATCAGATAATCTGGCTAAAATTTAAGAATTATTAACATGTAGCCAGCTCCGTTTCCAGAGAAGGGTATGACCAGTTGGGATAATCAGGGGAGAACAAATATAAGTGGCAGGATGTATGTTCACTACCGTGTTCATAGTTCTCAAAATGACTAAGCTAGCAGGTGCATATCCCATGCTCTTGGGAAGACCGTGGGGCTTAAGAGTGGAAGGATAAAGCACAACTGGGATACGAACAAGATCACAATCATGGAGAGGGGAAAAAAAGTCTACATTTCGGTTGTCTCACAAGAAAAGACAAACTAAATCTAACCAGCCGACCGATGCATACGGAGGCCTAAACTACCTAAAAGGGTAGAAGACAATGAAGAAGAGTAGATCATGAAGGAAAATCTAGATCTGCTGTCACTATTTGAGGTGGACATAGAAAGGATTATACAAAGATACGATCAAGAAGTCTTGGGGGCTCACCCTGAAGTGCTACTAAATGCAGAAAGTGCAAAGGAAGAGGAGGAGGACACTCAGGACTAGTGTAGTAGAACTGTAGGTTGAGTAGGAAAAAGCCATGATAGCTCTCAAGCAAGAGGAAGCCCAACTCAGGAAGTGGAACATCAAAGTCTAGGAAGATGAACTAGAAGAAGTGAATCTGGGGAACGACTAAGAGCAAAAAATAGTCAGAATCAGTGCTGCCCAGCTAAATTAGGAATTCTGGGGAAGGCTATTGGATTTGTTAAAGTCCTACAAGAATGTGTTTTCCTAGAATTACTCAGACATGAAGGGGATTGACCCTAGCTTCTATCAACACAAGATTAACTTAAAAGAGGATGCAACTCCTATCCAGGAGCAGATACATAATGAACCCTAACTACGCAAAACAAGTGGAGGAGATTGACAAGGTGTTAAGAGTTGGGTTTATCTATCCAGTGGACAGGGCAGAATGGATTTCACCAATAGTCATCATCTCGAAGAAGAGTGGAAAGCCAAGGGTCTACATCAACCATCGTCGCAAGTTGAATGCCTCCACCATATCAAATTCATTCCCACCACCATTCATAGATTCCTTGCTGGATACGGTAGAGCCGGGCACGAGACATACTTCTTCCTAGATGGGTTTAATGATTACAACCACGTACAGATGGCCCTAGAAAAGATAAAGAAAAAACAGCCTTCATGACAGAATGGGAGGAATTTGCCTCCAATAATGTAATGACATTTGGGCTAAAAATGCTCCTGCTACATTCCAAAGGTGGTTCAGAAATATTCTATGAATATCTAACCACCTTCATGAGGGTGTTTGTGGATGATTTTAGCATGTTCGGAAAGAAACAAGATCACATAACACACCTCACAATGTGCCTAGAGAAGTGCACAAAGGCCAAACTCAGCATGAATCCAGCCAAGTGCACCTTTGCTATAACAAGTGGATCCCTCTTAGGGCACATAGTATCTGCAGAAGGGCTAGCTAGCTATGGATCTGTGGTCCAAGGTCGCAATCATTGTAAAGTTGCAACCGCCCGAGAACGCCAAAGAACTTGCAAGATTCCTCGGGCTAATCAAGTGGCATAGCAGATTCATGAGGTTTTTGGCCAATGTGACAGTGCCCCTGTACAGTTTGATGGTGGTGAAGGATGCAAAATATGTCTAGTTCGGATCCTATAAGGAGGCATTCCGGAATCTTAAGTGAATATTGTCGGAAGCACCCATTCTCCAGCACAGCCGAACTATGAACGGGTATTTCATGTATTTGTTGATTCCTCTGATTTTGCCATTGGTAGTGATTTGATGCAGGAAGCACAAGAAGGTTGGTACATACTAGTTTCCTATGCAAGTAGGAGGCTATCTAGACCAGAGAAAAACTACTCCACTACAAAAAAGGAGTCACTAGGAATTATCTACTCCATCAAGAAGTTCAAGCATGACCTATTGGAGAAAATGTTTGAATTTCATGTAGATCACAAAGCACTCTTGTTCCTAATAAACAAACCAAACCTAGCAAGAAAATTAGCCAGATGGATGCTTTTGTTACAACATAAGGCACACCCCCGAGAACAAGCACACAGTTTAGTAGACTTCCTGTCAAGACTAGAGTCAGGATAAGGACCAGAGGGGGTGGAAGATGATTTCCTGGATGTGCAACTCTTTCTCATATAGACGAAGAAAAACCCAGCTGGTATGATGAAATACTGCAATTCCTGTCTGACTTGTCCTTTCCAGAGTATATGCCCAGAGATTAGAGAAAAAGAAGCTGACTCTCCAGAGCAAGTAATTCATGGTGGTAGCTGGACAGCTTTTTACAAGATGGGCATTGATCAAATATTGAGAGAAGATACATCTCTGAACATGAGCAACAGGCTGTGTTGGTAGAAGTGCACCAAGGAATAAGCGGAGAGCTTTTTTTTGGAGAAGCCATAGGGTGGAAGGTGTTCCAGGCATGATTATGGTGGTCGACTATATTAAAAGATGCACACAAGTTTACAAAGGAGTGGGATATGTGCGAGAGGCTGGGGCAACCAAATGATGTAGATAGAATGCCACACACCCCAGTATTGCCCCTAGAGCCTTTCCAGATGTGGGCTCTAGACTTTCTCGGCCCATTCAAGCGAGCAGCTTAGAGAATAAGAAATAAATACATTCTAGTGGCCACTGATTATTGCACCAAATGGGTAGAGGCCAAGGCCATGAAAGACTACAAGGCATCGTCAGTAGTAGCAAAGTTTCTCTATGAAACTATAATTGACTCTGCTCTCAAATCCTGTGAGATCGTCGCGGGCCCTCTGTATCCTCCCACTCTGGAGGAATGCCCTCAATGCCCCTCCCCCAGATCTAGAGTGGCACGTGGAAGCAGCGGTCTCTTATGACTTGCACATCCAGGTGAGGAGGAAACAACTCATTCAAAGAGGGACCCTGCTAAAGCCCCTCGCCAAACAACAGAGCCAACAAGCAGAAAGGAAAAAGGAGGTGCTTAAGCTTAAACCTATAGGAACACCACCCTATGGGTGGAAATGGAGTCAGGGTGGGCAAAGAAGGCCAAAGGAATTGGAGCAGACCGTGTTTGAAGAAGACCTCATCACCCTAGAACAAACAGATCCCCACGCCTTCGCAGTAGGCATGGTTGTGGAAGTAATGCATAGGGAAAGGGTGAGGCATCTGGAGGCATGTCCCATCGATGTGCAGTTCCAGAGGGCCGACAAAAGGATTGGCATAGGGCATGCTTGGGTAAGAAAAAGGAAGAGGGCTTATGAGCCACGGTATGCTGCCAATCACCCTATCAAGTTCATCTCATGAGGCATTGCAATAGAGGAAGTAGCAGAAAAGGGGAGTTGGAATAGGCTCTGCAAGGAATCTGGATAGGAGCATCTGGACTAAGTGGCAATCTAGGCACAATTTTTTTCAAACAGCAATCGTGGGCTTCGTTGGCACAACGTCCATCATGATCGCCAGGTGTTGGCCAACCAGCCCGTTTGGCCACCGCCCAGATCATTGCTGGACGATTGACCATTGTGCAACAAACTAGGCCTTCTTATTTTGTAACAAACTTGTAATATCTTCTTGATGAACGGGTAGTACCTGTGGTTGTAATGGGAAAAAGGGGATTAGTTGGACAAGGGAATAGAAGAGAGAGCTACCTGGCTGAGACTGTAGAGGGGAGCGCATTACTATCTAGATAGAGAGATTCATGTTGGATCAACTCAAGCCCTGAGGAGAGGAACAATACCGAATAGGGACACAGTAGGGTTAAGTGAGCAATTCATGATCACAGTTCTTCTAAGGCATTGTGCTATAATACTCAAGAATGGATTGGACCTTGTCTCACTGTTGCTCTTTATCTATTCATCTCTATCTATTTAGTCATTCTTGTCTGGATGTGGAAGACTGTCTGGAATTTGGATAGCCATAGGAACTAACCTGCCTACATTCATGCTCAATCACCCCGCACGTAGGCAGATGGTAGCTCAACATCCTGGTGCTACATTGGGCACACCTGCATTAGTCGCCACTCCTCTAGAGCCAACTAGGTGGTGGTCTGGAACCATGTAAGTGGCGAGTCCTGAC
Organism: Cibotium barometz; assembly: GCF_041138505.1. Classification (NCBI taxonomy): domain Eukaryota; kingdom Viridiplantae; phylum Streptophyta; class Polypodiopsida; order Cyatheales; family Cibotiaceae; genus Cibotium; species Cibotium barometz. The sequence goes on from NC_141066.1 coordinate 38,483,486, forward strand.
CAAACATCGACAGTTGGTGTCGGCACTCAATACCCATCTTCATCATCTTCCATTTAATAGCCTATACTTATGAAATCCACAATGTCAGTTATCAATCAATTGGACTCACATATCAATTAATTCTAACATGTGCTAATAATTGGAATCACTCACAATTGCAACATCAAGTGTCCTCGATGAATCATAGAGAGACAACATGTAACATTCTTATATGTATATTACAATAGTATTTGTCTCCATTGTATATGAAATGCCACATTCTATTGAAGACTTACTAACATTTTCTTATTTGTTGGATACTTCCTTTGCAATTTTTTCATCATATCATCATCAACACGGTGTGATATTGTAAGGAAGGATCAATTATGGAACCATCCTATATATTATAAATTATGTTGCTTGGTAACATGTTGACTCAAAGTGGTCTTCATTTTTTAAAGATCCACCATGAAATGTACAATTCGGATTAGCCTGATAGGCCAATTGAGCCCTTATTGTGATCTATAACCTCTACCTTCGCTAATTACAAAGAAGTTTTTATACTACTAACATGAGTCATTCTTGGCCTAAAACAAGTGAAAAGAGGAAACAAATGATGTATACCTTTGGGTTATATGGGTTGTATCAATCCACAATCTTGTTAATATGACGTTAATACTATCTATGGTAGATTATGTTTTATAAGCTATGGTTAATATGAGGTTAATACTATCTATGGTAGATTATTTTTTATAAGCTATGGTGCCTTTGGGTTGTATAGGTCGTATTAATCCACAATCTAATTACTTAAATAATATTTCTATGTTGAATTATTTTACTTGTTAATATGAGGTTGATAATATGGTAGATTATTTTTTACCTATGGTGTTAAGAAGAAAAGCTCCAATAGGAGCGGGTGCTAGTGTGTGTGTTCACAAATACGCAATGATTTGAGAGTGTGTGAGGTATGGTGATTGGCGTGATGAGATAAGGGTTTAATTAGGATAGATAAGATTGAGTGTTTTAAGGGATGAGGTCAAATGTGATGTAAACAACGATGCCGAGTTGAGCCCTTATGGTGGCTATAAAGGGTGTATTTGGTCTCTTGCTTTGTGAGAAGTGATTTTTTTAATGAATAGATTTTGTGTGGCTTTGCGATTATCATCTAGCTTAATTTGTTTAAGATAACCCCTAATTAGATTGATTGCTAACTATGGATCCTGGGGACTTCACTTTCCATAGAAAGGGGACGTCACATGCATGCATGAAACTCATAAAAACCCCCCTATTTAAGTTTCTCTAAAAAATAAACTATACCCCTTCCTAAGCATTATGAAATTCAAGTATCCTCCATTTAAGGTTTAAAAAACTAATAGAAGATATTGTTGTTATACATGTGACGAGTTGCAGCCATGTAAGTAGCATGGATGTAAGTGCTAGAAGCACAAAGACCTACATGTACTCTTGAAAAATTATTCCATGTGTGGTTAGCTTAAAAGAGTAGTAAACTAAGCAAGTTTTTAAACTACACCATTAGATCACATATTGTAAACTACAAGAAGAAACTAAACCCCTACTTTCATTCTCCCCCGCTATCTTCTCCCCTCCCCCCCGCCACCATAAATCCCCCTCACCCCCTAACTTATAAGCTTAAGCCCCCCTTCCAAAAACCCTCCTCCCTTATACTCACATGATATCATAAGATATTGCTTGTGAATCCCCCAGGCTATGGATTCTTGCACTTGTTGAACCCCTATGTTTTCTAACTGGTATTGAAGGCTCCTACGTGTTGGAATTAGGGTTGCAGGAAAGCACACAAAGCTTGGAGAAGAAGAAGCAAGAATGCATACAACACACAGTGTATTAGATTGTGTCAATGTACAAAGATAAGTTAGTCCTAGAATGATGGGCGTATATACAAGCCAGGGGGAAAAACCTCCTAAAGAGGGGAAAAGTGCCCCGGCGGTCCTAAGTGTGTTCACACACATCACTGCCTATATATATGGCAACAAATCCTCCCTGGGAGTGATGGTGTGAACGAGAGCTAGCACTCATGTATAGGGAAGTGCCATGCCTGAAGTAGATTAGTCCACAAAGGGGAGCAAGCCCAAAGCTTTGCGGAAAGCTTCAAACTTCTCACGAGGAAGCGCCTTTGTAAAAAGATCGGCGAGGTTGTCCTGTGTTGGCACATAGGCCAAGCTGATCTCTCCTGTTGAGAGTCTCTCCCTGACATAGTGATAATGCACCTCAATGTGCTTTGTGCGAGCATGAAAAACTGGGTTTCTTATAACTGCCAATGCGCTCTGACTGTCAGTGTATATAGAGGTGGCAGACTCCTGTCCAACACCCAAGTCAGCCACCCATAAGCCGTCTGAGCCACACACACTCAACCGTAGCTGTGAAAGCTGCCCTGCAACTTCACAACTAGAAGTGGCCACAGTAGGTTGCTTCTTGTTCAACCAAGATATACATGAGCTACCGAGCATGAAACAAAAACCACTTGTGGACACTCTTGTGTCATAGCAACCAGCCCAATCTAAGTCCGAAAAAGCATGTAAATCTGGTGGCAACGATCCCCCCTTGGGATAAAACAACCCAAGATGTATGGTGCCGTTCAAGTAGCGAAAGATGCGTTTAACTACCTTCCAATGCTGAGACCTTGGGCTATGCATAAACCTGCTCACCTGTGAGACTGCATACTGAATGTCTGGCCTCGTAATGCATACATAAATGAGGCAACCAACAGCTGTCTGATAGAGTGTGACATCAAAGTGATCTCCAACATTATGAAGACTCAACTTCAAACCTGTCTCCATTGGAGTAGCAATAGGCTTGCAGTCTTCAAGGCCAAATCTCCGCAACAATGTCTCAATATACTTTGTCTGACACAAAGCAATACCTCCATCACACTGCTTAAATTGTATCCCCAAATAATGATGCAAATGCCCCAAATCTGACATCTCAAAAGAGGAATTCAAATCAGCCTTAAAATCAGCAATATGACTCTCATTTGGTCCTGTGAGCAGTCATCGACATAGAGAGCAATGATTAGATGTACATCATCCACACGTTTAACATACAAAGTGCTTTCTGTTGGACTATTTTGAAAACCATGTGCAGTCAAATATGCATGTATCTTTTCATACCAAGCTCGTGGAGCTTGCTTTAAACCATATAAAGCCTTTTTCAACCTGCACACTTTGTTTTCCTGCCCTCTTTGAACAAAACCACGAGGTTGCGATACATACATCTCCTCATGCAAATCTCCATTCAAGAACGCAATCTTTATGTCCAACTGATGTACATTCCAACCATTATGAGCTACCAATGCACAAATGGTACGAATGGTAGTCATACGACAAGTGGGAGCAAAGGTCTCATCAAAATCAATGCCCTTTTCTTGAGCGATCAAAACTGCCATTTGGCTTTCGTTTCAACTTTAAAACCCACTTACATCCAATAACCTTTTTACCAATAGGCAAATCACACAAAGACCATGTACCATTCTTCATTATAGCATCATATTCACTTTGCATTGCAGCCAACCAATTTTTTGATTTTTGTGCCTCATCAAATGAAAGAGATTCTTCCTCTTCACACATACTAGACACAGCCAAAGCATAACAATTTGATGCATAAGAGGCATGCTGAAAACCTAAACGAGTACGACTAGACATAGGTGCATCAATTTTACTATCACGCAAGGTTTGCACCAGCCATTTAGGCATACCTCTAGCCTGCTCATTTTCAACCCTATCCTCATAAATTACATCCTGTAAATCTGCATCAGAAATAGGCTGATCTACGATGTCGTTTGAAATCTGCATAAGCTGAATATTTGCCTCATTTTAGGACTTACATTTGAATTCCTACTTGTAAACAGAGGCAACAACGTATCAAATACATCCCGTGAGCTCACACCTGTCTCTTTGGTACATGATAACAAAGTCTGCACAGCATCTTCCACAAAAACATCTCGACTAATCAAGATACGCTTTGACTGCGGATGATACAATCTGTAACCCTTGCTCTTAGCACTGTAACCAACAAAAATGCATTTGACAGCCTTATCATCCAATTTTCTACGTTGTTGCACAAGCACTAAAGCATAGGCCAAGCAACCAAAGACACGCAAGTGACCAATAGAAGGCTTCTTGCCATGCCAAGCTTCGTATGGAGTAACAGACTGCAAGGCCTTAGTGGGACACCTGTTGAGTACATATGCAGCACACATGATAGCCTCAAGCCAAAACTCATGTGGCAAAGCTTGGCTCTTGACCATACATCGTGCCATCTCCATAAGTGACCTGTTTTTCCTCTCAGCAACACCATTTTGCTGAGGGGTATACGGCACTGTACATTGGTGTTTTATCCCACGACTAGCCAGAAATGCATCAAACTCTTTAGACATGTACTTCCCCCCTCAATCAGAACGGAGGGTGCCCACAGTACAATTGGATACATTTTCAACATAAGCAAAAATTGTTTGAAGCACAAAAACACTTCGGACTTTGCCTTCAGTGGATATACCCATGCATGCCTAGAGTAATCATCAATGAAATTTTGCTATTTTAGCTGAACGAATATGTGGAGTGATGTTACGTTTGACAGAAAGTGCAATCAAGGCATGAGCTTGCGTATCTTTAACATCCCAACGAGCTTGTTTAGCAGTAGGTAAAACATCAGCAACAACAGTAGACCTGCTAGAACCTGCAACAACCTCAACAGATCCTACATCCACCACAAAACCTGGACGTACATCTATACCCTGCACAATGTTCCACACTCCTTTTGCAACTAAAACATGCTACATCATGTATGCCCAAAGTGGGTAGTTACTGTCTCCATCCAGTTTGTCATCAGACAGTAGACAACATGCGAAATACATCATTGCTGTTATCAGCCATGGCCACTGACTGAAACTGATGCAAAAGCTACCTGGAATGAAGCAAAGATTGAACAGAAAACAACTCGTGCTATGTAGCACGGTCCACAATAGAATACGTATGCCTGTTTTGCAGAAAACTGCACTGTCAAAATTTCTGCACAAAATGACGAAACACCTGTACAGAACTTGTAATGCAAAAACGGAGAGCCCGAAACAACCTCAGATGCAATTTCTGAGAACGCATTGCCCTACGAGCTTATCTGCAGAGTATAGGGACTTGCAAGTGCTCGTGGAAGCTCACCTCAATCACAGAATGTGAGTCGGAGGGTGCTAGCCGCGTAGCCCTGGGAGCCGATGCCGGCTCTGATACCAATTGATGGAATTAGGGTTGCAGGAAAGCACACAAAGCTTGGAGAAGAAGAAGCAAGAATGCACACAACATATAGTGTATTAGATTGTGTCAATGTACAAAGATAAGTTAGCCCTAGAATGATGGGCGTATATACAAGCCGGGGGAAAAAACCTCCTAAAGAGGGAAAAAGTGCCCCGGTGGTCCTAAGTGTGTTCACACACATCACTGCCTATATATATGGCAACACTATGAAAGATTAGTGATGCCTAGTTAGGAGTTTAGGATTAGGATTAGAAATTAGGCTTGGTCATATGTGATTACATGCCTTCTCTTGAGAGATGAATGGTTTTTTTGTTGCTTTCTTATCCTTTCTCTAACTACTCAGCTATTCCACATTCAACAATGGAGAGAGAGAGAGAGAGAGAGAGAGAGAGAGAGAGAGAGAGCATCTATTTCCCACATTAAGCACCTCACACTACCCAAACATGAAGCAAAGCCTCTAAGGCTTCACAACAGCAAGAACTTGCATGTCAACTATATATTAACTTCTATTAATAGCAAGGACATAGATCTGTGAATGCACTTCTCTATGTAGCAATAGAGAAGCAGCTGCCTCTTCCGCAGTAAGGTGTCCTAGAGTGACATGGATCTATGAATGCACATCTCTCTATAACAAATAGAGAAGCAGCTGCCTCTTCTACAATAAGGCACCTAGAACTAATGCTGCATGGGTGGTAGTAGTAGTAGTAAGATGTTGAAATATACAAGTGAATGGGTGTGTGCGGGAACAAGCCCTTAGCAAGAGGCTGTAAAAGAGAATCTATAAATGAGTTTGAAGCAGTGAAAAGGTGAGAGGTATCTACTGGGAGAGAATAAAGGGTAGCATGAGAAGATTAAGGATGTGTGGAGATATTCTGGGAAAAGTGAAGAGGTGGAGAGAATCAAGCAAAAGAGGTGGAGTGAATCAAGAAGAGATCAGTGGGATTAGATGCTTGGCATCTTGTGGATGTAAACTCTATAAATTGAGGCATTGGCCTAATGAGAATTTGCTGGTTTTTGAGTATCCATGCCTACATTAAGCTATCAGTTAATTGCTCACTAATCTCGTCTTAATCATCGTTTAATCTGTTTGTTAATGATGTTGATTCTTGCATTTGATCCACCATAGCTCATCACTTTGCTTGTATTTTAACTTGGTATCAGAGCCTAGCTTAGGATCCATCCAATTTATGAGCTTATTATCTTGCTAATCACCCTATTAATTAGAATTAGGAGATAATCAATTTTTAAGTCTCTTTTCAACTATCCTCTGCACCCCCAGCTGGTGGAGGAGATCCATCTCCATCTAGCCTCAACATTAGCCCAAAGATATCTTAGCCATAGCTAGCCATAACCCCCACACATCAGTCTATCAAGACAAATCACAAAACCGCCGATGGGAGCTGTAGAAAATCGCGAATTCATTGGTGCCTATTTCTGGAAGAAAAACTTAGATCTACACTTACACACAAGCAATTGGTCTGATTCCTCTTGGCCCCAGTGGTTTTCAAGGGTGCTCTACATGCTGGTGATGTCAGATTTGTGAATTTCCTGAAGGAGAAGTGGCATCAAGCTCTGCATCAAATCTGCCAAGTGACTTTGGTAAAATAGAGATTAAGCATTCAATGTTTGGTCAGATCTTTTGTTTCTTGGCTTGATCCTCTACTAGACTAACTGCTATTGATGTCTTTAAAAGGAGTTGAGCTCATTTGAACTCTAAGGCCCCAGATCTGGCTCCCCGCACACTATTTTTTGCACACAAAATAAGAGATTATTTTGCTAATCAGTGATTAATCAACACTAATCACTGTATTTTGGTGCAATTGAGGGTTCAAATTTACCATTGGGTATTTGATACGGATCCCTATCACTTTAGATTACAATTCAGAGATGGTTTGATACTCCAACCATTTAGTACAGATTTGTTACCCTTGGCTTTATGTAATTTTTGGCGAATTTATGTTGATAAATCTGTTGTAATTATCACCTAAACACTAGATTGAGTTGTAAAAGGGTAGACACTGCCCTTGAATCTTGAATTGGATCAAGAGGTAAGACCCCCTTCACATCATCATGAGCACGGCACAAGAGATAGCTAAATTTAATGGGGAGCAGTTTTATACACGGCAAACAAAAACCATGTATTTGCTCATGAGGAAAAATTTGTAGGGGCTAGTTGAGGGAAGAGATGAATTCTCAGAGGTGATTGGGGAAAATGAGTGGAAGAGCAGGAATGAGAAAGCATTAGGACTCATCGTACTCAGTTTAAATGATGAAATCATTCACCACATCACAGGGATACAATGGGCAAAAGATGCATGGGATGAACTCAATAAATTATTATTCACCAGTGATTGGTTTGATGTATGCTCTTGGGCTCTATTTTGTTGGAAAGATAGTGCTCCGGGTGAGTTTCATCGCCGGTGCATGTTGAGCATTGTATTTGGATTCCATTAAGGTCCGGAGATGCCCAATATTGGCCCTTCTATGTGGTGTACAAGGCACATGCAAGAGCACAACATACAGATAGAGTTGGCAAGAACACGTGCATCCTGTGTGTGTGAGAGAGAGAGAGAGAAAGAGAGAGAGAGAGAGAGAATTAGACAATTGGACCAAGACATATGTGGTGTGAACTTGTGTTTTGATTGCGGGTCAAGTTGAAGTTCCTGCTCGCTGCTTGAAGCTCTTACTGAGATGGGCTGCTCTATCCACCTCTGTGGAGCACCCTAAAAGATAGTCTTCAACATTTCCATGGTTTTTTCATCAGGTCCACCAAAAGCCTCATCTCTGTGACAGCAGAAATGCGCGCCTTCTGCGATATGCCGTACGTGGCGGCCCTGGCCTGTGCATTTTGGCTCAACCTTGTGAAGCCCGCACGGTCCTCTGTGCTCTGGCGTCCGCATATGGCCATGGAGATCGGCAGTGAATGGTCCACATGGCATTTCTCCTTGCTTCTTGGGACCTTGCTAGGGTTCTGCTTCATGGTTGCATGCATCTGCATGCTCATCCCCATCCTCATCGTGACATGGACCACCGCCCTTGTCATCCAGTTCCTTTTTGGAAAGGGTTTGAGGAAACCTCATAGCTTCATCATTGAGGGTCGTCAGATGGCCATGGAGATGCGCCGGCACGCTGTTGTCAACGTCCTTCGAGAGGGCAAAGTGGTGGCTGTTATTACTAGTTCTCTGTGCTTCTTCGCTTTAAAGAAGCTGTGATGAATGGGTCGATCATGTATACAAAAGAAGGGAATGTATAAATATGTAGTGATCAGTACTGTTTCATGTATATCTAGAGAAAGTTGTGGAGGGTTTTCGGGGTTTAAGGAGGGTTGTGGTCTCTCTTGCAGTTGTGGTCTCTCTTGGAGAGCAGAATACCGTGTTGTATATGGCATTGGGAAGTTGGAACATGATGCCCTTTTGTGGATAGGGTTGAGTAGAATGCAAAGAGGCATCTTACCATTTTTCTCATGTGTGCAGGTTTGAATATCGGATGTTTTGAAGTTCTGCCAGGATCTGGAAACTTCTTGAAGTCAACAGGGTTGTGCTAGCATGATGGGTGATACAATGACGATAGAGGGTCATGCTTATTAGTATGTGTAATAGACGAAGTTGCACTATGCAGCTCCACTACAACTTCAAAATTTCTGGAAGGTAGCGAGTTAAGGCTGTTAATGGCTCCAAACTTCTAGAAGCTTCCCAACAGGTCTGGGAATGTCTTTATGATGCCTCTCAGATGATGCCCTGGAGCTCTACATGAGAGCAGAAATGGTCATGGCCCCTGCAGCTGGGGGAATGATCATGGGCTCCCCATCCTCCACCTTGGAAAGGCCAACCGATGGCCTTTCCCGGCCGTCATGGTCATGGGGAGTGGAACATTCTGCCAAGATGATGATCATGGATCAGGAAAAGGCCATCACAAAGCCTTTCCCAGGAGGAAGATGGTTAGCACCGGCTCCCCATCTTCCTCCTGCTAGTACTGGCTCCCCATCTTCCACCTTGGAAAGGCCAACCGATGGCCTTTCCCGGCCGTCATGGTCATGGGTAGTGGAACATCTGCCAAGATGTTGACAGCCAGGCCAATGGAATTATCCCCCATCAGCAGGTTGGAAATCATTCCGAACAGATATTGACAGCCACACAAATCATGTTGCTATTCCACCTGAGCAAGGTGCAGAATTTATATTGATGTGAAGTGTAGGAGATTTGGCCTGAAATAAAGTGTCCTGATTTAGTGGCTCAGATCTTCCCTCCCATGACCATTCCTGTCGTCATGGCCCTTGGGAGGGTTGTTGATAAGCAGAATAATTAGGGATGGTGAATGCTGCAGATACCTACTGTTGCTAGTGATAGCAAGTTCAGAGAATATTCTGACTCCTGGGAGTTAGTGTAAAAGCATGGAAAGCACCATATGGTTTGTGATGTGCAGGGATACCAGGGTGTAAGATTGACTATGCATGGTAATTCAAATGTTTGTACGACATGGCTATCTTTTAAGAATGAAGCTATTATTATTTATATGCCAGTGATATATATATATATATATATACATACATATGTATATATGTAGATAATATATATATATATATGTATATATACATATATGCAAGTGATATGTATATTGACGCTCAATAATTTATTTGTTTTTTTAATGAACAGGGTTGGAATTATTCCAAAAGTATTATGTCTGGGCTGATCATTACCTTGGGAAATAAACATGGAAGGCATGTTTTGAGTAATCGCTCTAACACGTGTTGAATCACATAAAAGACATTATGGATGGTTATTGTGAATGATTTTATTATAAGTAAATAATAATTGGGTAAATTAAAAACTATTAGACTAGTAATAATTGGGTATCTTAAAAACTATGGACACGTGGATTGAATTTGAGCATGTCATGAAAGATTATTGCATGAATGCTAATTGAACTCTTTATGCAAATGGGAATGAAAGTCACTACACAATAACATCTCAATAAAAATGGCACCAATGGCTTGTTCTATTGTGGGAGGTGTAGAGGCAAATGCCATATATGAGTTGGTATCGCCATGTGAAGTACTTGTACTAGTGAGACAAGGTGTACCTCAATGCCAATAACAATATTTCAAAGCCCTTTAGCAACTAATACATGATGCATCATATAGGACTACAATGGGTAGTTAGTCCCGTCAAGCTTATCCTTAGTAGAAAGTATTCCAAGTACTTCACTGCCTACCTTGGAGTGGAGACGAAGATAGCAACACCGACATAGATGTAGTAATAAGCAAAGATAGAGAACAGCACAAAAATCAAAGTATATTGATGAGAATAAGTAAAGTACAAGTGTAGTGACATGATAAGGTCACTTACACACTCGCTTATAAGGGTGTGTATACGCGCTCAAGGGTGAAATTATCTTTATTTATTTCTTACTCATAATCACAAAGTCTATAATGGCCTAGAAATACTCTAAATTCATTACTTATGATTGCAAATGCCACATAACTCACTCTAAACAATGTCGGTATCGTATATAATTTATATGTTTGAATCTCTCTATAATTATTATAAGCAAGTATTATTATATTTATTTGTATACTAATATTTAAAATACCAATTCATCATCTATTTTTCAATAAGGAGATATACTATAATACATTTATAAAGCCATATGGTAGTAATGTGTGTATGTAGATTAATAATGGGATGGGAAAATTTTTCCTCTTTACGAGGTTTAACTATGTGGAGCCTTAAAATTGCACGTGGTACAATTATCACTAATGTTTTGAATCATACTGAAAAGAATTATTTATCTTCTCTAGCTGGCCATTTCTATTTGTCTTGCAAGAAGTTGATCTCGTGTTTGGTTTATTGCTTTGTTGTAATACCTTTCTCATTTTCCATCACCATTGAACCATCTCCCAAAGCCCTTTCCAAGAGGTATGATGCTCCACTTTATGAGGCTATAACAGAGATATAAGGAGATTTTTTGATCTAGGAGATGGAGAATTTGATGTGCAACAAGAATGTGAGAATGATGTGTTAGAGTAGATTCCTATTGTGAACTTGGAGTAAACTTGGAAGAGGGGATACTAGGATACAAACTAGATGGTCATGTGCAGTCCAAGTTTCATATTTCGTTGAAACCTTCATGTTTATGTTGAGATGCAAAGCTCAACATGAGCGATATTTATGACTTGGAAGAGGGGATACTAGGATACAAACTAGATGGTCATGTGCATTCCAAGTTTCATATTTCGTTAAAACCTTCGTGTTTATGTTGAGATGCCAAGCTCAACATGAGCTGATATTTACGAGGCACCTTCATGATCGTTCGACATTTACATCACTGGTAGGTTTGGAAGCTGGCACTGACATATCTTTGCCAGAGATTCTACAGCTAGACTACACCGACTCGTCCACACCTACCCACTCCACTTGGCATGTTCACATTATGGACCGCTTGTATATGCTCTGTTATGTGTGTTAGTCACTTTATCTTCTTTGTAGACCTCTTTTGTTGTGTGAAGAACAAGAGAATTTTCAGCCTCTCATCTTGTGTGTTCTCTTCTAGGGTTTGTGTGAGTGTGTGTGTGCTTTGCAAGAGGTCAAGTTCTCTTCTCCCCTGTATCTTTTCATGGTATCAGAGCTTGGTTCATGCTAAGGGCTGAGTGGCAAGAAAGAGAAGCACAGGAAGAAATACGAGGGTAAGAGATTCATCTACTCTTCCCCCTTTATGTCGGTTACTATATCCTTGTCTTCATGAGCTCTTCGAGAGGCACCGACAACAAATGAACTCCGATTGAGGAGCTTTCTTCATGGGAGTAGAGCTACATGGCAACTATTTTATTTGCTGGATGAAATTTTTCAGGTCAAAAATATGTTTCGGGCACGTCTGGACCTCCGTTTTTTAGATCGCAGGTGTTTAGGGACACTCTAGGTAAGTTTCGATTCTCTGCAGAACTCTGTTTTTAGAACTGCAGGAAGGGCGATTGGTTGTGCAGACACTATGTGTACTACAAAAAGAGGTCTTAAAGTTGCCATTGGGTATATGCATGCAAATTGAGGGTCACTGGTTGTGACAGTTTGGGTGCAGTATAGTACCCCTTGCAGAGAATACAGCAGCTTATGCAAGTCAAAAAAGAGTGCTGTTTTTGGTAAATTTGTATTGTAGATAAGATGTCAAATGATGAAATAAACCAGATTGTTGTAGAGAAGCTTGACAAGAACAACTTCCATGCTTGGAGGTTTAGATTGACAAATGTCCTGAATGGGAATAGGTTACTGGGACTACATTGAAGGTGAACATGAGGAGGCACTAGAGATTAATCCAACTACTGCAGATGTAAAAGAATTCAAGGAGCAAGGAAAGTCATGTACTGGCTTTCTATTAGTATACAAGACACCATGATTGGGCATATATAGGATGCTAAGTCGCCTGAGGCATGGGACACCTTGGTGAAGCTGTATATGAAACCAACACCAAGGCATGAAAGATTCAGTTGAAGAATGAGCTTCATACTGTGGAGAAGAAAAATAGTCTGTAAATGATTATGCCTTGAAGATGAAGGGCATTGTGGAATCCCTTGCATCAATTGGTGTTTTTGTTATGATGATGATAAGGTGGAAGTGTGTTTACGTGGTCTCAAGCCACAATACAAGGCGTTCAAGACGTATATTTAAACTCGTGAGAACATTCCCAACTTCACAGATTTGGTGTCAATGCTGATAATTGAAGAGAAGAATTTGGGTAAAGATCAGCAAGCTTCACAAAACAAAAATAATTCAAAGTAGCAAGCCTTCTACACAAGTTCAGGTAGAGGACGAGGTAGAGGTCGTGGACGTGGCCAAGGTGGTGGGCGAACAAGTAATCAGAATTATGGTCAGCAGTAGCAATAGTCCCAGGATTCGCAATAACGCACGGGTGGAAGAGGCTAGTTTAGAGGTAGGGGAAGTCAAAGAGGTCGTGGGGTAATTGGCAAAGGCAGCATAATGATGCATGAGGTTGTTTTTACAGTGGTAAGCTTGGACATGTGTAGGCAGATTGCTATAAGAAGCAGAGTGACATGCAAAAATGGAAAAGTGCAGCAAAACAACTATGCATCCTCTAACAGAAATAATGAGGATAATGAGAGGTTTTGTTACTATGCAACATGTGGTTAATGCTATGTCTGGAAATGATGTAGCAGCATGTAAGGATGATGTATGGTATGTTGATTCAGGTGCTTCAAACCACATAACACGTCATGGTGAGTGGTTCAAGGAAATGAAGAGTCTTGAAAGACCAGGTTTTGTTGAAACAGGAGATGACACTGCTCATCGGATTGCCCATGTTGGAGATGTGACATTGTCTATGCAGGATGGTAAGGTGAAGTACCTTGTAGATGTACTTCATGTTCTAAACATTACAAAGAATCTAGTTTTAGTTGGCCAGATGATTGAGCAGGGTTTGTAGGTTCGGTAACGCTGATGGCCTTTTATGTAGAAGACTTTAAAGATAAGCACAGGTTGGTTGCAAAAGGCAACAGAGTGAGCAGAATGTTTACATTGAATGTAAATATACCTGAAGTGAGTGCATCATTTTTTACAAATGGTTTAGGAGTTGTTGCAGATACAGACATTTGGCATAAGAGAATTGGGCATGTAAATGTGCAAAGAATGTGCACAAGAGAATTGGGCATGTAAATGTGCAAAGAATGAAGTCTATGCAAACTAAGAAATTGTGACAGGGCTGTCTAAGTTTAAGGTTGAAGGTATGCAGAAATTATGTGAAGCATGTCAATTTGGAAAGCAAACAAAGCATGTATTTCCACATGACAAAAATGTGAGCAAGAATGTACTGGATGTGCTGCATTCAGATGCATGAGGTCCTGCGGAGACTATGTCTATGGGTGGCTGCAAGCAGACTAAAGAAATTGTGAGAGGGCTGCCTAAATTTAAGGTTAAAGGTATGAAGAAATTATGTGAAGCATGTCAATTTGGAAAGCAAACAAAACATGTATTTCCACATAACAGAAATGTGAGGAGGAATGTACTAGATGTTGTGCATTCAAATGTATGAGGTCCTGTGAAAACTATGTCTATGGGTGGCTGCAGGTACTACGTAGCATTTATGACCACACGAGGAAAGTGTGGGTGTATTTCATGAAGATGAAGAATGAAGTGTTCACTCATTTTCAGAATTTCAGAGTGATGGGGCTGAAAAATAGACAGAAAATCATGTGAAGTGCCTAAGGTCAGAGGGAGGGGGAGAATACTTCTCCAGTGAGTTCTCTGAATTCTTGCAAAAGAATGGCATTCAGAGACAATTTACATGTAGATACACTCCACAACAAAAATAGAGTTGCTGTGAGCAGAAAAACAGGCACATTGCAGAGATAGCATAAGCATTGATGGCAGAGAAGAATATGCCGCATACTATTGGGCCGAGGCTGTGTCTACAACAGTTTATATCATGAACATGACTCCTACGGTAGCCATACATGATGTAACGCTAGAGGAGAAGTTTACTGGCAAGAAAGCTGATTTGTCTCACTTGAAAGTTTTTGGATGCATTGCATATGTGCATGTGCCAAATGAGTTGCGTACTAAGGTGGATCCAAAGATAGAAAAATATGTATTTATTGGGTATTCCTTTGAGCAAAAGGGATATAGATACTATAATCCTACTACACGTGAATTGAGGGCAAGCACGCATGTTGTATTTGATGAGATGATTGAGTAGCTGGTATGCTGCTGAAAAAGATGCTGTTGGGGCTGATGTAAGTGGAAACGTGGTTGCACACAGAATGCAATTCAGTAATCACAGCCATTGAGTGGACAAGGGAGTCCTCTGTTGATAGACTATGGAGTGGTAGGATGCATCATAATACCAGTCTGCATCACAGTCATTGAGTGGACAAGGAGAGTCCTCATCCAGTGGTTCTGTTGATAGACCATGGAGTGGCAGGCTGCATCATAATACCAGTCTCGAAAACGTAGTTAGTACATCACATAAAGGCAAAGAGAAAGTGGTTGAGCCCCTTGGTATGCCTGATATTTCTGCAAGGCTCAGAGATGAGCCTTGATGAGGAGCTTGGGATTCCAGCAAATGAGGACACCTAGTGTGAAGAAGGCTATGGAAGCCATGAATACAAAGCTACGAAGATCTGGAAGAGTCAAAAACCCTGTGCAGAGGTTGACTTATGATGGTTATGTGGCACATCACTATGCTTATATTGTAGAACCCACATGTTTTGATGAGACTATTGGAAATGTGTGTTGGGAGAAAGCTATGGATGAAGAGATGGATGCATTGTATAGAAATGAGACTTGGCCATTACCTGAAGGCAAGAAAGCTATTGGTTGTAAGTGGGTGTATAAGGTGAAACATAACAGTGATGGTAGCATAAGCAAGTACAAGGCCAGATTGGTAGTCAAAGGATATGTGCAGACACATAGGATTGATTATGAGGAGACATTTGCCTCAGCTGCAAAGATGGCAACTGTGAGAGCTGTGATTGCGGTGGCTACAGCTAAAGGTTGATTTTTACATCAAATGGATGTAAAAAATGTGTTCTTGCATGGTGACTTGTAAGAAGAAGTGTATATGGATGAGCCACCTGGTTTTGAGGATACAGGTCACCCGGAGTATGTGTGTAAGCTTCGTAAGGCTTTGTATGGGCTAAAGCAAGCGCCATGAGCATGGCACGACAAGATTGTTGAGTATCTTGTTACTATTGGTTTTCATATGGCAAATGCAGATCACTCCTTGTATGTGAACAAGACTGATAAGGGTATTGTGATCATCACCATCTATGTAGATGATCTTATTGTTGGGGGTGACAACTTGGATGAGATTGAGCATGTGAAAAGTCTTCTCAAAAGGAAGTTTGAGATGAAGGATTTGGGAGATCTGCGTTACTTTTTGGGAATTGAGGTCATTTGCACACCTGAGAGTATTTTGCTGTCACACAGAGACAGTATGTATTGGACATGTTGTCCAAGTATGGGCTGGCGGATTGTAAGTCAATCTTGGAGCCATTAGATCAAAATGGCAAGCTTAGTTGCGGATGTAGGTTATGTGTTGGAGGATCCCACTATGGAAGATTGTGGGGAGTTTGATCTATGTCACGATCAGTAGGCCATATTTGAGTTATAATGATGGCTTAGAGAGCCAGTTTATGCAAGTTTCGTGCAAACCACATCTTAACAGTGTGCGACACACGCGGTATTTGAGGGCCACTATTGATTGTGTATTGTTTTATGCAGCACGTGTACCATTGGAGCTATATGGGTACATAGATGCAGATTGGGCAAGTAGCATCTCAGACATGAGATCTACCAGTGGATTTATGTTTTCATTTGGGGAGTGCTGTGTGACATGGAGTAGCAAGAAGTAGCCCATAGTTGCCTTATCGAGTACAGAGGAGTTACAGTGGCAGCGTGTGAGGTAGCTTGGTTACGTAAACTACCTGATTTGGGGTTGCATGTGGAGAGAAAGGTTGTAATATATTGTGACAATCTTGGCAATATACATTTTGCCACCAGGAACCCAATTTTCCATGTGCGGACAAAACACATTGATGGACATTACCACTTTATCAGGGAGAGAGTCTTGGCAGGCAACATCGACTTGGCCTACGTCAGCACACACAGGATCAAGTCGCTGACATCTTCATGAAGGCCTTGGGAGCTGAGAAGCTCCGCAGATTTCGAGATATGCTTGGAGTTGATTTTGAGGGGGAGTGTTGAGATGTCAAGCTCAACATGAGCTGACACTCACGAGACACCTGCATGATCATTCGACATTTACATCACTGGTGTGTTTGGAAGCTGGCATCGACATATCTTCACTAGAGATTCTACGGCTGGACTACATGCATCTTTTTAGTTCAAACTCTAGTAACTCATTTGGCAAGTTTGAGCCTTATGTTGCAAGGGTATTATCATATAAAATGGATGGTTGTGTGCATTCCAAGTTTCATATTTTGTTAAAACCTTCACATTCAACCTCTAGTAACTCATCTGGTGCCTTAGGCAAAAAAGCGCGATTCCCAATCCTCATGCCAAAGCTGTTTGTCTTGGATTACTCAGTGAATATGAGGAACGATTCTCCTCTTCACTGAGAGGGTAATGAGTGCATCATGTATATATGCATCTTTGTAATCCCACCATCCTAATCCATAGTAGGGGGTGTGGGTGCCTGAGTGATAGAAGATCCACTAGAATGTAACATGGTTTCCATGAGGCATACTTATGTGTATGTTGATAGGATTCATGGGTCATAATTATGGAACCAATTTTATGTACATAGACATAGTATGGGCTTAGCTCATAGCCTTGGGCATGGGTACTTGTAAAAATAAGTGTGAAAAGGCAAACAAGTATATAAGAGAATGGAAAAGGTTATTCTTTTTGCCAAGAGCAAGCGTCAATTACAACCACATCCATGTGGAAATCCACGTAAATGAGTTCATACATTTCCACATCCATGTGGAAATCCACGTAAATGAGTTCATACATTCTCTCTCCCTTCCTCCTTTCTTTCAGTGGTATCAAAGCTCTTGTCTTTGATCCATCTCTTAGACAATTTCTCATTTCTTTCATTTCCTCTAAATTCTAAGACTTTTACAATTTACATGAACAATTTCAAACCTTAGACTCCTTTCAAGCTTTCCCAAGCATTAATGTGGCTATCTTGAGCTTCTTTGGGACAGTTTGTGCAAGATCTAAACCCTGGAAGATAAGACAACCATGAAATCTACTCCTAGCATTGGTTTTCAAACTCGATGACCTTTATGTAGCCCTAAACACGCATAAATTGCAACACCCCTTATAAAGGTGTGAGAGAGACAAAGGACTTCCATTTGATGTGAAGAAGCTTCAAAGGTTGGATATATGGCTATTATTTGGTTTGGTTTCTTGCTAGAAACTTAGGCCTTCTTGAGTATTTGTCTTGATCTTGCTTGCACACATAAGCGATGGTAAAATCTATGGTTCTCATGGCTTCTTGTTCAAACATAGCAAGAGGCATGCAGATTTTTCAAGATTGGACAAGATTTATTGTTTTCCATAAGATCTTAGAAGCTTTGTAAAGATTCAAGCCATTTATTGCTTTCTCCTTCTTTCTTACATAAACCTTCGCCATGGGGTGTGTATGCAAGTGTGAACATATTGTCCAAGAGTGAACCATCATTTCCTCTTAGATTGGGCAACCCGACCAGCTAAAATTTGTAAGCATGGCATTCTTGAAGACATAGCTATCAAAGGAGCTTTACATGAAGCTATGAAGCATTGGTGATGAACAAGAAAATGGGAGCAATGAATGTGAAAAGAAATGATGGCGCATGAGTTCATGCTTATTCATGTAAGAGGACTCACTCATACATCTCCTTGCAAGCAATTTCCAATTCTCTATTTGCATTGTTGCATGTGTGAGAGGTACCCGTGGGCAAGAAGTGGAAGAAGGGGCCAAGGAGGAGTGTTTTCTTGAATTCTATTACCTCAGGGCCGTATTAACCAAGGAACGTAAGGATAAGGTACCACGGGGAGTGGTGGAAGAATTAAAGTCACATGTATTGAGAAAGGTATGGTAATGTATGCTACAAGTTGTTGAATTGAGAGAGCATTGCATGGAGCAAGTAGCTACTTCATATGGTACATGCTTATGAGCAATGACATGATGCAAGGTTTTTGGTGTTTTAGAGAGGTATTGAAAAATTTGCAGTTATTTTTTTTTCCCATTTTTTACTAATATGCCAGTGGAACGAGCAGCATCACATCTGTCAGTGAAAGGGACGATGGAGGTGGTGGTGATGAGTTTGCGTCCGCCGAGGTCAACATGGCCAAACAACAAAGCTTGCTTCGCATCACACAGCAGAGGTGAAAAAGCCCACAGTTCGGTGCGGCTGCTCAATGCCGCCCCGCAGCTTTCGCACCGTGGCCGTGGGCGGGCGTCCTCCATGAAAGCTTGGCCCGTTGCGCTTGTTCTGGGCCTGGCTGTGGTTCTGCATCCGGCCCCCCACTCAGATGCCCAGGCTTTCAACTGGTTCGGAAACTCCTCCACAATAGAAAAGGATCCCGTGGAGCCCTTCACTCTCTACGGCAGCGTTTTGTAGGTACCAACCATTACTTTTGTGTGTGTGTGTGTGTGTGTGTGAAGGTTTTACAGAGTTTGGTAGGTACCCTTTTCTCCATTTCTGTCTCTTTCATAGCAACCTGGGAATGAGGTCTTACTGCTTCTCTTCTGTTATACAGCAAGAAGTACTTCATAGAAAACATTGTTGATGGAAAGGTAGTTTCGAGGAAAAGAGGGTTTACTTCCACAGCATGGTAAAGTTTCCTTCCTTTTTAGCAATCGTACTTTATGCCCTATGGAGAAGTTGCATGTGTAATGGAATTAAAAAATATAAAAATCTAACGAGAATTAGCTATGCATTAGTGTGCTGCTACCTCAACCTACCATGTATCGTTCTGCAATAGCAAGTGCTGGAGACCTGCAGAAGTATTAATTTTGTGGTTAATCGGATGCTCAGGGCACCCTCAACTCTACAAAACCTTCCTCATCGTATGCATTCACCCATTACTTTTATAAAAGCTCCTGTATATCCCTGCAAAGAGAGAAAGAAAAAAAGATTTTATTAACGTCTATGGATAACCCAAATGGTTTATGAGACCAAAAAGTAGTACATATGATCCATGGATAAACTGAACCATAGAACATGGAAAGGAAAAATCCTATTTGTCTAAAGAAACAAGGCCCGAGTACTACGCAGATCCTTTATGTACAATGAATCAAGAACAAGGCAGAACTGTATGCAGGTCATGCTGTAGACAGATTGAGAAGCATGAAGATCTCTCTCTCAGAAGTGGTTGGTTGGTTTGAGCTTCAATGGTACTTTCGCAGAAGGGTGTGGGTGTTGCTGGTGTCACATGGCTGAGCCTTGTTCAAGGTTGTTGGTGAGCCAGTGATGGTGTCTACTCCAGATTTGAATAAGTGCAGCAGGGGGACTATCTTGTGAGTTCCAAGTTGACGAGCTTTGAATGAAAGACGGCATGTGGTTGGACCTTGAAGACTGGGGGAGTTATTCCTTGTAGGCACAGCACTACAAGGTGCAATCTTTGGAGATGCATATTGCGGTCAAGTAGGCACAGGTTCATGCTTCTGGTAGCATATCTGCAGGAAAGATCTCTTGTGTGTTAGAGACTTTGGAAACGTCAGAATGCTTGTTGTGAGCAGTTGGATTGATGTTTTAAGATCCACTGTTTGAGGAGCTGCAAAGGAGGACGGACAACCTCTCTTTGAAACTGTCGGCTCTGTAGCTCTGCTTGTGAGGGCAAAAGGACCAGATGTATGAGAGATCAGAGCAAAACAACACAGCATGAAATATGTGAGTGACTCAATATATAATTGTGAGTGAACATATGTACAAGAGCCCTGTGATGTGAGGTGACTTTGAGTAGAAAGACCAGTGCAGAAGTAGAGATGATGTCAAAGCTGAAGCACGGTCGGTGATGAAGGCTCGCGTCGATGTAAGGCAAAACACTCTGAGAGGTAGTCAGTGTCGAAGGCTCACATCGGTGGAAGTAGAGGCACTTTGAAGTGGTAGTGGCAGTGGAAGATGAGGTATGCAGGTAGTTGAAGAGCAGAGAGAGCTGCCGTCCTGATTTGTGGTGGTTGTGCAGGTTCTGGTGACAAGGGTGTTGCGTACCTGAAGGGTGCAAGCTTTGGTGTCAAGGGTGCTGCGTACCTGAAGGGTGGTGTGGAGCAGAGAGGGCTGCGGTCCCGAGTGGTGCAAGCTTTGGTGGTGACACGGGTGCTGCGTACCTGATGTGGTAAGGAGTAGAGAGGGTTGCCGTCCCGAGTAGCAGCAACATATGGTACCGGATATATGCAATGAAGTGGTACACTTGGTGAAGTGATGAGGCAAGGCTATATATACCATGGGGGAGTGCTGTTCGGTCAGCCTAAAGGCTGTAGGCCAGCAGCCAAGACAAAAATCCCCAAACAAGACCAAAAATACCCAGAAAAATCCCCCTTTTTAGGGCTGGGGGAAAAATATTGTTTTCACACTCCTTCTCAGTCCAAAGAGGGGACCATGAGAGAACATGATGGATGCCAGGGTCCCACACTGACACACTGGCAGAAGGAATGTATCCCCCTCTGGAAACAAAATCTAAAAGTCAGAGAGGGCGATCGTGATGGCAAAGGTGGTGAAGATGAGTGGATGTACATGGGTTGATCGTCTCCCAAAGCAAGATCTTGAATGGGGCTCTCCACTGAGTAAGAAGTCCCATTCCCTGTGTGGTCTAGATCAGAGTTTGGAGAATCTACTTTGGGTGAGAAGAATTGGTCCTACGGGAGTGCGGTTAGATGATCCATGCTCTGTGCTCTCGAGGTCTTCAATCCCTTTGCTCACGATAGCTCTGATACCATGTGAGGGCAAAAGGACGAAAGGACCAGATGTACGAGAGATCAGAGCAAAAGAACATAGCATGAAATATGTGAGTGAGTCTATATATAATGGTGAATGAACATATGTACAAGAGCCCTCTGATGATGTGAGGTGACTTTGAGTAGAAAGACCAGTGCAGAAGCAGAGATGATGTCGGAGATGAAGCACGGTTGGTGACGAAGGCTCGCGCCGATGTGAGGCAAAACACTCTGAGAGGTAGTCGGTGTCGAAGGCTCGTGTCGGTGGAAGCAAAGGCACTCCGAGGTGGTAGTGGCAGCGGAAGATGAGGTGATGCAGGCTCTGGTGACAAGGGTGCTGTGTAACTGAGGTGGTAGATGAAGAGCAGAGAGGGTTGCCGTCCCGAGTGGTGGTGGTTGTGCAGGCTCTGATGACGGGTGCTGCAAGACCTGAAGGGTGCAAGCTCTGGTGACAAGTGTGTTGTGTACGTGAAGGGTGCAAGCTCTGGTGACACGGGTGCTGCGTACCTGATGTGGTAAGGAGTAGAGAGGGCTGTCGTCCCGAGTGGTGCTAGCTCTGGTGACATGGATGCTGTGTGCCTGAAGGGTGCAAGCTCTGGTGACAAGGGTGCTGCGTACTTGAGGGGTGGTGATGGTGAAGACGAGCAGAGAGTGGGCTGCC